>NC_067490.1:48906067-49246067 GCF_947179515.1 Apodemus sylvaticus | reverse complement strand
ACTCCATCCTCTAAATGTACCACATTTTCTGTATTCATTCCTCTGTTGAAAGAAATTGGGTTCTTTCCAGCTTCTGGTTATTATAAACAAATCTACTATAAACATAGTGGAGCATGTGTCCTTTTAATATGTTGGAGCATTATTTGAGTATATGTCCAAGAGTGGTATAGCTGGATCCTCAGGTCCAATTTTCTGAGGAACCGCCAGACTGATTTCCAGAGTGGTTGTACAGGTTTGCAATCCCACCAACAATGGAGGAGTGTTCCACTTTTTCCACATCCTTGCGAGTATCTGCTATCACCTGAGTTTTTTATCTTAGCCATTTTGACTGGTGTGAGGTAGAATCTTGGGGTTGTTTTGATTTGCATTTCTCTGAAAGCTAAGGATGATGAAGATTTCTTTAGGTGCCTCTTGGCCATTTGATATTCCTCAGTTGAGAATTATTTTTTTCTTTGTGCTAGACAGATGGCTCACCCATTAAAGGCTAGATATGAGGATTCATTCTTTAGCTCTGTACCCCATTTTTAATAGGGCTATTTGGTTCTTTGGAGTCTAACTTCTTGAGTTCTTTGTATATATTGGTTATTATCCTCTCTCAGATGAAATAATGTTAAAGATCTTTTCCCAATCTGTTGGTTGGCGTTTTGTCCTATTGACAGTGTCCTTTGCCTTATAGAAG
This sequence comes from Apodemus sylvaticus, assembly GCF_947179515.1. NCBI lineage: Eukaryota > Metazoa > Chordata > Mammalia > Rodentia > Muridae > Apodemus > Apodemus sylvaticus. The sequence continues at coordinate 49,245,388 of NC_067490.1, read as the reverse complement.
ATTTGCAATTTTATGAGGTCCCATTTGTCTAATGTTGGTCTTAGAGCATAAGCCATTGGTGCTCTGTTCAGGAGATCTTCCCCTAGGCCCTCTTCATCTGAAATCTGCTAGGAGAATACTTTTTTTCAGGCAGCTAGTATGAGCGTCTTAGTGTCCACACCCACACCTACCCCAACAAGGCCATACTTTCTTTCTTTTTTTTTTTTTTTTTTACTATTGGTATTATCTTTTTTTAATTTATTTTTTTATTTTTTATTCGATATATATTTTATTTACATTTCAAATGATTTCCCCTTTTCTAGCCCCCCACTCCCCGAAAGTCCCATAAGCCCCCCTTCTCTCCCCCTGTCCTCCCACCCACCCCTTCCCACTTCCCCGTTCTGGTTTTGCCGAATACTGCTTCACTGAGTCTTTCCAGAACAAGGGGCCACTCCTCCTTTCTTCTTGTACCTCATTTGATGTATGGATTATGTTTGGGGTATTCCAGTTTTCTAGGTTAATATCCACTTATTAGTGAGTACATACCATGAGTCACCTTTTGAGTCTGGGTTACCTCACTTAGTATGATGTTTTCTAGCTCCATCCATTTGCCTAAGAATTTCATGAATTCATTGTTTCTAATGGCTGAATAGAAAAAGGAACACTCCTCCACTGCTGGTGAGGTTGCAAATTGGTACAACCACTCTGGAAAGCAGTCTGGCAGTTCCTCCGAAAACTGGGCACCTCACTTCCAGAAGATCCTGCTATACCACTCCTGGGCATATACCCAGAGGATTCCCCACCATGTAATAAGGATACATGCTCTACTATGTTCATAGCAGCCCTATTTATAATTGCCAGATGCTAGAAAGAACCCAGGTATCCCTCAACAGAAGAGTGGATGCAAAAAATGTGGTATATCTACACAATGGAGTACTATTCAGCCATTAGAAACAATGAATTCATGAAATTCTTAGGCAAATGGATGGAGCTAGAGAACATCATACTAAGTGAGGTAACCCAGACTCAAAAGGTGAATCATGGTATGCACTGACTAATAAGTGGATATTAACCTAGAAAACTGGAATACCCAAAACATAATCCACACATCAAATGAGGTACAAGAAGAAAGGAGGAGTGGCCCCTGGTTCTGGAAAGACTCAGTGAAGCAGTATTCGGCAAAACCAGAACAGGGAAGTGGGAAGGGGTGGGTGGGAGGACAGGGGAAGAGAAGGGGGCTTACAGGACTTTTGGGGAGTGGGGGGCTAGAAAAGGGGAAATCATTTGAAATGTAAATAAATTATATCGAATAAAAAAAATTAAAAAAAAAAAAGTCCAGAGCATCTTCTGAGACTCAAGGCAATCCCTTAACTATAATTCCTCGTATAATCTAAAAGCAAATTACATACTTCCAAACTACAATGGCACAAAATATACATTACCATTCCAAAGGAAAGGAATGGGGCCTAGTGAAGAAATACCAGACAAAGCAAGACTGAAATCCCTTCAGAGAGAACTCAAAATCCTGTAACTCCATGCCTCGTATTAAAGGGCATAGATGGCTCTCCACTTCCAGCTTTGCTGATAGCAACAACTCTCTCTTGGGCTGGTCCCACTGTTTGAGCTCTCTCTGGCAAATGTCTCATAGCTCTTGCACTTCCAGCACCCAGTGGTCTCCAGTGTAATTCAGAATTCACTTTCACAGCTTCACTCCATGACTTCCAGATCTTTATTACAGTGACTCTCAAGAGATGTGACTGGCCTCGGTGCTCCCTTAACCATAAAGAAAGCAACTACAACCCCTTTTCTCATGGCACTAAAGCCACAGAGACAGGCTGCCATGTTCAGCTGTTTGCCTGGGATGGAACCTGGTCATCCTTGAATTACATTTTCATAAGCTTTCCTTGTTTGCTTTTATTTTTGCAAATGCTTTCTCTTGTTTTAAGAGCATGATGTTTCTTTTAGGTATTTTCTTTTTACAAGTTGTAACCTCAGCTACGTGGAGGTCCTACCCTGAGGGAACCACTCCTTTTATTCTATTTGTATGAGATATCTTCTTTCTTCCACCACAAGCTTTGCCCTCCAAATTAATTTTTGTTAGTGATGTTTTCTTCTCAAACTATACGCTTTGAATTTCTCTTTACCATAAATGCTCTTTTCATTGCATATGTGCATAAGAGTGATAACTGATAACTACATGACAAAGTCAATATTATGCTGTCTAGAAATCTCTTCTCTCAATGAAATTAATTCAAAACGTTTCAATTCTGCTACAGGAAGATTTTTAGGACTAAGCAGTAACCAAGCCAGCTCAGTCAGTCAGCAGGTCCTCCAGTGCAGGAGTGAGGATTGAAAAGAAAAAAGACAATTAGACAAAACTGCAGCATGACCTCAGTCAACTCTGAGACTGAAGGAGGGTTTATTTTTTCCAATCCACTTTTATACCATTTTAATTACATGCAAGTATTAAGGGTGAGTAGCACAATGAGGAATAAAGGAAGACAATAAACACAAAGCCCCATGATCACTACAGTCATCCCTTTCTAAGAATGATCAGGATGTCTGAGCCTACTTCTTTGTCCTAGCCTAAAGTCATTATCAGGACTGAGGCCTGCTTCTTTGTCCCACCCTAATGTCAGCTTCCTGCCCAGCAGCCCATTTCGTTTTCCTTGGCCAATGTCAGACTCCTACCAGGTGGCACAGCACCCCAATAAAGTTCAATACAAGGCAGAAAGTAGAAATATTCTTTGCGAAAATATTGCAAGAATTGTCTCTAACCAGTTGCTAATATTGTTACCCTCTGAAGCTCTTGAGACAACTTGTGATAGTCCCCATTGCTCTCAGCACTGCTATCTTCCATATTCTTACTAAAGTGGCCCACTAAAGCTTTGCTTACAGTATTCAGTCTTCTAGGCCCAAGTCCCAAAGTCTTTCATATCCCCCCCAAAACCGGACTTGTCAGGCTTGTCACACCAATACCTGACTTGAATTATTGACTTTTGTCAATTATTTCTCTATTGCTGTATGGCTGTGAAGAGATACCATAGCTGAGGGACTGATTTTTAAAAAGCATTTTATTTGGAGGTTATTATTGCAAAGGGTCAGAAGTCCATGACCATAATGGCAGAGAACATGACATCAGGCAGCACAGTGCTGGGGTAATAACTGAGACTATACATGTCCCTCCATAAGCATGAGAGAAAGGGGGGGGAGAGGGAGAGAGACAGACAGAGAGACAGAGAGACAGAGAGAGTGAGAGAATAATTGGATGGTGTGGGATTGTAAAAACTCAAAGCCTGTCCCTTGTGGCAAACCTCCTCCAAAAAAAGGAAAAGCATATCTACCAATCCTTCCCAAAAAGTTCCATCAGCTGGGGACCAAGTGCTCAAACATATAGAAGCCATTCTCATTCAAGTCACCACAGGGAGGTGGCCCAAAGTCCATTCTGGCATTATACCCACTTTGCAGCCCAGGATATCAATGTTGTGCTCTTTGTGTCTAATGTGCATTTTCAGTTGATAGAAACCCATGGAAAGAGTAAGCTATGGCAAGTTATTTGTTCTTCAGTATGGAAAACAGACGTGGAATAATCACAGTAGTCACTCCCACGTGGAGAAGGAAGAATACAGAAAACCCAGTTTGGACAACAGTGAAATAACTCTACAACAGTCTTGTATTACAGTTCTTAGTCTTCTTGGCCTTCCATATTGTGCCGTCCAGCAATAATGTATTTGTCTATGGTTCAAGGTTCAATGCTCTGTAACAGCATTGTTGAATGGTTTTTGCAGAGCCATAACATAATCATTGCAGACTATATCGGCTATATAAAATGTGTAATCCATATTTTTTCTTTCGATACATTTATTTTATATTTTACATTTTAATATCTTTCCTTGTCCTAGAGAACCAGAATGTAATATGTTTAATAATTTGTTTTTGTTTAACTTAGTTCAAGGCACCTAGTCCCAAAATTTTTGTTCACTATCTATTTTCTCACAAAAATAAATAATGCAATACATTTTTAATAAATTCCTCCATGTAGTGATTAGAAGAAAAACAATGAGGTAGAAAGAAGCCAAAAATGAAATCTCACAGAAGCAAATAAAGAGGTTTGGAAGATATGTAGATGTAAAAGGAGAAGTTTAAAACTTAAAAGGAAATAATTGTAAATGGTTTTGGATGCAACCAGAGGTAAAAGAGTAATACTATTAGATAACTAGATAGCTGGCTACTTATGACAGCCAAAGTAAAGAGAAGCAGAGGTAGATTCTAGGATTTAAAGGTTTAAGACTTAATATACAGCTTGGCATGATAGCTTGTGTCTATAATCCAGCACTCAGGAGTTTGACTTGAGAGAAATGCCATGAGTTCTTTAAGTCCAGCCTTGACTGCATAGATAGTTCCAAGCTAGTCAGAGATTCATACAGAGATGCATTTTACAGAAAATAGAGGTAGGCAGGAGGAAGAAAGGGAAACAGGAAGACAGGGAGACAGGCAGGGAGGGAGGAAAGAAGGGAGACAGGGAGGAATGCAGGGAGGAATACTGGGAAAGAAGGAAAGAAGGAGGCAAGGAAGGAAGGAAAGAAGGAAAGAAGGGATAAGGTTATATAAAGAAGTTAAATCAACTATTCTAATACCTTTTCAAAGAAAGCACAAGGCAGATCTAGAACTATAACCCAAGAAGCAACAGGTGGTAAAAGAATGATTTTAGTGTACACAAAACGTAAACCTGTGCTAGAAAACAAAAACTAATCTGAATACAATGAGGTAATTTGTGACAAAGGAAAATGAAAATATGATCATTCGAGCAGGTGTTACAGGGGATTCATCTGGCGTGTAAGAGGACAGCTCCACAGTCTCATGCACCTTGTAGACAATGAACAGGAAGGAAATCCAGCCATCCGAGCAAAGCACCAGAAGTGGATTAGCAGGCACTCTTGCAATGGAATTTCCCAAGAAGTGCTTCTATTGTCCTTCTTCCCATCTTGGATTCTGGTGGGAATTCAGCGTGGATGGAGGGCATTGCCGTTAGGTTCCCAGGACTGCTGCTAAGAGCACTTCAGACAGGAAGGCCTATGGGAGTACTTTAATGATGAACACTTTAAGGACTGTGGAGCAGGAGTTTGGGTCCTGGGTGTAAGTGGCGAAAGTGGGGTGAGTTCAGGAAAACTGACTGGAGAAGAGCTGGGAGAACAGAAAGTACAACAGAGGAGACAAGGGGGAATTCAAGATGAGTTATTAGAAGAATAAAACCTGTACAACCATAAAGTTCTATTCCTACCCATTAAAAATCAACAGAGGTGTCACAGAAGACCTAAGATGGGTCAAAATATAGCTTATCACAGAGAAATGGTTGAGAAAGTTTCAATGGATTTACTTAGAGCACCATATCAAAAAGAACATGAAGATTATATACGAGAAGCCAGCATCTTCAGTTACTAAATTCTCAGGTGGAAATAACAACTAGTACTACTCAGTGTAATGCAGCAATCACTGGTGATAAACAGGTAGGTCAATGGTTAAGAGTTCTGACTGCTCTTCCAGAGTATCTAGGTTTAATTTCCAGCACCCACGTGGTATCCCATAATGGCCTGTAACTGCAGCCCCAGGGAATTAAATGCTCTCTTCTGACTTCCAGAGGACCAAGCATGCACGTGATACACAGATATACATGTAGCCAAATTGTTTATTTCATATATATTAAATAAGTTTTAAATCTTAAAAAATTAAAATCTCATCCCACCAGTAAAAGCATTGACTCAACATGCTCATGAGTTCCTGTTATATCTACTCTAAGGTGCTACAAGCCTGTATAGAAGATGATGTAGTAATATTTCATGTCACCTTGAGGCAAATTTATATAGCTCTATTCAAAACCATCAAGGTTAAGAATCAGAATGCATAATAAAAATGCTCAGATGAAGAATGGCTTACTGGAAAGAACCCTGGGACTGTGGATGTGTTTAAAAAAATAATAATAAAAATGTGGGGCAAATACCTTGAGAGTTTGGATCGGAAGAATAATGATTAATGCACTCCCCAAATCCGTTTGCACCCAAAAGTATATTATAAATTATTGATCCTTTGAGTTGAATTTTTATAAATTAATCTTGAGATCCTTTTTCTAAGTGTCATATAAAAAAAAAATCCAGGTCAGAGGCTAGAGAGATAGCTCAGTGGTTAAGAGCACACATTGCTATTGCAGGAAACCTCAGTTCAGTTCCCAGCACCCACAATGAGACTCTCACTGCCACCTGTAACTCCAGATTCAGAAGGATATATGCTCTCTGACCTCCAAGGACACTGTGCTTATATCTACATCCTCAGTCAGTCATGCACACATACACATAACTATAAAGTAAACCTTTAAAATGATAGATTTAGGGTAGAATCTATGTGTAGTCTCTATGTATAGCATTTGCCCCCCCCCCACCATGACCATGTGCGTGAGCCTGTGTGTTTCCATTTGCAAATGTTGCCGACTTTGCACAGATTCATGGTAATTTACAAAAAGAAAACAAATTGAAATTTTGGGAGTGAGAAGAGAAAAAGTGAATGCAGAAAAATGTCCAGAAAACACTGGTCTTCCCCACCCCGCATCGATCACTGAGATTCAGGAAAGTTAAAACCCTTGCCAGGTCACCCAGTAACCAACACACCTGGCACACCTGTGCCTCTGTTCCAAGTTCCTTTGCCTTTCCATATGATTGTAACTATTCTGACCCTTTCTATAAATATAAATTTACTTGCACAGACTCCAGACATTCAGAACAGTGACCGTCATTCAGACCACATGTGAGTAACACACTGTCCATGAATAATAAGACATAGCTCATATGTGTAATATTAAGGGTACATAGTGAAGCAGTAAACAGAGAGAGGGCAGATGGAGAGAGCTGCACGAGTTCATGGGATGAGTGTTCAAACAACGCAATGGTGGGCGCCTCAACTCCATGTCTGACAGCTGGCAGATTAATTCTTCGGTGGGCTGTAGAGGAAAGGGATAGGAAGCTGGTGATGAACATGCTGAGAGAGTTGAGGAAAGACATCCAGGAGAGTGACCATGTCACAAGTACAGGATTTATGCCATTACCGACAATGCCAGGATCTGACATGCCCATGACACATTGGTCACACCAATGTCAGTCGACTGCACTTCTGTAATCTTTACACCCCTGTGTCAATTATAGCAGTGATTTCATCTGAAGAACTCTTTTTTTTAATATTTTTATTTTCTATATTTTTTGTTTACATTCCAAATGATTTCCCTGTTCCCGGATGCCCCCTCCCCATATGTCCCATAAACCTTCTCTCCATCCCTTCTCCAATCACCTCCCTCCTTTTTCTCTGTCTTTATATTCCCTTCCCATGCTAGATCAATCCTTTCCAGGATTAGGACCCTCTCCATACTTCTTCATGGGAGTCATTTGTTATGCAATTTGTGCCTTGGGTATTCAGAGCTTCTGGGCTAATAAATATCCACTTATCAGAGATTGCATTCCATGTGTATTCTTTTATGATTGGATTACCTCACTTAGGATGATATTTTCCAGATCAAACCATTTGCCTAAAAATTTTGTGAATTCATTGTTTCTAATTGCTGAGTAGTATTCCATTGTGTAAATATACCACATTTTCTGTATCCATTCCTCCTTTGAAGAACTCTTAAGAACAGAGTTTCTGTGTCCAGGGCAAATGGTGTCTCACTGAAAGGTTCTGAGCCTAGCAGCTAGCTCAGGATCTTTTGACCATTCATCCCTAACTCAGGAATTCAGAGAAATACCAAGAAATTTGCAACTTATATAAAATGTAAAACAAAATAAAATCTTAAGAATCAAAAGCTTTTACTTTATTATTACTTTTATTTTTCATACTCCGGTTGTTACCCGCCTCTCAGTCTGCCCTCCCACAGTTCCTCATCCCATTTCTCCTCACCCCTGTCTCTAAGACCATGTCCCCAATCCCTATTCCCCCACCCTCTCCAGGCCTTCCCACACCCTATGGCCTCAAGTCTCTCAAGGGTTAGGTTCATCTTCTCTCATTGAGGCCAGAGCAGGCAGTCCTCTGCTGTACATGTGTCAGCTAACTCAGACCATCTAGTGTATCGCCATCTGGTTTGTGGCTCAGTGTCTGAGAGATCTCAGGGCTCCTGATTCACTGAGACTACTGGTCTTCCAATGGGGTCGCTCTCCTCCTCAGCTTCTTCCAGCTTTCTCCTAATTCAAGCACAGGGGTCCCTGACTTCAGTCCAGTGGTTGTGTGTAAGTCAGCTGCTTGTTGGGCTATCATCAGAGGGCAGCTCTGATAGGCTCCTGTCTGTAAGCACACCACAAATTAGTAATAGTGCCGGGCCTTGAAGCCTCCCTCCCCTTGAGATGGGTCCCAAGTTGAGTCTGTCACTGGGCTTTCTTTTCCTCAGTCTCTTCTCCATTTTTGTTCCTGCAGTTCTTTTGGACATGAACAATTCTGGGTCAGAATTTTTGACTGTGGGATAGCAACCCCATCCCTCCACTTGATGCCCTGCCTTTGGACTAGAGATGGACTCTACAAGTTCCTTCTCCCCACTGTTGGACATTTCATCTAAGGTCCCTCCCTTTGAGTCCAGAGAGTCTCTCACCTCGCAGGTCTCTGGTACATTCTAGAGGGTCCCCGTGGCTGGATATTTTTATTCATTCTGCTAGCCCCCAGGGTTTCTTTCCTGTTCTGCCTCACCCCCCCCCCCAATACCTGATCTTGTTCACTCTTTCCCCTCCCTCTCCCCCTCTCCCCCAGATCCCTCTCTCCCTCTACCTCCTGTGATTGCTTTCTTCTCCCTCCCAAGTGGAATTCTTACTTGGGCCCTAACTAATAAGTGGAAATTACCCCCCCCCAAAAAAGTACAGAATACCTCAGATACAATCCACAGAACTCAAGGAGAATCGAAAACTCTTAAGTGTGTCAGACTAAGAAATTTAATTCAGTGAAAATTATGTTTTGATTTTTAAGAATTTCATACATGAGTATGGCGTATTTGAATGACCTCATCCCTCCTTTTCTCCCCTCCAGTTCTTCCCCTCTCCACTCACCACCTCATCTCAAATCTATAACCTCTTTTATAATTATTGTGTTATATAGCATTGTGTACATGTGTGCATTTGCATGTGTGTATGCTTACGCATGTGTGTGTGCGTGTGTGTGCATGTATGTATGTAATGCATCATACGTCTCAGATATATATGACATGCTGTGGTCTGTCAGTTCTGTTAGTGTTGTCGACTTGTTTATGTGTTAGGGATGAATACTTTGGCTTGGAAAGCCAGTCAGGTGACTTGTCCCTGGAAAAAAATAGATTCTTCCTCAATCAACCACCATTGACCGCCTATCATTCTTCATCTGGGGTAGTGCTTTGTGAATTTTCTCCCATAATAGATCCCAAGGAGTTTGATTTTCCCAGTTGTGCTGGTTTCTGAAAGGCAGATTTTTTTCTAACGATTTTCAAATATATGAAAATAAAATTATTGCATTCTATATTATATATTAACATCTCTCAATCTTTTTTATCAATTCGATAAGTAAAATTGTATCACCTCTGATTTGCAGAGTGTTTTTTTAAATGAGTTTTATGTGTTTTTCATTGGTCTGCTGCTCACTGAGTTGCCTCTGGTGAAATTTCATTTCCTGTCTTTTACCACTCTAATTCTGGAGTATTAATACCTTTCTTATCAGTTTTTATTACCTATTTGCACTTAAATTACATCAGGCTTTTCTTATCTCATTTCAGAATATCCTACTGGGTGTTCTTTTCATTTCACTGTGGAAATTTTTCTATAGGTTATAGGAAAGTAGGTGACAGGGGGGGAAAACAAATAAGAGAGGAGGAAGTTGCTATTTTTAGCTAAGATCAATTAATTAACTTCAAGTAACTTTACTCTTTATTTTCAGTCATGTGTGTGGTGGGGAGGGGCACGTGCACTGCAGAACAGGTGCCGGCAGGGGCTGAATGAGCCAGAGTACGCTGTCACTGGGCTACAGTGTGGATACTGGGAAAGGAACTCAGACCTACAAGACCACTGTGCTATTGATTATGAAGCCATCTCTCCAGCTCCCAATCTGTATTTATTTATTTATTTTTATTTACATAGTTATTTGTTTATTTATTTACTTACTTATTGATTTTTTTGTCTTTTCTCTCTTTTGGATCAATGTATAGTATGCATAAAGGATTGGAAACAAACATGAAGTAACCCTCCAAACTGCTTTCTGACACATAATTGCGCCAGATTATGGATTTGAGATGAGGTGGTGAGTGGAGAGGGGAAGAACTGGAGGGGAGAAAAGGAGGTATGAAGTGATTCAATGCAGTGAAATGTGGTTTCACTGAGGCCTCTGCTAAGTCCAAGCCTTGGCAGACAAGTAAGTCACCATTACTAATATAGTTTCTTGACGCCATCTACAATAATTCATCAGACTTGTCATATCATCCACCTTTTCAGTTCAAACAACCTTGACACAAAAATACTTAGTTAAATGTTATATGGACACTGAATATGCACAGATTTTTTCCTTGTCATTATCTACTAAAGAATATAAGTACAGCTTACATAGCATCTACATTGCATTAAGTATTATTAAATAATTTGGCAATACCTTAGACAAGATAAAAGATACATGAAGCTTATATACAAATACCAGCCTACTTTTTACATGAGACTTGGGCATTCTTGAATCTTGGCATCTGCAAAAGGACTGGGGGCTGGGTCCCACCCCTCGTGGATATTGAGAAACCGTTGCACTGAACTGTATTCAACTCTTGCTTTTTTTTTTTTCTTTATTTTGTAAGACAAGATCTCCGTGCTAGCAGCTGGAAAGTATGGAATGACAAAGGCTTTTGCTGCTATATCAGGGTGGATACTTATGATCAGAATATCTTTCTAATTTAAAATCGATTTTTTAAATACTTCAGATTGCTATTATGGTTTCCCCCCTACCAATTGCTCTTAGATCCTCCCCACTTCTCTACAGACCTACCTAAATCCACATCCTTTCCTTCCCTCTCTCATCAGAATACAAGCAGAACTATAGTAACAATCATCATCATCATCATCATCATCATCATCATCATCATCATCATCACAATGAATAAGATTAGGTAAAATAAAAAGTGATCAGAATAAGACAAAGCAAACAAACCAAAGAAAAGGAGCCAAAGAAAATGCTCATGAAACCCCAGTAGATACAAAAATGCACACATTGGCTGGATGGTGGTGGTGCACACCTGTAATCCCAGCACTCTGGGAGGCAGGTGGATTTCTGAGTTTGAGGCCAGCCTGGCCTACAGAGTGAGTTCCAGGACAGCCAGGGCTGCACAGAGAAACCCTGTCTCGGAAAAAAAAACCAAAAATCCAAAAAACAAAAAAAAAAAAATAAAAATAAAAAAAATGCACACATTGACACACAGAGAAATCCATCAAAAATGCAACATGAGAAAGCATATAATACACATGCAAAGGACCTGTAAGCTTAAAAAAAAGTAAAAAGCCCTGAGAAAGCATTATGAGACGACAACAACAACAACAACAAAAAAATGTGACTCCAAAAATGTGACTGAGTTGATCGTATGCTGGCCGTCCACTGCGGGGCATGGCTCTGGCCTGGAGAACAGTTGGGATACTCAACTGTTGAAGCAAACTAAGTTTTCATCTGCTAGCAGTTATCAGTCGGAGAGAGCTTCTGGGTTAGGGATGCGGCCTTGCGTCTACTTCTTCTATCTTGTGCTGGGATCCAGATCTGTGCAGGTCCTGTCCAGACTGCCAGAGTCTCTTTGGGCTCATATACGCATCAACCCTCCTGGTTTAGAAAACCCCATCTCCTTGGTGTCCCTCCATCCCCTCTGACTCTTACAATCTTTCTTCCTCCTGTTGCAGAGGGTTCCATGAATCCTGAGGGGAGGGAATTAATAAAGACATGTCATTTAGGATGAGTGCTCCAAAGTCTCTCACTCTGCACATTACCTGGCTGTGGGTCTCTGTATTTATTCCCTTATACTGCAGAACTTTCCTTTGATGATGTCTGAGTAAGACACTGACCTATGTATGTAGCATATAGCATTAGGAGTCATCTTATTGCAACAGTCCTACAGAAGGACAGTAGTTTAGGGTTTTCTTCTAGTTTGCTGGGCTAACGAGTGTCAGGTTCTGGACCACCAGAGCAGTGTCAGGGATGGGTCCCATTTCATGAAGCAGTCCATAAATCCAGCTGGACACTGATTGGTTGGTCCATCAAGCTGCACCACTGCTATACTAGTCAGAGTATCTTAAATCACTGAGCAGCTAACACATGGTTTCAGAATCCTGGCTAAGTCTAATCTAACTACAATGAAGGATTTTCCCAGAACTCCTAATTAAATTCAACTTTTTCTTGGTATACTTATGGGTGAAATGTGGTTTCTTTCTTTTGGAGCAAAAGAAAATTACAGAGCAAATATTTAAGCAAAAGTTAAAAAGTAATTTTATTTTTATTTTTCAAACAAAATTATTACATCACATTACCAAAAATACTGGTGGTCCTATACTTGTAGGAATATACTTAGTTAGATCTAAGAGTCCAAAATTAGATAGGAGTTAGTGTTTTTCTAACAATTACTAAACCTCCTGTATGTACAACCAAGTCTCCAGTTAGAAAGCCGTGTGCCCTGTTTGCTAGCGTCTGCCCATTATGGGATCAATTGAGATTTTGTTTGTTTGTTTGTTTTGTTGTTATGGTTGTTTTTTGATAACTCCTTTATGAACGTATAAGAAACACATTTGGAAGCAACTAGTAAATCCTCATATTTCAGCTTCTGCTGCTCAGCATTTGAAAAAAAATTATTTCTATCTCTCATAAGATAAAATGCAAAACGTCAGTGGTAAGGAAGATTAATGTGTGGGTGTGGTGAGGGGGAATCCATCCTTCGCCCTTCTGCTATGACATCTCGCAGCAAGCTTCGTGATCAAGGTCCACTTGCGGTGCAGGTTCCTCTTTGCTTCAGAGGATGCAAGCCAGGAAGAAGCCCCTAAGAACAAGTCCAGCCCAGGAAGAGAGAGAATAGAGAACTAACTGATGTGAGCATTTACCAGAGGCCAAATCGACTACACACTAGAGTTCATTAGTGTACATTCAGCTGAGGCTGAGATAAATGCACAATAAAGACCAACCAACCACAGAAAGAACAGGTAACCACAGAGGATTCCTGAGACATTTTTTATCTAAATTTCTTTCATTACATGGAATATAAATAAACTCAACTCTTTACCATTAAATGATGAAAATTTGGGGCCAGTGACAGGAGCCCTGTGAGAGGCTCAGGCTCTTGTAACTGAGCCTTATAACCTGAATTGAATCCAGGGGTTCACATGGGAAAAAAGAAAGAACTACCATTTCTAAGTTCTCCTCTTACCCCCATACATTCACTGTAACATCTGCACAATCATTCACCAAACAAATTAAAAGATAATAAATAAATAATGAATGAATAAATAATATTTAAAGGTGAAAGAATTAAAGGAGGAAAATCCTTGTCCTGTTAGAACTTTGGATCCAGGTAAAACAATTAAAGCTTATAGCTGTGAACCTACTCCAAACTGGGTCTTCAAGAGGCATTGCCTTCTTCCTCCTAAATAAGGTCCAGGCAGAGACAGAGTCAGGGCACAGATGGACTTCAGCCTACTTAAGTCAGTAAATATTCAACTGCAGCATAGGGAACAGAGATTGCCGGCCATTGACAAAGACACATGTGTCAAGCCTTTTTTCTAAAAACATCAGTCTACTGGCTCGCACCAAACTGAAGCTAGGAAGATGTCAAATGATTTGAGTGAAAACTAATGTGCAGAAATGAGTAACTTGAACAGCCAGTGCTGCTGAGAAACTCTATAAAAGACTACTGCCTGGACAGTGCCTAGGAAGACACAGGGTCTGAGAAGAGGTGAGAGCCGTTGGTTCTTGACCCTTCTCTTTATTCTGACAAATAGTGTTCACTGTATTTTACAATCTCAGTCAACCCATAGCAGATTTGTTGGAATAACAAAACCCTCTAGTCAAGGCAGTAAGGAATATATTCAGGGAAGGCCCACGAGGACCGGAAGGTGTGCTCCTTCCTCCTCTTCAGCAAAAGCATGATGCTTTCCCCCAACCCTTGAGAGGCAGCCAGACTTGGGCAGCCATAGGATATGAACACAAATTCAGGACAGGAGGTGTTTTGAATTCTCTTTAGACTTGAGTACTGAACCTCATATATCATAAGTAGGGATTCATTTTTGAGAAAGAAAGTATCTATGAAATAATTTTAATAGACAGTGTAACTTACATTGGAACAAATTAATTCCAAAATATTTGACTCAAAAAAGGCTGCAAAGTATGACAAGAAATGAAGAGAATTTAGGGTTCCCAGCTTTCCCTCTTCAAGGGGAAATGAATGAACCTCTCTACTGCTTATTTTCTTCATTTGTAGAATGGAGACACATACTCCTACCTCAAGGGAATTTTCCTTCGAATAAAATTTGGGGTTATAGGTGGTGGCAGTACAAACACTGAAGGGATTATTAAATCAGTGACTCTTTCGAAAAGCCATGGCCTCTCCTATTTTCCCTGCTGAGTCATTCAATTTTCCTCGGAAGCACTTGTCTGCCTTCCGGATCTCCACTCAATCATGGCCAACTTTTTCTTCTCCTCTCCCCGTGGAGCTGAGGAAATTATTCTGTTCTATCTTGCTTTTCCTCTGACTCAGAGGAGCAGACAGCATAACTTCTCACCTCTGAGATTTGTGAGTCCTGCTGGTGCCCCACTGCAGGCCACATTTCCTAACATGGGCTTCAAAAATACGCTGACTGAGCAGACTTCGCATTAACTAACTACCAGCCTTATTCCACAGTAGTCACATCCCAAAGCAATCTTCATCAACATCATTGTATCCAAATCTTGGTAAACAACTGGCTGGGCCCTCAGATGTACATACTTCTTGGTTTGACACGGAAGAAGGATAGAGGTGCCAGAATGGGCTTCTCATACTTGAACTCAAGAACTGTGACAAAAATGTGAGTCTCACTTGTGCATGAAAATTCACCTGCCATGGGCATCAAAGAGCCTGGGAGAGATATTTTATTTCTGCAAACTTCATCATGCCTATTCTTTTTATTTATTTTTAATTATTTTTAATATTCAAAACAATTTTTAAATTTAAATATATTTTAATCATACTCCTTCCTTCTCCCAGGTCCTTCCAGATTCTCTCCTACTTGCTACCAACCCAATTTAAAATTTTCTCAAAATACAAACCAAGAACCCAATACAAAACCCTAAAAGTTAGAAAACAAAAAACATCGACACTTAGAGAGAGAGAGAGAGAGAGAGAGAGAGAGAGAGAGAGAGAGAGAGAGAGAGAGGAAGAGAAAACAAAAACAAAATCAAGACAAAACCCAAAACTGTACCTAAATAAAAGCACTCAAAAAACTGTGGAGCCCATTATATGATGGTCAACTACTAGTGAGCATGAGGCCTGTCCTGTATAGCTGATATACCCAGTGCCATTCCAATGGAGAAAACCGATTCTCTCTTTCTCAGATCTAAATGACAGTTCAGTTGTCAACCTTTACCCCAGTGGCTTGGTTTTCATTTATCCCCTTTCTTAAAATATAACAGTAATAAACTATAATATAAGATAAAACAAAAGCTTGCACATCAAAGTTGGACAAGTCAAACCAACACAGGGGAAAGCACCCAAGAGAAGGCAAAAGATTCAGATAACCACTCACTTTCACACTCAGGAATTCCTTAAACGTACTAATGTGGAAGCCATAATAAACACACAAACACCTGGTGCAGCCCCTCAGGCGCTGTGCCTGCTGCCTGTCTCTGAGTTCATAGGATTTGTTCATGTTGATATAGATGGCCTTGTTTTCTTGATGCCAGTCACTTTGTTTGAATGACATTGTTCTTTGCTGTATGGAAACTTCTCTGTCTCGTGCGGTCCTATTTATTAATTGTAGACTCGAATGCCTATGCTAATGGTGCTCTGTTCAGAAAACGTTTTCCTGTGCCACTGAGTTAAGGGTATTCCTCACTTTCTTTTCCGTAAGGTTCAGAGTATCTGGTTTTACATTGCGGATTTTTGATCCACTTGGATGAGTGTATATCAATTTGAATTTTTCTACATCCAGTTTGACCAGCACCATTTGTTGAAGATGATGTCTTTTTTTCAATGAATATTCCTGGCCTCTTTATCAAAAATACAATGCCTATAGGTATGTGGATTTGTTTCTGGATCTTTAGTTCTAATCCATTGAACAGTGTGTCGGTTCTTGTACCAGTACCATGCTGCTGTTCTTACTATAGCTCTGTGATACAACTTGAAATCAAGGATGGTGACACCTCCAGAAGTTCTCTTATTATTCATGCTTATCTTAGGTATCCTGGTGTGTGTGTGTGTGTGTGTGTGTGTGTGTGTGTCCATATGAAGTTAAAGATTTTCCTTCCAAGATATGTGAGGAATTTTGTTAGAAGTTTGATGATGATTACATTTAATATTTAGATTGCTTTTGGTATGGTAGCCATTTTTACTATGTTAATCCTACCTTCCCATCTTCTGATGTAGTTTTTAATTTCTTTCTTCAAAGATTTGAAGCTTTATTTTTTTAATTAGATATATTCTTTATTTACATTTCAAATGATTTCCCCTTTCCTGGTTCCTCCCTCCCCGAAAGTCCCATAATCCCTCTTCCCTCCCCCACTCCCCAATCAACTCCCTCCTGCTTCCCTGTCCTGGTATCCCCTACACTGCTGCACTGAGCCTTTCCAGGACCAGGGGTTTCTCCTTCCTTCTTCTTGGGCATCATTTGAAATGTGAATTGGGTCTTGGGTATTCAGAGTTTCTCGGCTAATATGTGGTATATTTACACTATGGAATATTACTCAGTTATTAAAAACAATGAATTCATAAAATTCTTAGGCAAATGGATGGAACTGGAAAATATCCTAAGTGAGGTAACCCAATCACAAAAGAACACACATGGTATGCACTCACTGATTTGAAGCTTGGCAAGAGATGCACAAAGATATTTTATTATTTGAGACTATTGTGAAAAGTTTTGTTTCTTTGATTTCTTTCTCAGAACTTCTGTCATTTGTATGTAGGAGGCTACTGACTTTTGTGAGTTATTTTTGTATCCGACTATTTTGCTAAAAGTGTTTATCAGATGTAGGACTTTCCTGGTAGAATTTTCAGATCACTTATGTATACTATCATTTCATCTGCAAAAAAAAATACTTTAACTTCTTCATTTCCAATTAATATCCCTTTGATTTTCTTTAGTTGTCTTAATACTTTAGCTAAAGTTTCCAGTACAATATTGATTAAGTATAAAGATAGTGGACAAAATTATCTTGTTCTTGATTTTAGTGAAACTGGTTTGAGTTTCTGCCTATTTAAGTTGATTTTTGGTATGGGCTTGCTGTAAACTGTCTTTATTATGTTGAAATATGTCCTTTGTATCCATAATCTCTTGGAACTTCTATCACATTGTGTCTGTCCTTGACAAACAAGGAACAACAGCTAGGACGAAGAATTCACTTCTGTGTTCAGTCGCAGGTCACCAAATGTGATAATTTTTTGTTTTCCCAAGTTCTGCATAGACAGAAGAGCAGAGCAAACATCATTTACATTTAGAATAAAGAACTTGGTGTAGTAAGTCTCAAAACAAGCCAATAAATGGAGGATTGCCTGAGCCTCACATCAAACAGTGTTTCATGCCCTCCCTTCCTTTTATAAGATGGTAGTGATTGGCACCACAATCAACACGGACTTTAAAGGGAGACAATCAAAGATGGAATGCACTCTCTACCAATTATTCACTGAGTGACCCCATGGAGATATACTTTCAGTCATCTACAATATACAGTACTTTATAGCTCTCCTCAAGAATATAAAAATAAAAACACCACGATATTTGCAAACTCTTTGTTTACATAAACTCACAAGTTTATGTTTTTTTTCTTATATAAAAATGCATGATATCACCCTCCAATCCAAAAATTTTAAACTGAGCATGACAACACACATGACTATAATACCAACACTCAGATGGACAACGTAGAAGAAATACTAGATTGAAGCCAGCCTGGGCAACAGAGTAGACTCTAGGCATCCTCCACTACAACATGAATCCTTTTTTGAGACAAACATTAATGTTTAAAAGGACAAAAAAGCATGATTTTATATGTAGAGACCTTAACAAGGTTACACATACAGGGATCAGAGGACTTAGAGCCTTCACTTGAAGTCAGGCTGAGGGTTAATATGACCTCCAAGATTAACCTGCACAATCATCCCAAACTCCACCCCCAGACCTTGTGATCCCTTCTGCATTTTAGCAAGGGCTTCAAGGGATGTGACTGCATGTGCAAATTTGAGGAGAGTCCTTTTCTATGACACCAACATGAGGGTATAGTGAGCATGCGCTAATTCCTGTCAGTGCCAAAACAAAGGCACAGTTCCTGCCTCCAAACCTTTGGTTTTAAGCTTGCTAACTCCTCTACAGTCCTTACTATGGTGTTTAGTTTTTATTAACCTTTCATTGATTTATTTTTCTCTCTCACCCTTCCCTTGTTCTCCAACACGGAGGGATACATCTGTACATACTTAACATATCAGCATGCTAGGATGCTAACACTTATATAAAGAGAAACATGTGTCCTCAAAGCTCTTTTTATATGTCCCTTTATCTCCTACCCACCACCAATTCAACCCAAAAGGGCGGCAGCTGTGGAAAGTAAATGGAGAGGCTTCTAAAATTAAATCAAGGGGGAAAAATTATATTTATTACTGAGGTTGAAAGAGAAGGTGACATTTCTAAAGGTTAAATTAGGTAAATTAATTGCAAACAGAACAAGTAAAAAATCAATCTTCCTTGCTGAGAGTAAACAAGGCCAACTTTCAGTTGTTTGATTTTTGTGTGTCTTTTTATAGCTCTCTGCCAGGTAGACCCCTCTGTGACTACAGGCGACAGGGACTCCATTAGTCCCTTTTTATTCCATCAGTGTCATGGCCATTGTCCCTCTACAGCCCGAAAAAGCTGTAATTGTTGGCCAGAATAGTGTACACAGAGGCTGGTCCTGAGCAGCCACCACACTACGAGGAAAGGACTTTAGTAGCAAAGACTCTGACTAAGCAATGGGCTTTCCAAAGCAAGGAAGAGAGATTTTTTTTTAACAAGAATATTGTTAGTTTTTAAAAATGGGACTAGAGATTTACAAAGCAGAATCACTCCTGGATTCCATACAGGCATTGAAAGCATAGCTGGGAACATCCAGCACTTCCATTTTCTATGTATATGATTAACTGGGCCCCACCTTTCAGAGTCTATCCCTTGTATGATGGAAATAGGATACTAACACTCTTCAATACTCCTGTGAAGATAGATGCAAATCAAATTATGTAAAACGCTGTATTCCATGGTACCATTTAGTAGAAAAAGTTATATTGGTGCCCTTCGCACCATGGTATTGGGCATAGGTATAAACATTTCACTATCTTCTAAACATGCTAAAGAAAAATTTTGTCTGTGACATAGACTTCGGGGAATTACATATGATTTGTAAGTCAGAGGTGGATGATGTCATGGCTCCCCTGCCTGTCAGCCTCTTAGAGGAAAGCACATACTTGACTGCTCATCAGCCCAAACAAGACAAAATGCAGCCTGTTTTGCTGAGAAATTAGTTTGAAATTACTAGGTACTATGAATACAATCTCACTGGTAGGTTGTGGGCCTGTGTATAGGAGGCTTTCCATGGAGATCTCTGGCCCAGCTGGGTGTGAGGGTTCAGGCAAAGGGGAGACAGTGCTAGCAAGGAGGGCGAGATCACCTCCACTGCTTCCATTTCTGCAGCTCCCAGACCTCTCTCTGCCTTTGCCTTTGTCTCCTCAGTTGCTCATAGCCCTTTGCTGAGTCCAGCCAGGCTGAGCCAGTGAGGGGTGTGGGGAGCTTCTGGTGGTGTTCCAGAAGAACAGATCTCTTCCCAAACAATAATGTTACAGCTCTTATGACAGAAGCTCTCAAACAATGGAGTAGTTCTCATATACCTTTGTTCCTTCTGGATAGGATTCTTATATACAGTTTTGGGTTGGGTCAGGGTCTAACAATAGGCACTTCCCATTGTCTTAGTCTGAGAGCTTGGGGGATACCTTATCTGTATGTGGGAGGGCTTGGGGTGTTGCTCCTTTGTGACTGATGGCCATGAACCTCTCTACAGGGGCCTGGGAGGCGACTATAGCTACATGACAGGAGCCAGGGGCCCAGGAGTGTGGCAAAATGCCTTCTGTCCCTCAGTGTCACTGGGGTCTCAAGCCTGTGCTGGACCAGGAGCCAGGCTGCCTTTCACAGCCCATCACCTCACAGTAGGTGATAGAACAGAAATTTCCCCTAGTGCAATGTAAAATTGCACCTTCCTGTAGTCATATATCCCTGACAGGATATATATATACACACACATAGCACATCAGAGACATGGGGAGGACACACTGTTGTATTCAGGGCACCCATATGAGTGCTCTACCCATGCATTCCTGTGTGAGGGGCTAAATTTACACATTTTACTCCTCCAGTCCTTGCCAGCAAAGACTTAAATTCCAAATGAGTGATTTCGTCTTATTTAAGATAGATTCTTCTCTCATACAATATACTCCAGACACAGTTTCCCCTCCCCTGCACTCTTCCTAGCCCCTCCGTCAATTCTCCACTAGACCTTTTCTCCTTCTTCTCTTCAGAAAAGAGCAGCCATCTTTTCTGAGACAGCAAGCAAATAAGAATCCATAAGACAAAGCGGAAGCCTGAGGCTGAATAAGGCAAATCCAATAGAAGGAAAAATCTTCCAAGGGCAGGCAAAAGAGTCAGAGACACACCCACTCCCATCCTTTGGAATCCCACAAGAACACCAAACTAACAGCCAGAATATATATACAGACGACCTGGTGCGGACCTACACAGGTCCTGTGATTTCTGTTTCAGTCTCTGTGAGCCCACATTAGTCGTGTTTAGTTCATTCTGGTGGCCATGTTTGTCTCTTCAGATGGCCATATCCTTCATCCCACCTAAATCCTATGATCTTTCCTCTCCCTCTTTCATGGGTTTTCATAATCTGTGAGGGGCGAGACCTACGGAGACCTTCAATTAAAACTCTCTCTGCATACTGACTGTCTAGAGGCCTCTTCATGCACTTACTCCCATCTGCTTCTGAAGGAAGCCTCTCTGACGATGAGATCTATGATTATAGCAGATTATCACTAAGAATAATTTTATACACACACACAGACACACACAGAGAGACACATATAACACACACACACACACACACATATACTTTTTAACCAGATATATTTGATTCTACCCTAGGTCTCTGGGCTCTCCAGTCTCCAAGTTCCTAGCCATCCAGGCAGTAGAGAGCCTGAGTTCCCTCTCATGATGTTGACATCAAAATAAAGCACTGGTTGGCCACTCTCACAAGTTCTATGCCACCATTACCCCAACATATCTTGCAGGCAGGACAGTTTGTAGGTCGAGGGTTTCATTGCTGGGTTGGTGTCCAGGTTTCTCTTTCCATAGCCTGGAGAGAACTTTCCCTTGGGAAAGAGACGAGAAAGTAAGGGTGAGGACTCCATGCAGGCAGAGCCCCATGACCTCTGTGAGTTCAATGAGCTGTGTGGATTTGTCCTCCACGATGGGAACATGCTGTCAGTTTTGGACGGTGGCCCTCTATCCTAGATTCAGACTGGTTTTTGGAGGGGGAATCTCCATGGACCCCCTCAGCCAACAACCTAACTGAACGCACCCAGTCCCACCATTGGAAGTCTTGCTTGGCTACAAACAATGACTACTTCAGATTCCTTACCCCCCCATTATGAGAAGTCTCCACTAGGGCAATCCTTGTGGATTTTGGGAAGGTTCCACTGCACTAGGTTTCCACATTGCCCTCCAGATGTCTCTGAATTCCAGCTGTCTCTCCCAGCATTTCTTTTTTTATCTCTTCCCCCACAACCTGATCCCTCTTGTCCCTGTCTCTACCTGCCCCTATTCCACCTGCAAAATTTATCCTATTTCTCCTGCCCAAGGAAATGTCTGTGGCCTTCCCCCAAAGCCTTCCAATTTACCTAAACTTTCTGGTTCTGTGGATTGTAGCTTGATTACCATTTACTTAATGGCTAATATCCACTTATAAGTGCATATATATCATATTTATCTTTCTGAGTCTGAGTCACCTCACCAAATGAGTGATTGAAACAAGTGTATTTCTCTTATTTTATCTCAAACATCTATGTACAATGTGCACACATACTTAACCAGGATTCTATAGTCTATTTGCAAACAGAGTGAAAAGAATTTTAACTCATATTGTATATGTTATCCAAATTATTAACTCCAAATACATCATAGAAAAATATGAATGCTACCTTTTATCCAAATCATTAACTTAAACACACCATAGATTATAAATGTGAAAACTGTATAATACTTAAAAGAAAATGCAGGAGAAAAACATTGTGGAATGAATCTGTGTGAAACTCCCTGATGAACAGATCCAAAAGCATGAAACAGGAAAGAAAATAATGTGAATATTTTGGATTTAAAATTATAAAATAAAATAAGAATAAAATACGTTTTGTTTTTCAAAAGACACTGCTGAGAACCAGAAAGAGTTTTCAACTAGGAAAAATGTCTGCATATTACATACCTGGAAAAACACATGGACGAAACAAGGGAAGCTTTCAAAAACTCAAGGATAAGAAAAAAATGTCAAAGCTGAGCATGTAAGTGCCCCCAGCAGCGCTCCCTTACTGGACTGCTATGCGGATGCAGACAGCGAGGGTTCTGTAGTTTCTGGTTAAGTGAAGCACACATTTCTAGACCTTCACTTAAGAGAAGTACTAACTCCATTCTGGGAATTATGTATGGAGGTTTTATTTGTATAACATTCTAAGAGAGGTGAAACACAAAACAATCCACTCCAGGCCCTGTGGGAAAGGGAGAATTGGCTGCTGTTTTGTGTCCCAGATGAATTCTGGAAGCTGCAGAAACCATTCCTGGTTCTGCTGTAGTGGTGGACACAAGACTTTCCATACAGCCCAAATCCAAGAACTGTGTGCCACAAAGAGAACTATTCACACGCGTGATTTTAAAGTTAAAATTTATTTCTAAAAGCATAAGCAATGAAGGGGAAACTAATTTTTCTTATAAGCAATATGAATGCATGCATGAAATAAGCAAAACTGTTTCCATGGGGAAAGTCTGAATTATTAAGAGTGTAACAAAATCAATTTGGTATTTGCTTATGCCAAAAGATGATATTGCTAGACTATATGATTTTTTAAGCATACTACCTTAGAGAAAAATTTGTTTATAAACATACATAAACTGCATCCTAGTTTGCTTTCTATTGATGTGATAAAACACAAACCAGAAGCAACTTAGTAAGGAAAGGGATTGTTTGGTTTATAGGGTACAGTTCTTCATCAGAGGGAGTGGGGGCAGGAACTTGTAGGCGGAAGCTGTAGAAGAGGAAGACAGCTTGCTTTCCTGGGATCTGCTTCACCAGGGTTCATTTTAAACATTTTTATTAAAAACATAAATAAATTAGATAGATAGATAGATAGATAGATAGATAGATAGATAGATAGATAGATAGGATATATATATGATATAGATAGTTATATTGATGATAGATAGATAGATAGATAGATAGATAGATAGATAGATAGACAGATAGATTGATTGATAGACAGATGATAGAGATAGATAAATATGTAGATAGATATGTAGATAGATAGATTGATGATAGAGATAGATAGATAGATAGATAGATAGAGATAGATTGATAGATAGATAGATAGATAGATAGATAGATAGATAGAGATAGATAGATAGATAGATAGATAGATAGATAGATAGATAGACTGATATATAGATGATAGAGATAGATAGATAGATAGATAGATAGATAGATAGATGATTGATAGATTGATAAACAGATGATAGATAGATAGACTGATTGATAGATGATAGAGATAGATAGATAGATAGATAGATAGATAGATAGATAGATAGATAGACAGACAGACAGACAGACATAGTATATGTTGGTCATATTCTTCCCCTTCCCCAAATCCTCTCAAGTTATCCATTACTCCTTGCCCATTCAGCCTCACATCCAATCTCTCCCACACAAACAAATTACTATATTTTGTCTTTGTTCCTGTGTGTGTTTTCAAAGGTTGCACCAAAAAACTATAAGACAAAAAAATACCAAAACAAAGCAAAAGCACAGAACATTGAGTTCCTTTTGTGTTGAGCACCTGCTCCTGGGATTAGGCCTGAGCCTGTAGGGGATGGGTTTGAAAAAAGACATCTCATTTGGAGCTGCATGATTTCTTTGACAATCCAGCCCCACCTCTCCAGGGATGGAACTGGGCCTTCTACCTCTATCAGCAATTGAAAAAATACCTCACAGACATACCCACAGGCCAATCTGATGAAAGGATTTCCACAACCAAAGTTCCTTCTTCCCAAGAATGTCTAGCCTGTAGCAAAACTAATGACAAAAACCTACTTGCAGAACATAAAAATACATATAAAGAGAGAAAACTACCATGTTTGTGAGCTGTGTGAATGTGAGGTAGGTTTTATGTATCAGACTGACGAGTTGCAAATACTATGACCTAACTAGATTAAGTATTTGTGTGAAAGTATTTTATGAGATACGTAGTACATGTACCTTAAAGGAAGGAAGCTATTCTCCATATTCTTGGTAGGTTTCAATAAACTAGTCAAAGACCTAACAGAGTAGAGACCTCTGAGGAAGAAATCCCATGTATAGATATAGCAGAGTTCCACCTGCCTTTCCCTTTCCTGTAAGCCTATTCCTTGCAATAAGTCTTCTAATATTTCCCGCAGGGTATTTTTTCTTATTGAGTACAACATTTTATAATCATCCATTTTCTCCAAAATTATTTTGGAACTGAACACAATTTGAATTAATTTCCAACCCTGTTTCAAGAGATTTTTAGAAACTGATTTTTAAAATGTTAACAGACTAGCAACAGCTCAAGAACTGCCAAGACACTCATCAAGAAGTAAGTACAAAATGAGATTCCTGTTCCAGTCGGATGCCAACACATATAAAGGATAATTCCATCAATGACATGCTAGAGGAGGCTATTACAAAACAAAATTTGGCCCAGGCGAACCAAGTGGAAGGCCTGCAAGCCATTTCCCATGAATCCTAGCGCCCTAGTGAAGATAGAAAGCTGACACAGACATATAATGATCTATGCATTCCTTGTGTTGTGTTTTGTTTGTTCATTAAGCTTTTCCTTCTCAGATAGGGACTCATTATGTAGCCCAGGTCAGTCTTGAACCCATGCACCTACTCCCTTGGCTTCTTGAGTGTTGAGATTGCAAGTATGTGTGACCACACCAAGTTAGGATCCAGTGTTTAAATGAAAATTTTAAAACAAAAACCCAAGATATCCTGATTGGTAAATGAAGCCAGATATCTGTTGCAACTCTTTTTTAAATAAAGAAATTATGTTCACACACCTCACAGTAGTATTTGCTACTGGGTAAGAAGATGTAGAAAAATATCTAAAGATACACCCCCCTCCATACACACACACACACACACACACACACACACACGCTGGTGCCAACAATAGCATTCTCAAATCAGGTTAGCAATGGTAGAGATTTGTCTAAAGCATTTAGCAACAAGGGACCTGTCCAAGCTAGGCTTACTATTGCTCTGATGAAACAGTATGACCAAAGCAATTTAGGAGGAAGGGGTGCATTTGGCTTATACTTCAACAAGGACTCAAACAGCACAGAAACCCAAAGGCAGGAGCTGATGCAGACACCATGAGAAGGGGTGCTGTGTACTGCCTTGCTCATCATGACTCATATAACTTGCTTTCCTATAGAATCCAGGACCACCAACCCAGAAATGGCACTACCCACAGTGTTCTGGGCTCTCCCCAGCAATCTCTAGTTAAGAAAATACCTTACAGCCTAATCTTATGGAAACATTTTCTCAATTGACATTCCCTCCTTTCAGATGACTGTAGCTTGTGCCAAGTTGTCATAAAACCAGTTGGGACAAAGACATAATATTGAATCACTTAGAACGGAGTGCTCTGTTTCCCAGTCACAAGGGACAAGGACATAATATTGAATCACTTAGATTGGAGTGCTCTGTTTCCCAGCCACAAGGATGTGCCCATAGCTGCTTTGTTATTATGAGCACCATTTTAAAGTATAGAATGTCACATTGTGTGCATCTTAAATATTGTATAACAAACTTCTAACTCAACAAGTGGACTAGTGAATTCACAGAGAGAAACTTTGAAAATTCATGTAAATACTTTTGTGCATTCTAAGTACATTTTTAAAACTGCAGAACAAAGCTCCTATCCTTGCCAGAATGCTTTTGTCATTGAAGATTTCTGGGTCTCCCACAGGTGAGACATACACTTTCTTCTCCCTAAAATGAACAAAAAAGAAATAAATCATCTCCCACTTGAATCTACATGATGAGGAACTTTCAAAGGAGCGTCACTGGTCCTCTGTAAGTGCATAACTTTCAATGTGAGCAAACCAGGAAAAAGAACTTACAGCATATAGTAAAATATTTCCCAACATAATGATAACAGACAAAATAAAGAAATGAATATTTCTCTCAGCTATGTCAAAGTTTTAGTGAAGATGACAGCTTGCAACCAAAAGGTCTACTGGTAAGGTTCTGTCTAAGCTCCACCCCACAGTTAACTGGCAACAGCCAGGTGGGTCTGGCCAACTATAAAATGGGCTGCTTGCCCTTCCTCTTTCTTGCTTCTCTTATCCTCTTATCCTCCTCTTGTTCTCTCTTGATCTCTTGTGCTCTTCCCTTTCCCCCTCTCTCCATGTGGTCATGGCTGGCCTCTACTTCTCTGCTCTCTCCCTCTCTCTGCCTTTCTCTGCCTCTACTACCCCTTTAACTCCTCTCCCCATGCCCTAAATAAACTCTATTCTGTACTATACCATCATGTGTGTGGTCCCTCAGAGGGAAGGGACGCCTTGGCATGGGCCAGCTGAGGCAACCCCTTCCGCCAAATGTCCATACAACATATTCTTATGCCAATGTCTCTTTTTATGATCACAACACCCATTATCTCCATGGTCCACTGTAACCTTCATTCCCATGGTAATATGTCTTGGAGTAATCTCATCAGACAGTAACTGAGTTCACATTCCATAGCACCATGAACTTATTCATAGATTGTCCTCAACAAATATAGTTAAATTAATAAACAAATGAAATAATACATTAAAAATATGTCTGTAAAAAAATTTAAAAATATTAATAGAGCATAAGCTATTGGTGTTCTGTTCAGGAACTTTTCCCCTGTGCCCATGTCCTCAAGGGTTTTCCCCGGTTTCTTTTCTATTAGTTTCAGTGTATCTGGTTTTACATGGAGTCTTGATCCACTTGGAGTTGAGCTTAGTACAAGGAGATAAGAATGGATCAATTCGCATTCTCTTGCATGCTGACCTCCAGTTGAACCAGCACCATTTGTTGAAAAGACTATCTTTTTTCCACTGGTTGTTTTCTGCTCCTTTGTGGAAGATCAAGTGACCATAGGTGTGTGGGTTCATTTCTGGGTCTTCAATCCTATTCCATTTGTCCACTTGCCTGTCACTGTACCAATACCATGCAGTTTTTAACACTGTTGCTCTGTAGTATTGCTTGAGGTCTGGGATACTGATTCCCCCAGACGTTCTTTTACTGTTGAGAATAGTTTTAGCTATCCTGGGTTTTTTTTTTTTTTTTTTATTCCAGATGAATTTGAGAATTGCTTTTTCTAACTCTGTGAAGAACTGAGCTGAGATTTTGATGGGGATTGCATTGAATCTGTATATTGCTTTTGGCAAGATGGCCATTTTAACTATATTAATCCTGCCAATCCACGAGCATGGAAGATTTTTCCATTTTCTGAGGTCTTCTTCCATTTCCTTCTTGAGAGATCTGAAATTCTTGTTGTATAGGTCTTTCACTTGTTTGGTTGCTTATGCTCTAAGATCAAGAATTGACAAATGGGACCTCATAAAATTACAAAGTTTCTGTAAGGCAAAGGACACTGTCAAAAGGACAAAACAGCAACCAACAAATTGGGAAAAGATCTTCACCAACCCTACATCTGACAGAGGGCTATTACCCAATATATACAAAGAACTCAAGAAGTTAGACCCCAGGGAACCAAATAACCCCATTAAAAATGGGGTACAGAATTCTAGCTAAACAAAGAATTTTCAGCTAAAGAAATTTGGATAGCCGAGAAGCACCTTAATAAATGCTCAACATCATTAGTCATTAGGGAAATGCAAATCAAAACAACCCTGAGATTTCACTTCATACCAGTCAGAATGGCTAAGGTTAAAAACTCAGGAGACAGCAGGTGTTGGCAAGGATGTGGAGAAAGAGGAACACTCCTCCACTGCTGGTGGGATTGTAAGATGGTGCAACCACTCTGGAAATCAGTCTGTTGGTTCCTCAGAAAACTGGGCATGACACTTCCGGAAGACCCTGCTATACCTCTCCTGGGCATACACCCAGAGGATTCCCCAGCATGCAACAAGGACACATGCTCCACTATATTCATAGCAGCCTTATTTATAATAGCCAGAAGCTGGAAAGAACCCAGATATCCCTCAATGGAGGAATGGATACAGAAAATGTGGTATATTTACACAATGGAATACTACTCAGTAATTAAAAACAATGAATTCATGAATTTTTTTAGGCAAATGATTGGAACTGGAAAATATCATCCTAAGGGAGGTAATCCAATCACAAAAGAATACACATGGAATGCAATCATTGATAAGTGAATATTAATTAGCCCAGAAGCTCTAAATACTGAAGACACAATTAGCATATCAAATGATTCCCATGAAGAAGGAAGAAGTGGGCCCTGATCCTGGAAAGGCTTGATACAGCATTGTAGGGGAGTACCAGGACAGAGAAAAGGGAAGGGGAATGATAGGAGAATGGATGGAGAGAAGAGGACTTATGGGACATATGTGAGGGGGTCTGGGAAGGGGAGAAGAAGAAAGAGGACGAGGAGGAGGAGAAGAAGGAGGAGGAGGAGAAGGAGGAGAGGGAGGAGGAGAAGAAGAAAGAGGAGGAAGAGGAGGAGAAGAGGAAGAGGAGGAGGAAGAGAAGAGGAAGAGGAGGAGGAAGAGAAGGAGGAGGAGGAGAAAGAGAAGGAGGAGAAGGAGAAGGAGGAGGAAAGGGAGGAGGAGAAGAAGAAAGAGGAGGAAGAGGAGGAGAAGAGGAAGATGAGGAGGAGGAGAAGAGGAAGAGGAGGAGGAAGAGAAGGAGGAGGAGGAGAAAGAGAAGGAGGAGGAGAAGGAAGAAGAGGAAAGCATTTGGAATGTAAACAAAGAATATAGAAAATTATATATATATGGAAAAATATTAATAGATTTAGTCAGGACAGCGAAAGCTACAATGATAATAAATCTCAATTTTCATTTTGCTTCTCAGTACCCTTTATAGATAAGTCATGTCACATGCACATGTTCTGCTATATATTATAGGCAAAGCCCAGTGAAGGGATGGGAAGGTGTGGTGTGTGTACCACATGCACAGTCACTATCCTTTGGTTCACAAGGTTGAAAGGAGAGCCAGAATCTCTGGGCTTGCTTCTGATCTCTCAAGTTAGAGAACACCATAATTTCATAACTTCATAAAAAGAAAAGAAACAAAAACCCTTTTGTTCTTTCAAATACAAATTGCATTTCTCTAAACTCAAGATATGGCTTTGAAATGATCATGTTCCCATAAGACACAGTTACTTTCCTCATCTGAACCCACACACTCTGCTTAGATCCAGCGCCTAAAAACTAAAAGATAAAGAAATTCAATCATCGTACGAATATCTGAAAGCCACACCTTTAAATCCACACACAACAGTATTGGTCAAAGAAGACTGAAAAGGATCCTTCTGTATGTTGCTGAAAGCTGTCATGTGGCCCATGATGCAAAGTCTGAGTGAACTGAGACAAAGAATATGAACTGCCAGTAGAACACCAAAGATCCAGGCCTCTGACACGCCTTTGAGAGAGAATCTAGATTAAAGTTAGCCTCTGAGAATGTCTGTAAGAATTCCTCTTCATCAATTAATTGATGGGAAAAGACACTAATTGTGGGCAGGCCTATTCTCTGAACATGGAATCCTGGGAAGAAGAAGAAGGAGGAGGAGGAGAAAGAGGAGGAGGGGGGAGGACAAGAAGAAGAAAGAGGAGGAAGAGAAGAGGAGGAGGAGGAGGGGGAGGAGGAGAAAGAGGAGGAGGAGGAAGGGGAGGAGAAGGAGGAGGAGAAGGAGGAAGAGAAGAAGGAGGAGAAGAAGAAGGAGGAGGAGGAGAAGAAGGAGGAGGAGGAGAAGGAGAAGGAGGAGGAGGAAGAGGAGGAGGAGGGAGGAGGAGAAGAGAGGAGGAGGGAGGAGTCAAACTCTTCGCTGCTCTTGACAATAATTATGTCTCTCTCTGCATCAAGTTCCTGACATTTTGGTTTCTCCTGCATCAATGGACTGTAACCTGGAACTGTGAAGCAAATAGATCCTTTCTGTCCTTGTTGTTCTGGTCAGAGTATTTTATCACATCTGTAGAAAAGGAACCTAAAATAATCCAAGTCAATGACAAAGGCAAAGATCACACAGGCAGCTCAACACCCCTAGAGAAAGAAGCCCCACAGCTTCAAACAACAAATCCAGGACACATAACAAATGTGGGGAGGGGCGAGTAGTGTGGATGTTAGGAAATCAGAGAAAGAAAATACAGACACGCTACCTTAAAAAATAGCATCGTGCTACATGACCTGGAAAAAAAAAAAAAACCTGATACCTGTTTTCCTCCTAGCCAACCAAAAACAGCCACCTCAGACCTCTCCAGGACAGGGATAGTCCCTTCTTTTTACTTGCTATAGCCCTTAAAATGTCCTTGTGCCAGCCGGCCATCACTATCTCTGCCTTATCCAGAGGCATCCCAGAGCCCCTGCACCTCTCCAAATAAACAAATCTCCTTTGTGCTGAGAATCTGATGTCCTAGTGTGTTCTGTACCATATCAAGGTCACTTTGAATCCCCTAAGCTTGGTGCCCAGTTCAGCGATAGCAGGAACAGAACCCTCCCACACCTACCTCCCCAAAAAAGAAAATGAAAATATTCTAGTGTCCATATTCCTATAATGTCAGTGAATTGTCTACATCTTAAACTTCAAAATGTCTTCCATGTGTGATTTTCATCTTAGATATCTATATGTTGTATTTTTCTCTCATTATTTCACAGATAAGAAACTCAGCATATTGGAAATTAGACAAACTCTCCAAGAAAATTAAAGAAATGATTTTGAAAGATGACTCAGAGATGAAGAGCATTTCAACACACTTGTGAGGACCAGAATTTAGACTGCCAACACCATGTGACAAGCCAAAGATCCCTGAAACTTCTGTGGCTCTGTATTGAAAAGATCCAGTGCCCTCTTCTGATCTCTGCATTATATAGGCATGTGCATCTGCACACAGACATGCACATATAGACGTGCGCGCGCGCACACACACACACACACACACACACACACATATACACACACACACATAAACATACACACACACACACAAGAAAATTTCTACAAGATGGTATGTGTAAGTATATTATTCATGTTCACATGTGTATGGGTACATGCACATTTGAAGACATGTTTGCCCATGTATGTAAAGGTCTGAGGGGATGATGAGTGTCTTCCTTAGTTGGCCTCCTCTTTTTATTTAGGTCTCATGCTATAACCCTGGAAAACATTCTGGTCACTTAAGGCTTGCAAAAAGTTTTTAAATAATCTAGGAAATTGTTCTTGACCACATGTTTTATATCATTTTTACCATACATCTTTTATGTTTTAAATACAATACACGTTCCAATGCATTAAGTGACCTTCAGCACCATGTGAGGATAGGTCATGTAAGAGCAATTGTCAGCTCTGTGTAAAGAACTGAAGTGTCTATTGCATGCTTTAGATTACAGGGATCAATTTGTATGTTGGTTTTTTTTCCTGTCTCTTTTTAAATTAAGGCATATTAAATGAAGGAAATAACGGATTTAAGCAAGTGAACTTCAAAGTTCACTTGCAGAATAAATCAAACAGAATTGACAGTCATCTACAGACTATTCTATCCAACATCTATGAACTACACACTTCCTATGCAGCCCATGAAACTTTCTCTAAAACACATAGTATTTTAGGCCATTAAACAATACTTTCTTTAGTAAAACCAAGGGGAAAGTGTCTATCACTGACGAAGAAACAAGAAAGGTCATTCTGGTCACACAACAGATGGCAGGCTCAGGAGGGAATGTTCCGTAGCACAGCACTTGACATTATTAACATAAAAGAAGAAAAAAAAACTAAAGCCACTGAAAATGCTTAAAATAGTCTACTATATTTCTAAGCCTTAATTTTAATTTAAAAAATTACTAAAAATGTAAGTGTACACAGGTAGGTGACACTAAGCTGTGTTTTATTTTATACTTGAATCCTTTCTGCATTATCATCATCATCATCAATTTTAGGTAAAAGTGGGTGCTCCTGGAGCCACAGGAGTACAGGAGGTCACTCTGCCTCCTGCTCCTAAATTCATCTCTATGCACTGGCAAATGGTTTGGAGCCCCCCCTTTTTCAGTATGGGGTCGGGAAGAATATTAATCATCTTCTGAAGCATTAACAGACAAGCAAGCACGTTGCCAGCTGGTGAAAGATGGTAGCTGCAGCAGAACGAGAACACCTTTGACATGATTCTGGAACACAGCCAGGGCTGAAGCCACGCAAGAAAGAATGTGTCTTTGGTGACTTTGTCAATCAGGAGAGTTAAAAGGTCAATGTGCATCAATAAAAGAAATCTAAAACTCATTTTTCTTTGCTCTGTTGACAGCCTACGGCTGCTTGATTAAGAATCTAACTAACAACACAGGGAACTTTTCGCCCTGAGTTATCTCAGTGGATTAAGGGCATAAATACTCACAATCAGCAATTGCTTACAAATTTTATGTTTCTCCAAAGTTGGTAACCACCAAATCGCGTGTCTGCACAAAAGTTAGACAAGGACCCTGAAAACACAGGATCAGAGGTGTCTTTCTGTTTCATCCCTGGAATTCCAACAGGCTTTAGCAGAAATCGACCCCAGCTTGGAATGGGGAGTTCTGATACTTAGTTTGCAAGCTAGGAATAGCCAGCTGGATCACTTTATAATCTAAATTATAAACTATAAATTATAGAGTCTAATCTCTCTAAATTTCATGTGTAAATTGAAAAGATGACATACATTTAAGATCATTTCCAATTCTAAAATATTGCATTCAGGATTTGCTTTATCACGGAAATTTTAACAATGTGAAACATTTTTATCTGTTGCCTGGACAATGTCTTATCTCTCAAAGTCACAAATGTAAAAGCTTCAGAAGTAAGGTTTAGTTGATTTTTTTTGTATAGTTTTTTTTTGTTTCTACTTGGTTGATTTCAGTCCTGAGTTCTTTCCTGCTGTCTACTCCTCTTGGGTGTATTTGCTTCTTTTTATTCTAGAGCTCTCAGATGTGCTGTAAAGCTGCTAGTGTAGCTCTCTCCAGTTTCTCTGTGGAGGCACTCAGAACTATGACTTTTTCTCTTAGTACTGTTTTCATTGTATCCCATAAGTTTGGATATGCTGTAGCTTCATTTTCATTGAACTCTAAAAAGTCTTTAATTTCTTTCTTCATTTCTTCCTTGACCAAGTTATCATTGAGTAGAAAGTTGTTCAGCTTCCATGTGTATGTGGGTTTTCTATTGTTTATGTTGTAATTGAAGACCAGCTTTAATCCCACATATCCTATCAGATCGCCACAGACTATTTCAATCTTCTTGTATCTGTTGAGGCCTGTTTTGTGACCAATTATATGGTCAATTTTAGAGAAGGTGCTATGAGGTACAGAGAAGCAGGTATATTCTTTTGTTTTAGGATAAAATAGTGTGTGTGGGGGGGGGTGCGTATGTGGGGTGTGTGTGTGTGTTAAATCGAGTTGGTTTATAACTTCGGTTAGTTTCACTGCTTCTCTCTTTAGTTTGTTTCCATGATCTGTCCATTGATTACTGTGGACTGTTTAAGTCTCCGACTATTATTCTGTGAGGTGCAATGTCTGCTTTGAGCTTCAGTAGTTTCTTTTATGAATGTGGGTGCCCTTGCATTTGGAGCATAGATGTTCAGAATTGAGAGTTCTTCTTGGTAGATTTTTCCTTTGATGAGTATGACATTTCCTTCCTTATCTTTTTTGATAACTTTACATTGAAAGTTGATTTTATTCGATATTAGAATGGCTACTCCAGCTTGTTTCTTTGGACCATTTGCTTGGAGAATCGTTCTCCAGCCTTTTACTCTGAGGTAGTATCTGCCTTTGTCACTGAGGTAGGTTTTCTGTATGCAGCAAAATGTTGGGTCCTGTTTACATATCCAGTCTGTTAGTCTATGTCTTTTTATTGGGGAATTGAGCCCATTGATATTAAGAAATATTAAGGGAAAGTAATGTTGATTCCTGTTATTTTTGTTGTTAGAGGTGGAATTGTTTCTGTGGCTATCGACTTTTTGGTTTGTTAAAAGAATATTATTTTCTCACTTTTTCTAGTGTGTAGTTTACCTCCTTGTGTTGGAGTTTTCCATTTATTATCCTTTAAAGGGCTGGATTTCTGGAAAGATACTGTGTAAATTTGTTTTTGTCATGTACTCTCTTGGTTTCTCCATCTATGACAACTGAGAGTTTTGCTGGGTAAGTAGCCTGGACTGGCATTTGTGTTCTCTTAGGGTCTACATGATGTCTGCCCAGGATCTTCTGGCTTTTGTAGTCTCTGGCAAAAAGTCTCATGTAATTCTGATAGGTCTGTCTTTATATACTACTTGACTTTTTTTCCCTTACTGCTTTTAATATTCTTTCTTTGTTTTGTCCATTTGGTGTTTTGATTATTATGTGATGGGAGAAATTTCTTTTCTGGTCCAGTTTATTTGGAGTTTTGTAGGCTTTGTATGTTAATGGGAGTGTCTTTCTTTAGGTTAGGGAAGTTTTCTTCCATAATTTTACTGTCGATATTTACTGGCCCTTTAAGTTGACAATCTTTGCTCTCTTCTATACTTATTATCCTTATGTTTGGTCTTCCCATGTGTCCTGGATTTCCTGGATGTTTTGGGTTAGGAGCTTTTTACATTTTGTGTTTTCTTTGACTGTTGTGTCAATGTTTTCTATGGGATCTTCTTCCCCTAAGATTCTCTCTTCTATCTCTTGTATTCTATTTGTGATATCTCCAGGGTTGTCTTCCTTTGTGATTTCTTTATTGTTTCAATTTTCATTTTTAGACCATGGATGGTTTTGTTCAGTTCCTTCACCTGTTTAGTTGTATTTTCCTGTAATCCTTAAAGGACTTTTGTGTTTCCTCTTTAAGGGCTTCAACCTGCTTACCTGTGTTCTCCTGTATTTCTTTAAAGGAGTTACTTATGTCCTTCTTAAAGTCCTCTATCAGCATCATGAGACGTGATTTTAAATCCAAATCTTACTTTTCTGGTGTGTTTGGGGTATCCAGGACTTACTGTTGTGGGAGAACTGGGTTCTGATGATGCCATGTTGCCTTGGTTTCTGTTGCTTGGGTTCTTGTGCTTGCCTTTCACTATCTGGTTATCTCTGGTATTGGTTGGTCTTGCTGTCTCTGGCGGGAGATTGTACCTCCCGTGGTTCTGTAAACCTGTGTCAGCACTCCTGGGAGACTGGCTCTTTCCTGGCAGGACCTGTGTACAGAGGGCTGCGGCACAGCCCTTGCTCCAAATGCAGATGGTGACAGGAGGGATCCTGCCCCAGCTGTTCCACTGTTCCTATGCCTTGTGTGCTCCTGGCTGGTACTGCTTTGGACAGTTATTGGATAGAAAGTGTTTATCTCACCTCTGAGCCGGGGGGTGAGAGCACTCCTGGGAGAACACGTCTCTCCTTGCGGGACCTGCATACAGCAGGCTGTCTATGTCTATTTCTATGCAACTGCCATACTGTTTTTACTGTTATGGTTCTGAAATATAATCTAAAATCAGGTGTGGTGCTATCTCCTGAAGTATTCTTTTCCATTGGAATTGCTTTGGTTCCTCAAGGAACCTGTATTTTATTCCATATAAAGTTTAGAATTATTCTTCTGTAAATCTGAAGAGTGTCCCTGGAATTTTTATTGAGATTAGATTGAATCTGTAGGTACTGCTTAGTAAGATAGGAGTTTTCACAATAGTTAATTTTTCCAATCCATGAACATGTAAATTCATTCCATCTTTCAATGTCTTCCTCGATTTCTTTCTTTAGTGGCTTAAAGTTTTCATTGTAGAGTTCTTCTACATCCTTAGCTACATTTATTCCTATGTATAAATTTTGGTGACAACTGTGAATGGGATTGATTCCTGGATTTTTTTCATCATGTTTCTCATTGGCATTTGACAATGATACTGAGTTTGGGGTGTTAATTTTGTTTCCTACCATTTTACTTAATGTATCAGCTCTAAAAGTTTGTTTTGCTTTGTTTTTTGTGGCATCCTTATGGTTTCTAGTGTGCAGAATCATTTTGTCTGTAAATAGGGGTACTTGGCTTCTTTTTAGACTTGTATCCCTTTCATTATCTTATCTTATCTTTTATTGCTCTAGCTAAGACTTCAAGCACTATATTGAATAGTAGTTAAAAGAATAGATTCAGATAATACTTAGCTGTAATTTTGCTTTTACTGTGTTGAGGGTCCCTAGCATGTTCCTAGCCTCTCCATGATTTTGACCATCTATTCATCATGATCCAATGTGATTTATTCCAGAGCTGTAGGGATGATTCAACATATATATTAAACCCATAAATTTAATGTATCAATCAAATGGTTTAAAAAACAGATGTCACACAATCATCTCAGCAAACAAGGTATTCACTTTTGCTTTTGTATTCTGTTGGTCCTCTTTCACTTTTTTAGAAATTAGATATAGTTCAAGTTGTATTCTGTTTATAGGCATTTGTGGGCCTCCAAAGTCCATGTTTATACCGCATGATGTAACTAACACACACCATCACAATTCTCTGGCCAGAAAACTGAAGCCATCTGCATATAATGTCTTTTGGTAGAAGACTTTTTTTTTCACATAATGGTGAGCAAGGTTCACATTACTGGCTGAAGGCTATGTGCCCCCATCAAGAATAAGTTTGGATAATGGTATGAAGATGTAAAAACAAAACCTTTGCAAAAGCTGTTCATGAAATATCAAGCATATTTTTTCATATCATGGTTGGCCATTTAACAAATGAGCTATGAAATAAAAACAAAGAGCCCAAAGATCCTTGAAAAGAGGGATCAATGACATTTAAGAATATCTCAAAGGATTTAAAAGTATAGTCTGCAGTGATCCCTCTGCTGCCCCATTTCCTTTAGATTTTTCTGACAATGGTCTTTGCTGACGCTGTTTTTTAATGAAGAGTCACCTCGAGATACTTGCTTATTTCTAAAAGTCACAATATAAGTTCAACTTATAATCTAGCTCAGTTGCTTAATAGTATCATTATTGTCTGGCATGAACAAAACTCAACACAACTCAAAAGAGACTATTAAAAAAACCTTATTCTACATTCATTGGAGGGATCAGTTCAACCTCAGGTTGAGCCTGAGACATCTCACCACACCTATTCTATCTACCACTTTCAAAGAATTATTAAAGTTTTCATGTTCTCCCTACATTAAAATTGAAGTAACATCATATCAGGCTAAATGTGGAAAATACACATTTTTTAAAAGGAAGGAGATATACGTAAAATAAGAAAAATAAGCAGAAACAAAGTATCTTCCCTCTGTGCCTTTTAAAGAACCTTGAACTAGACCATCTGTATATGTTTCACAGCAGAGAGCAATAGGCAGCCACAGAGCCTCTTCTCTGTGGGAGTAAAATGAGAAATGCAAAGAGCTATCGAACGCTGCATTTTCTCAGTGGAACAGCACACACATGCTTAGCACAAGAGCTTCTGCCACTGAGCCACACTGGGCAGATTCAGAGTGTTCAGTGGTTTCAACTTCCCACCCCACAGACAGTGTGTTTCACACTGTTGCTCTCAGCTTGCTGTGTTCCATAAAAACAAGGCAAAGCAGTTCCAAAACCTGGCAAAATTATAATGATCAGAACGAGGTTTCATTTTTAGATGAAAAACAAAACAAACAAAAAAACTTTAATCATCAGTACTAAATACATCTATGTATACTGCCTGTAGTTTGCCCTGAGTCTCTAAGACTAGAAACACACACACACACACACACACACACACAGAATAAGAGAGAGAGAGAGAGAGAGAGAGAGAGAGAGAGAGAGAGAGATACATTTTCTAAATAGTGATACTCGTAAATATATTTGCCTACCTGATACTGTTTTATATAACATTGAATATTTCTGCAGGCAATTGTACAAAACATCCCATTTTTCCAGGTTAAC
Organism: Apodemus sylvaticus; assembly: GCF_947179515.1. NCBI lineage: Eukaryota > Metazoa > Chordata > Mammalia > Rodentia > Muridae > Apodemus > Apodemus sylvaticus. Next base: position 49,206,835 of record NC_067490.1, on the reverse strand, counting down.
ACATTTTATCTGTTTATTTTAGCAAGAGCAAATTCAAGTTCACAAGATCAAGCTCATCATTTTATCTGTAATCATTTATGAACCAAAACACAAACCTGGTGCTTGGGGCTTGACATCTCTTAAGGGGACCTCGTGACATGTGTCACACTTCTGATATGGTCATTTTTTTTTTGTTCCCTTCTCTAATGCCACATAACAGGAGGGGAAAGCCACAAAGCAAAATGAGGAATTATGATTCAAGATAACTTGAAAATTATTTTTCTCCTTCTTCACCAGGGGAGTTACTTGTGAAGAAATACTTCTCTAAAGGATGGCATAGTTATGTGTACTACGCAGGGTTCTCTAGAGGAACAGAACTTATAAAATGAATATGTATGAATATGTATATATTCGTGTGTGTGTGTGTGTGTGTGTGTGTGTGTGTGTGTGTGTGTGTGTGATTATTAGAATGGTTTACAGGCTGTGGTCCAGCCATCCCAACAATGGCTACCTCCTAACTGAATATCCAAGAATCCAATAGTTGTTCAACTCATGAGGCTGGAAGTATCATCTGGTCTTCATTATACAGCCTGAATCTGGAATAACTACACTCTAATGTCACTGTAGGAATGACCTTCCCAGGGAGAGCAAGAGCTAGCAGGGAGAGCGCAAGCTTCTTTCTTCTATGTCCTATATACAGCCTGCCGGAAGAAGGTGTGGTTCAGATTAAAGGTGGATCTTCCTACCTCAAAAAGTCTGGATGAAAATGGATCTTCCCATTTCAAATTATTTAATTAAGGAAAAAAATCTACTAAATGTGTAGACAAGCCACTCAGGTTTTACTTTATGCCAAATGTAGTCAAGTTGGCAACCAAGACTATCTATCACAGTTCATTTGAAACTACATGAACAAATTATGCAGTGGAGTATTTTACAAGCATTATTTAGAAAGAATTGTTCAGCATAGCAGCCATAACCACTAACATATGATCTGGGCTGACAAAATTGTACTGCTGCAGCTAGGTAACAAATGCTTTCAAAACAGTTTCTTGTTAAAATACAGGCATTCCACTACTAAATGAAAGAAATCTAAAACAAAGGGAAATGACAAAGTTCATTGTTACCTCAAATTCAGTACAATTAACATATCCCTGTCTTCCCTAGGAAATCCTGTTTTCTATGATATGTAGACTTTTGACTCTAATGTTTGAACCTCCCTTAGTAACTTATATGCATTTGTGATTGAAAATGCACTATAGTAAAAATCAGGATGATATAGATTTCTATAGTCCATTTTCAATGCCATTTAAAATAACTATCCAAATAGAGAAGCCTTTGTGCCCTTCATTAAGCTGAATCAAAGTTCTTAATAATGGTCTAGCTGACCAGAGCACACTGGTTGTAAGCCCAAGCAACAGGAAATCAGGGTCGCAGACATCGACTCCATATACTCCCCTTAGCCTAGAGCTGTTTTATAACAACATACCTCAGCCTCAAGACCAACTGGCAATATAGTAAATACTAAGTATTATTTGGAAGTGAAGTACATAAAACAAAGCCTGGATAAATTCAATCAATACAAACTTAGCAATAAAGGTGTGCACTATGCATAGTACAATGGTGGCAAAATTGTGTAATGACATTATAACACTTTACAGGAGCTGCCATTTTAGATAGTTTTTTTTTATTAGATGTACTCTTTATTTACATTTCAAATTATTCCCCCTTTCCTGATTTCCCCCTCCTTGAAAGTCCCATAAGCCCTCTCCCATCCCCCTGTTCTTAGAAACCTGAGATGGGTAATACTTGCTATCAACTTAACTGAGTTTAGAATCACCTAGGTGATTCTGATATATCTATAGGCGTATCAGAGAGCTTTAGCCTTGCACTTAGAGTCCTACCCTGGATGTAGGTAGCACTATCAAAATCTTAGGGCCATGAATGAATAAAAAGGAGATAAAAAGGACTTAAGTCCTTCTCACACTTACTGATTTTTGTACTGGGTAAATTTTGTACTGGGACCTCTGTAGTGGGTTGCCTGTTTAGATTGTATGGTTTCAGAGACCAGCATACCATGAGCATGTTTACATAGTCACCCCTAACTTCACAAACACTAGGATCAGTGGATAAACAGTGCAAGTTCTGCAAACTGATTTTTGTGTGTCAAGGGCATTAGGGCCCCAAAGAAAGTACATGGGAAAGAGCTAAAGAGTGCGTCTTGCATCTTTCTTTGTCTGACTGTATTTGCTTTGAAAATCAGACTCATCTTCAGTCTGTGATCTCTGACCTGTTCTCTCTGATGTATTTGCTCTCCCTTTTCCCTCTGCATCTCAGGAGTCAGGATGACAAGCTTCAGAAGTCAGATCAGATGGTTATCTGCACGTCCCGTCTGTGGTGCTCTCTGAGGTCAAACCTATTACAGCATATGTTCCGACAGACTTTTCACAGTAACTCCACTGGGCTCCACTGACATACTCCCGTGTGTCACGTGAGAACCTGCTATCCATAGATACAAGAGATGTTAAAAAACGACACATACAGAGTAAGAAGGAAGGAAAACCTGGCTCATGCCTGTTCAGCACCTTTGGGATTGGGTAATCTACAAAGACAAGGCCACATTTTTAAGGGCTAAAATCACTCCAACACTGACTGGCACTATTATGTTTCACATGAGTTCCAGTCAGAGATGCATCAAATGTGGCCTTTCCTAACTTCCTGGACAGAATAGAAACAGAATCTTGCTGATGTCTAATTTGCCACTTACTAAAGAAAAGTGTTACCGTAGATGAGGCCTACACAGATCAGCAAGTGCTTGTGAATACAAAACACGGAGCAATTTTCTTTTCCCTTAAGGATCTCAATATGCTGAGCTTGAAGCAATGCCTCTCAGTTTCTATTGACTTGAATTCTCTTGGGGTATTTATTGTTTTTTTAATATAACCTGATGTGATATTCTGTGCTGACAACTGATTAGAACAGAGGGGCCTTGGAGATGACGACGATATTCAAATGGCGGATATTTGCCTTTGTTTTAAGTTACTGTTCATTGTTCCATGGGAAATAAATATTTCCATCTTCATTGTCTAGATGTATAAATAAAAACTGAATTCAACTAGTCGTCATCGTAAGAGGTTCTGTGGAACAGTCATTATTGGAGGACATTCTGTGCTTCCATTATGAAAATGTCCATCCGTGACAACAGTAAGAATTGAAGGCAATCATCCTGGAGATTTAATGGCATTTTGGCCAAACAGCATTTGCAGGAGTTGGGAGCCAAGCTTTTCCTCCTAGGAGCAAGGCGGAGCCTCTCCGCATCCAACCATTACTCTAGCCTTTCTCTTCTCTCTGGCTGCAGGCCCACAAGTGTTTGCAGCAATCAGATGCCTCCCGACTCCTGTTACCAACTCTGCCACCCAGATTTGAGAGGAGGGAGGAGGGAGACCCCTCGAATCTCTCTTACATATGCTTCTTCTGGAACATATTGTTTTTTATAATTTCAAAAAAGTAAAATTCCAAACTGCATAAAGCAAACTTTCACCTTTCCTCCCAAGAACTGGTCTCAGCTACTCAGTTCATTGATTTCTACTTTCATTGATTTCTTACTCAGTTCGTTGATTTCTACTCTCATCCGCTCAGTGTCAGAATCTTAATATTTCCTTTGACCGTTTATAATGTCTCTTTGCCTCTCATTCTACATCATATCCCAAAACATCCGGGTTCAATCTCATTTCTTTGTTTCCTCCCTGTTGCTTACAGCATCCATTTTGTCCTTTCAAACCCACCTATGCAAGCAGCCATAACTCAGAGGTTGGCTTTTAAGGCCTTTTACAGTTGTGTCATGATGTTATAATTATCCAACAACTGTGGACAGTCTGAGAAATTACCTTAGTTGCGAAGATACCACAGCACTGTGAAAGATTACCTCCCTTGCAAATGAGTCACACTTTTATAAATGCTGAAAAAAGACATAAGGACTCTAGGCTAGAGACAAAGTACTTTAGTGCTTACAGCAACAGCATAAAGGAGCCAATATGTCATAAGTCATCCTATTTCCAGAGCCTGGATTCCAACTGGGTAATAAGTCAGGTGACCCCTATACACGTTATGGGAGTCATATTCCAAAAGGAAAACCTGATTCTATTACAGCAGATACCAGGTCAGAAAGACACCACATCTCCTGATGCCAAATAATGAATATGTCTGGCTTTTGCTTCAGGAGAATACAATTCAGGTCCTACAGGAAGTTCATCAAATAAACCTGTTTCTCATTTTAGGGACAGGTTACTTGTTGGACTCACCACTTCCAAAGAACCAAATGCACCTGGTCCTTAAATCAGGAGAAGGAGCTGAAGGCGTGAGAGCCAAGGACGGCCAGCCCAGGGCAGTACAGGGAGATTACAGCATCTGGATTGACAGCTCAGAGTGAAACCCATTTTTTAATATGATCCCATTTCAAAGATGTTTGCCACACAGACACTCACAAAACAGAAAACTGTAAGGTGACTATAAGTTAATACTTCTAAGTTGCGTCACCTGTAAAAAATGATTAGCAATGCCAGCTTCATTTGGGTTATTGGAAAGATACAATTAAATAAGGTGCATAAACTGTTTTAGCCTTGGCCAGTCCAACCAACACATGCAATAAGCTAACTGAAGTTCAGTTATCACTGAACTTAGCCATCACTAAAGATTTGTTCCTTTCACCTAGCCTGGACTGAACTTACTTCCACTAAGGGCCCATATCCTATAGGCCTGTCCGATAAAGGATACTCAATGTACTTCCCACAATGGAAGACCCATGTGTGCATCTCATCTCTCCAGCCCTGCACTCCTTTATGTTACCTGAAACCTTTCACAGCTTTTGCCTGGATTCCAGCCGCCATTGATATCCAAGTGAAGCTGCAATTCTTCAACTTTCCCTCCGTCTGTGCATCTGTGCCGGTGCAGGCAAGCCTGCTTCTGAAAACTTGCTATATTTGCATACCCCTCTTAATACACGTGCCAGCTCCTTCCCCTTATTATATTTGCACAATGATGGATTTAATTTCTTCCAGATGATCTCTCACTTGACTTCTTTTTAACATTTCCACATGGTTTTCTTGATCCCCAAGTAAAAGTCAATTATATACACAAAATAAATTATGCGGTAATGGAGTGGCAGAATGTAGTTGCCAAGAAGAACCCTTCTTTCTCCCCATGGTGATCAAGAAAGTTTTTATTTACTTATTTATTTTAATTTAGCAACCAAGCTTTACATCCTCAATCCTCTGAACAAGCATTTTTAGATTTTTTTTTAAGCCTACAAACACAATTCCATGTGGGACAGGACTGTAGACAAACTTTAGCTAACTGCCAGAGGAAAATAAAGTTAAGTAGAAACTGGAAGTCAATGCACTCTTCCTGGGCATGTGATCTAAGCTGAAGTGAATTGAGAATTCCGTGCAGGTGTCTGCCTGTCACCAGAAATCGCCATCACCCCCGATGCTCTTGGTTACAAAGTCTTAGGAACGGGAGCAGGATGTATTAAGCTGTTATTTGAAGTGGCGTGAGTCGGAGCTCTGGGCGATCCCTCAGAGAACGTGGCTCAGATCCGGGTAAGTCCCGAGAGAACCATTCATCGCAGCTTGCAAGCAGTTTGCTTATAACACTGGTCATTTCCAAGGGAACCAAATATAACTCCAAGCCAAGCGCCAGGACAGGCAGCACAGCTGCAACAGCAAGCCAGCACGGCTGGCACAGCCAGCATGGCCAGCACAGCCGGTACGGCCAGCACGGGGTGGCGCGAAGCCGGTTCGAACTTGAGTGACATGCAGAAGAGGAAGCCCCCTTCTCTCTAAGTGCATTCCTAAACTTCATTTTACACACTTAACAAATGCACATTATCAACAAATGGACTGCATACTTCAGAATGCTTGCAATATCAGGAAAGCAAGGGAAACACTTTCCTAAAGCACTGCTGCCCAAGTGTATTTCTCTGTAAAGATATAAGTGTTCTTTAGAGTCCTTTCTTATATAATCCACATCAGCCACATCTAGCTATTGCACCCTGGAAATGTAGCTAGCACACCTCAGAAGTAAATGTCTATACTGTTGGTTTGAATTGTAATTAAGTTACAGTGAGACAGCAGCAGCTCCTGCACTGGAGCCTTGACTCTAGAACTAACCAGGCTCTCATTCAGCTGGTGTCCTTGCCCCATAAGCAAGGGTTTTGCTTTCCATCCATCTTAGCACATGAGGCGCAAAGACAACACCATGTCCCGTTACCAGCACAAGAGTAAATAACTAACTTTTCAACCCAGTTTTTCTCTTGGTTGTCAGCCCTTTTCCCAGTTACACACCCACCTCTCTAGATCAAGCTCACGTTCTCTAACATGCCATGCGCCTGTACAATCGGATTGCAGCTTGTACTGGGGCCCTAGTTCCATTGTTGTATTTCACACTTCAAACCACTTCCTCATTCCCATTGTCTCCTTCCATAGTAATATTTATATCCTGAAAGTTTCTACTTCCAATCCCTGCATACCTGGTGAATTTATGAATATAATTTGACACTCTGTTAATAAGTCCATTTTTTTTCATATAGAAGGTAAGCTGAAAGATGATGTCTTATTTTTCTTCACATTGCCAGGAAGTAAAAAGTACATGGTTGAAACTCTAAACACTTGTAATAACAAATAGAGAAAAAAATCAATATGTGAAATGATTAAATCAATCTTTTATTCATATAATTTTATAACATGTGGTCCTACTCTAGCAAGAACTTTGTGTTGAAAATTAAATATTCATAAAGAAAAATTGCTGCGTGTAATGGCTTTTGCTTTTAATTCCAACACTCAGGAGCAGTTTCTAAACCCGATTATCCAAGTTCAATTTCCCAGAATTCACATGGCGGAGGGCAAGGACCAAGCTAACTAATCAAGCTTTCCATTACTTGGACTTTCCATTAGTTCAACACTATCTCAGGCTACATAATGAGTTCCAGGTCAGCCTGAGCTATAGAGTGAGACACTGTCTTAAAAGAAAGACAAAAGAAAGAAATCAAGCAAATATTTTGGCAAGTATATTGAAAAGCCTGTGAGGAGAAAGTGCAGACAGAACCACACTTGTCATGGAAGATCACCAATTAAATGAAATCAGGACAAATACAATTGGATGATATGATTTGCCTAAATGGGGGCCATAGGCATATAGTCCCAAACACTTGTCTAGACTATTTGAAACCTTTAGCAGGCATGCCCAAGGTCTAGTGGGTACCAAGGAAACTGCAAGATTGCTTCATTCATCAGTGAGTAGATGGAGATTTCCCCCACTGCTCCACATAACAGATGCTGAGTTTAACAAAACCACCCTCTGCCTGTTCCTCAGGATTGGATTGGATTCAGCTTCTCTGAATATCTAGGATGTATCCAACGTTTACAAACATGTACCTCTCCCAGAAAGCTGATACTCTTCCTCATTTTCACCCTCTAATAACAGAGAGAGAGAGAGAGAGAGAGAGAGAGAGAGAGAGAGAGAGAGAGAGAGAGCAAAACACTGAGCTTCCATCATGGTGCATCATGCCTCGTTCCAGGAAGCAATGGTTTAGTGGAGGGAGAGTTTCAATTCTTGTTTTGTAGTTCCCATGTTCATGGAGAACTTGGGCCACTTCTGAAACTCCCAAAATTGTCCAAATCATACCCTACCTAAACACGAGGATCCCGTGGAATATTAGTTCTTTTAACACATTTTCAATGTGCGCCTATCCCTGCACTGTGTGGATTCCGGGTATCCAACTCAGATCAGCAGCTTAAAGGCAAGCACCTTTATTCACTGAGCCATCTCACCAGCCCCAGAAGGATTTTTTTAAATACCAGTAAGACCAGCTCATCCTGGTTCAACATGATTTTCTGACCTCATAGTGATGTGAAAGAAACTTGCATTTAGCAGAAACTCAATATACAACTTTGAATTTGCTGTTGTTTTTTTTCATCCAGGCTACCAGTTCGTTACCTACTCTTTCTCTTGATGCAGAACAGAAACAGCAAACCCCAGCTCCTTGTCAGCCATACAGAAATGAGAGGAAAAGTTATGTCTCTGCAGAACACTCATTTGCTAAATTATGATGTTGAGCAGCATAGGTCCATCTTCAGCTTCTTACAGTTTTTAGTTACAGCAGGCTTATTGTGCACGCCCATACCTGGTGTCTCATAGTCCCAGCTCCTGGCTCCACTGCTATGGGATGAGGTCACTGCATCTTTACAGTTACCCAGTAGCTCCACTGGGCATCTCTCGTTGAGATCCACAGCCCAGGTTAATGAGACCATCATCTTCACTCCCGGAGGTTCCCTAGAGAAAAGGGTACCACCGACTGACATTGCAGCTAGCTTGTAAAAGCAAAGCAGACCCAGGGAAAGGAAGGGTGTCTTTAGGAAGGTCTCACCATCCAGTAGCTGAGTCTGCAGCACTCTCTTACACCATGGTATTTGAGCCATAATTCATCTACAGTCTAAGTTACGCTCATTTTACAATATTGTATGATTCCAGCAACTGTGGCTTGGCTATTGTTATAATTCAATTCAGCAAGCAATAATGGAGTGTTTATAATGTGTACTCTTTCTCTGGGACAGGTACCAGGAAGAATAAGACTGGAAAATAACATTTAGGACCAGAGCGGTCTAGCAGGAGAAAAAGACACAAACACTTTAACATGATGTGTTACTTGGCTGAAATAGATATAAGCTCAACTGGGCTACGGGAGTTCCAAGCACAAAGCAGGCCGTGAATTAAATTAAATCTGTCACTCAGAGTAAAAGTCAAAGGCCTTACAACGGTCCACCAAGCCCTCGATCAGGGGCTCCATTCCCTCTGTGACCTCATCTCCGACTGTACCCTGCCGTTAATCCGGAGCCAGGTGCACCAGCTGTTGCTGGAACGTGCTAGGCATGCTCCCAACTTAGGTCCTTCATTGCTCGAGCAATTTCTTAAATGTTTTCATCATAACAACCGCACACCAGCACTCTGTTACGAAACCTGCATGACTCCTCCCGCCTGCCGCCATCTCAGCAGGGCCCATGTTGCTAACGCTATTTTAAATTGGGGACCGAGGGCACTGGACCTCCTCACCTTGCTTAACCCTCCACTCACACCGACTCCATCCCATTATTCTCAAGCCGTGCACCTGTTGCGGCATATGACGGGGTTCACTTGCGCCTCTCCATTCATTGGTCTGTCTGCCTGCACTAGCATTTAGTCCCCTGCTTGCATGGACTGTTCTGTCCGCAGAATAAGTCTAGATGCCTGAGAGCCACTGACTGGAGGATGCTAGACAGTCACCAAATGATGCCTCACTAATAATGAGGAATTTAGCAAATTATTCATTTGATAGTGGTGGGAATCCGATTTCTTTCTTTCCTACCAGTGTGCTCATAATTTGGGAGGGGGGCGGCAGTTAATCATAGCTCACTGACCTATAGGAAAGACTGCTATGGGCTTACTGCCAAACAACCAGCCACTCGGCCAGCCAACAGATGTTGATTTAGCTCCTGTCTTTTAATACTACCTGGAAGATACCACTATCACTCAACACTTCAACTCTGATTGCTCAAATTCTAATGAAGAAGATCAGCATTGAAATTAATTCAAGAAAGGGTAGGATGTGCTGCCCTACAAGGAGCCTACGGGGAACAGTGCAGTTTTGGAGTCCCCAGACTGTTCTTCGAGCATAGCATTTAGGACAGAATGTCCACCCATGCTGGCTAAGTGCAGGGAAGATACAGGATGACACTAAGCAGTTCATTTACCAAAGCTGGCGTTTCTGATTCCGAAGTCCTCTGATCGTCTGCCTCCATCACCAGATGCCTGCCAAAGGAGTTGAGCGAAGTCCTTAAGCTTCCTAAGCACAGTGGAACTGACTTCTCTGATAACCTTTACCTGCCAAATCAGGCATGAAAACCACTGAACAATGGTTAAAATGCTTTCTCTTTCTCATTTTCCCCCTGGCTTTAGCGTTCCTAGTTATTTGTTCTAAGCCATATGCAGTGCAGTATGTTTCAGAAGAGGCCTGCAGAGCAGAGATCAGAACCAAGCTTAGCATTTCAGCTACTCTTGTAGAGCGTGCACACAGCCCTACTGTAAATGTAAAATAGCTTAGAATCAAACTGCATCGTTGATTCCACGGAGGTGAGTGAATGATTTGTCCCCGGGAATGGACGCGCCCTCAGACAAACAGTGTTAATGGGCCTCACCACACAGCAGTTGGTGACAATAACCGAGTTAATTTTAAAGAAGGGAAAATTAAATGGGGGTTGCGATAGTCCTCGCCACTCTTAATTATTGTGATGGCAAATTATGAACAATTTCCTGTCACTTTCCCTTCTAAAGCAATTATTGATGCTTGCCTTATGGCTGAACTGGGCTGAGCAGTCTCTAAGCAGGAGCCTGTCCGATTCGATGCTTTGCGGGCTCATATTCAGAAAGCCATTTGGCCTGCAAAGTTGCAGGATTATCTGTAAACACAGTGAAAGGAGACATGATTGCACAACGCAGAGCGAGTGCACCTGAATGCCAATAAGGCCAATGTCATGACAGGAACACAAAGCCAGAATTCCATGTGACCTTTTAGATAGAAACCAATTTACTTTGGTACCATCTCAAACAGAAAATTATGGTGTAATTCCTCATGTCAATACATAATTTATTTTGTAATAAATAACTACCCACATATTTACGGCGCGCCTCTCCCTGCTGTTTATGATGTTCCCAGCCTCTCCCTCCATCACCAGCTGCAGAATCGCAGAGAGCTTTCTGGTTTTAAAGCTGTTCTCTTCCCTGAGTACGGTGATGGCAGAAGAAAACATGAGATTAAAAGATACTCTTTATCTCTGCAGAGAACCCCAAGTTATTTATTTTCTTATTTACAAATTACCTATCGGGCTGAAGGATTCAGGAGACCAAGTCAGAAAAAGAAATCAAAGAAATGCAGTATAAAGACCAAGCCACACTTCTTAATAAAGGAAAACTGCGTGTCTAAGCGCAAGGAGAAATTCAGCCTTGCAGGATAGGCACCACCTTCCATACATCTGCTCCTTTGGGGGGTATAGGGATGAGGAGAGTTCCCCCAAACCTCCTGTTCTCTGTCTTTAGGATACAAAGAAGAGGAGCCTGAAGCAGCCCTGTCCTTTCCCCTAGGGTCAGCACTCTGAAGCTCCCCAAAGCTGGCATTGACAGGACTCTCTTCCCAGCTGACAGCTGGTCGCTGACCTCTCTAAAAGCAGTTGGGGGTCTTCCCAGAGCCTTGAGCCATAGATGACCTCAGCACTGACCGAGTCATCACAGCAAGCAGTTAGCATTCTGGGTCCGTGGCCTCTGTCAAGGACGAGCCAGCCAGAGCTCGAACAGAGGCTGGTGCACACTGCAGAGAGTGGGAAGCAGGCCTGCCGGGCACATCCGACTCCGCAGCTCCCAGACTTCAAGAATTGAAGAAGCGTAGAACCTGGGAAGCGAGAGCCCAGCATCTTTAAAAGGTTTCAGCGAAATGGAAATGAGGCCAGAAAATAAAGAACGGGATATTGCGCTGCTTCATAGAATACTATATTTATAAGTTTTGGCTTTGAAATATCTGTTTAGAGACCAATTTGGTGTTAATGATTATAAACATGTGTTTATAATGTGATCCCTGGCTAACTTCAGCTGTTTTAAGAAATGGCAAAGTTAATATGACATGCCACAATCTTTGGAAATTAGTCACTGTACCACACAGATGGAGTGTGTTTGTGCACTCTCTCTCTCTCACACACATACACACCCCCCCACACACACACACAGACCAAACACATTTCTTTGGCTTCACAGATGAAATAGCAGCCCTTGATGTGGAGAAAATAGGGGCTGTGATTCAAATATAACATATTGAGAAGCAAAAATCAATACCCTGAGAAGGTTTTCCATGGCACTCGTATTATTTTTAATGAGTTGCTGTATAGAAGTAGACAACAGAGTGAAGCCAGGATTCTCTCAGGGCTAATTGGCTTTCCTTCTCCAGCATGCCACTGAGAAGTTTCAGTTCTGTTCAGAAAACATATGCTAGGACCAAGATCAATGAATCAATCAGAACATACTGGCCATCGAATGGGTGTTCTCAGAAAGACATCTGTCAAGAGTTCAGGGGAATCGTCTCTGGAAACACAGCCATTCCCAGGTCAGAAATGTCCTGCCCAAGTAAACAACAACAACAACAAAAAAGTATGTAAATCAGATAAGGGCCCGCAATCGCCTTCAATAATTTGCCTAGGGTAGAAAGATCTAAGCAGTTCCTTAAAGTTAGAGCTTTACTAGGACACTATCAAATCATATGGGTAAAAATGCACCTATATTATTCTTATAACATTTTATAAATAATGGTGGTTAGATCTAAATTGCATAATTTAACAATGTAATGCAATTGTTTAAAAGGTGAGAAAAAACCTTATCATTAACAAATAAGATAAAAGGAAAGGCTTAGACACCAAAAGCCTCAATGTTATTTTCACACAGTGGGTTAGAGGAGAGACAGGAGCCTTTCCTGCCTTTTGGTGTCTTTTAATACTTAAAAGTTTGTTTTTTGAATAACTGTAGCCATTCATCATTATTGAAGTCAAAAGAGGTAAAATTTGCTAATGCTAACACGTGAGGATCTTCGATGAGTATATATTCGTTAGTAACCTCAAAGATGCCCTAATCAATTGTTGAACACATGCAAGTAGAAAGAAGGAAGGAAGAAAGGAAGGAAGGAAGGGAGGAAGGAAGGAAGGAAGGAAAGAAGAAAGAAAGAAAGAAAGAAAGAAAGAAAGAAAGAAAGAAAGAAAGAAAGAAAGAAAGAAAGAAGAGAAGAGAAGAGAAGAGAAGAGAAGAGAAGAGAAGAGAAGAGAAGAGAAGAGAAGAGAAGAGAAGAGAAGAGAAGAGAAGAGAAGGGAAGAAGGAAAGAAGAAAAGAGGGAGAAAGCCCAGGGTGCTCAAAAGGGTGATTCACAAGACAGTAAACAGCTCCTCTCCTGTTTTGATGGAACAGGAGAACAAGCTAGCTGGCACCTCTGGCTCAGGGTCTCTCTGGAGTTTGCAAAGAACCGGAACTTTCATCCTGGGCTGCAACCTCATTTGAAGGCTCAAAGGACCAAGGGAGAGTAGAAAGCACTTGCAGCAATCTCCTCTAAGCTTATCCACAGGCAAGCATTGACTCTTCACCACACAGAGCTGCCCAGATACCCCTACCCAAAAACAGCCACTGCTTCCACAGAGGAAGCAATCTAAGAAAGATAAAGTTTCCAAGATGGAGTCACTGCTTCTTTATAACCCAATAACATAATCAATATGCCACTGCTTTTTCTGTATTCTTATTACAAGCATATCACTAAATGAATGTGAAGAAGTGAAGGTCCTTGGGAGGCCTCTGACAGGCCGCCTCCCATAGCCAGAAACACATCAATCAACCCAATGCTGAGCTGTTGTAGGCTTTTTCCCAGCAGTCAAGATGCGTAACATTAGATGGGCTGTTTAGAAAACTTGAGTAGAATTTTCACCTCAGACTGTCTTGTACATCAAGATAGAGTTTTACCTACTTGTGGAGGACAACTCATTTTGTTTTCTAAGTCTAGTTGCACTCCTGACAAAATTCAGAAACAAAACTGACTTTCTACCCTGTCTTTTTTTCTGTCAGATTGAAAATAGTCACTCTACCATCCGGTCACCTTCAAGACTGGGGTGATATGTAACTGTTGAGGCCTGTCCCCCTAGCACAGCTGTGGCCATTTTGTTCCATGCCCACCATCTATTTCATAGCGTTCTTGTGATATGCCTGCCAGTCTTTGACACAGAAAAATAACTTAACTCACAGTAGGGTCATGCTGACCGCATACCCAGTTATATTTTATATAGTATGAGGTTTTTTTTTTTTTATCTTAAATTCTACAATTCTAAGCTTCAGGTAGGACCCATCAATTTAAAGTTCAATACGAGCTGTTATGTCTAAAAAGGCTTGAGTCAGAGCCAACCACCAGGCAGCCCTTCCTGCATCTACAAATGAGGTCATTGTGGTTTTTGAGGTTTTAGCCTTTATAGCAAACCCTGAGAAATCTCCAACACACAGCTTTGAGTTGTCTGAGCTTGAGTCGATCAGTTTTCAGCTGTGTGTTCAATAAACCAGCTCTATCTGACTGAGATTGGTGTTTGTGTGGTTTGTGGGGTGACTTGTGCACCCCAATAATAAGTAAATTAAGTGACTAACATCAGGGTTTGACATCTAGGTCATATAAGTCTGTGCAAGTGCGTGCGTGCGTGTGTGTGTGTGTGTGTGTGTGTGTGTGTGTGTGTGTGTGCATGTTCTACACCAAAATATTTCTCTCTCCAACTTGAATTTCTTCATTAAATGAAATTCTTTGTTAATAAAAGCTTTTGCTAAAATGCAAGTATGTTATCGGGAATAATAAAGCTAGTGTCCCAAATTAATATTTAACTGAATTGGTTTCTCTTGTTAACTAACAGACACATAAGCTGGTTGTTAGGATCATGGAACAGAGCAAAGAGGCAAATTTTTAATGAGAATTGGTTTCCTAAAAGGCTCATAGACTTTAAAAGGGCAGACTCTGGTAGAGCTGAAAACTGGGGACTGAGACAGCCAAGAGCCAACACTGCCAACTACAAGGACTCAGGGGACACACAAAGCAAACCCAGAGGAAATACAATTACCCATGTATCTAGAAATAGTGCATCCCTTCTTGTCACTTTGTGTTATCCTCTATAGGTCTAATTTCTATATTTTATACTATATGATAGTTACACCTGTTTACATAGGTATACATATCTTCCATCTTGCATCAAAATATAGTTAAATGGCTCAAAGGCCTTAATTTAAAACATGAAATGCTGAAACTGGAACTGAAATACTATTCAAGACATTGGCATAGGCAAGAACCTTCTGAACAGACCTTCAATAACACAGAAACTAGGTCTGAGTATTAGCAGATGAGGCCACATGAAATTAAAACAGTTCTGCACATAAAACAGACTGTTGTCATAGCAAAAATACTGCACACAGAGAGGGAGTAGGTATTCCCCAGACATACTTTAGACACTGGATACAGTGCCCAGAACTTAAAATGAAACTGCAGAAATCAAACACCAAGTCATACAACTACCCAACAAATGAGCTAATGAAATGAATTAAGGCTTTTCAAGAGAAGATGCATGAATGGAAAATAAGTAATTTTTTTTAAGAGTGTCCACTGTCATCTAGTCATTCGCTACAAAGAAAGAACTGTTAGATGAGGGTTGGTAGCTACATCTATCTGTAGGTATAAGGGTATGATTTAAAATGAAGTAGGGAACCATGCTGCTCTAGCAAAATGAACGCAGGAGATTCTTTTTCAAGGTCAGTGATCTCACTAGCCCCAGGAAGCTGCCTAAGTCTGCAGTACAAGGTGTGATTTTCCAAAGGTGGAAGGGCCCTATGTCCAATTAGAAAGTTGTTGGTTGCCAGCCATGTGAGGGCTATTTCTTGCACTTTTATCCATATTTTGCCATGCTAGCAATTGATGTGGGCTTCCTGTTACCAAGTGTTTCTTCCTGACTACCCCAGATGCCAAGACTCACAGCCACCCCTTGCATATTGTGTATACGTCTCTAGTCACAGCCTCGGTGCTTTGCCTAGCTCTAACTCTCAATTCATAGCACCTCTTCAGTGTGAACCCCCGTCCATTTTATACTCTTAAGATGGAGGCGGAAAACTAACCCAGTGTCCTTCCTTCCATTTCCCTCAAAGTCCCCCTTTCTCTCTCACGCACATCACACATGTGACTTCTTTTTATCTGAATGAACCCAATGGCCTGGTCTGTCCATAGCCTCAGCCCTGTCTATAAACGATGTGAGAGACACACTAATTTCACTATAAAAATATGTGAACTCAAATAGGGCAGTCAGTGCTGCCTACCAAACTAGCCTGGTGTCGCTCTGTGTGCCTAGGACTTGTACACCATCAGATTTTCATTCAGGTTCTTGACTTGAGTTTCCCTGAACCAAAGTCTGTGTTGCTGTAGTTTCCTTGTTCATTTAAATTTCTTCCTGCAGTTGCTTCTTTCCTTAATGGTTCTTAATCCCAGTGAAGAAACAGGAACCGAGTGGCTTGTTCATTGTATAGGAATCATTTGTCTTTTGATGTATACTTCTAATTCCATGGAGAGCTAAGAACATCATTGTGAATAATTTATAAACATGGACATAGTAGGTGTTTAGCAACTACTTGATAAGTAAATTAAGAAGCAATGTATGTGCAAGATTCCGTGCCATTTACCTTTTTATTCAATCAGTACTCTTTTGAGCAGAGATTTCTAATGGAAATTCTGGCACAGACTTTGTTTCAGCCACATAAATGGCATCAACAGCCATCGTGCCCCACACTGTTGCCACTGGCAACAATTAAATTAGCTATATAAAACCTGAAGCGAGAGCACAACATCCATTCAGCAAAATAACCACTCAGCCTTTCAGCAAACGTAGCACTGAGCTATGACTGCGCTTTTAGTAGATGAGCGAGTGCAGAGAGTTGTTTTGCCCAAGACAAGGCATTAACACAGCTTCTGCCTCCCACCTCCATTGTTGCTTAAAGGCATGCCTAATCAATTGATTTCACCAAGGCACATTTGTTCCTTGGTAAACTCAGGGGGAAAAAGCAAGGAGCTGAAGAGCTATTTTCATACTCAAAGGAGTTGGGGGAGCTCTAGTTGTATGCTATATTTCATTGTAAATAAAAGTTCAGTTGACACAGTTACTGACTGCCTAATGCCAGTCGACATTTGCAGCACATTTGGAGACTCCATCCTCACAGAAAGACCTTTTATCCAACCTGATAGAATGTTCTGATTCCTTATATCTCTATAGACTCTCACTGTTTCCCAGCGTAGCAGCGGGCTGTACTTTGTAAAAGCAGAAGTCCAGCTTAAGAAGTGTTCCACTCACAGGGTAGATCAGTTGTAGGAAACAGAGCAGTTGCTGAAGACAGAATCCACTCAGCAACAACTGATACCTTGTCTCATCTGACAGTCACAAAAAAAAAAAATCCTTGTGTCCACTTACAGTGCCTGTTTTTACAATTAGGAAATGGGATCTCAGGAATGTGAAGACTCTCAGACCATTTAAGTCACTATGTACTTTATACTGCGTAGCTTAGGAGCCACACCTCTTATAGTACACACTTCAGCTGTTCCACAATCAAGATGCCAGGACACTGGGTGTCTAGTGGGAACTCATTTCCTGTTTCATGTGTTATGGGCACTTTCTCCTTGGTTGTTTTTTTGTTGTGACTTGGTTTGGGTTTTTTGAATAGCCTACCAAGTTCAATTTGTGCTGTCCGTGTATTCACATGTGTGGGGACCATCAACTGGATGTTAGTAGTCTACAAGGAGTGATGGCATCTCCATACTGTGTTTTCACGCTGTGGAAAGGGGAAGGTGGTTAGTTCCACCCACTAAAGCTCTATCCCCATGACTTAATAACCTCCCAAGTTTCCAATGTCCTAAAGCCCCAGTCCTCTGCCTTCTCCATTGTCATGTCCAGCATGGCCTAGTGGAAGCCTGACTGAGAGAATGAATAGAGGTCAGATAACAGAGACGCGTGCCAAA
Organism: Apodemus sylvaticus; assembly: GCF_947179515.1. Taxonomy (NCBI): domain Eukaryota; kingdom Metazoa; phylum Chordata; class Mammalia; order Rodentia; family Muridae; genus Apodemus; species Apodemus sylvaticus. The sequence continues at coordinate 49,189,233 of NC_067490.1, read as the reverse complement.
AGGCTGGAATCATGTGGAATGGAGCTGCATAACCAGCAGCAACCCTGAACAGCAAGAGAAGTGGGGACAGATGGGACAGGTCAGCTACTTTCAGCAGGAGGTCGCAAAGGGAGGCGGGTGTCTCAGTTTGCTGTCATCCTGGAGGAAGAAGCTACAATTGCTAGTTTTTGCACACACTGGTTAATCTTCCCTAAACTCTGTACTTGGACCAGAGGAAAGATTTGCCTTTTCCATTGGTCTGCAGCATTACTCCTTGTTAATAATTCACATTCATTTTGGGCTTCCTTCCTCTAAGGGCTCCAGACAAGCACCTAGTATATAGACATACATACAGGCAAAACACTTACATACTAAAAATAAATAATAAAATATCTGTATTGAGAAGTTTCTTTTAACTGGAAAATTTTTGGTTATTCTGAAGTCAGTAATTTTTCTTAGCGGTATCAACTAGGCTACAGTAAATTATATGGGTGGGTACCATGAGGACAGACTAAAAAAAAAAAATGTATGAAGTCTGTAGCTTAGATAACAATATTGTACCAAACAAATTAATTTCTATTGGCTACTAATGAACTTTTAGTACATAAAATCTATCCTAAACTCGGTCTTAGAATTGCACAAGGTTTGAGTTCACTGTAAGCTCTTCATGTCTTATCTTCATTCCCTTCTATATCTATGATGGTTTTTAAAGAACACAGGTCATCCATCTCTTGGTTGTACTTTATGCTAAATGTATCTGAGGTTTCCTTTAGAGTAGACCCAGCTGTGCACTGGTACAGAAAAACACAACGAAGGTGAGGTATGTGTTCCGTCAACACAGATGATGTCAAGAGGCACAGACACCATCTGCCCATTACTAACATCAACTGGGTTCATTTTGTGGTGGTGGTCTTGACCCATTGCTTTGCTGTAAAGTCACTACGTTGTTCTTTGTGCTTTGTATAAAAACTCCTACATGATGTGTCAATGTGTTATTATTCCTAAAATAATATTCCACTATTTCTCACATTTTTACTTTAATAATTTAATCAGTATATATACCATAAAAGGTTTTAACAGGATATTTTCATACATGCGCATAAATTTATTTCAATTACATTTACTCCTGTAAGCTTATGCATTTTTCCAATTAGTCCCTTCTCCTCCTTCCCCCTCCTCCCTCTTCCTCTTCTTCCTCTTCTTCTTCCTCTTCTTCCATCTCTGTGTGTTTTGTGTATCTCTATGTGTTTGTGTGTGTGTGTATATGTATGTGCAAGTATGTGGCCCAATGAGTGTCAATTGTAGTGTTTACAAGAGTAGCAGTAAACACTAGTCTTTGTTTTTTAAAAGGATGTGCACCTTTCTTATATCTATTCCACTTAAGGAAATCCCTCTCAAATGTACTCTGCATGTAAGTCCTCAAAGATAGCTGGGATCCATGAGTACCCCAAGAACAAGGTTGAAGAAGCCAGGTATAGAATTCTACTAGGCTTTGTATGAATACATGATCTTATCTAAACTGATAACTAAGTTATTTGCTCAGTTCTTATTTTCTAATTAAATTTAACCTTCTAATGGCTAATATATAGCTTTTTTCTACACTACCTATTTTCTCATATATTTATTTAGATCACTTTTGTACTCAGGAATTCTTGCTCTATTCTGTAGGTTAATCTCACAGTTTGACTCTTAACTTGACCCAGATTTTGCCCATAGAACCCAGATCAATGCATGTTTTATGAGAGATTCAGAAGAGAATGACTAATAACAGAGGTGAATCTGGTTTGAGCTTATAGAGGTTGGCAGTCCAAAATCACAGGGTTGCATATGGCTGAGACTTCATGCTGTATCGCAGCCCAAAGGAAAACCTCACAGGGTGAAAATCAGAAAGAACAAGAGAGAGCTAAATTCATTCTTATAGCAACCTTTCAGAATAACTGGCTCACTCCCCAGACACTGACTTTAGGGTATTCATTAACAGGAAACATGTCGAACGGCCTCAAAAGGTTGATCCTCCCAACACTGTTGACTCTAGGATTAAGGGTTAAGGTCCAACCTGTGTGCCTTCAGGGCAACGTGTGTGCAAGTGCAACAGAGAGGAAAGGGAGTGATGCACAGAGCAAGAGCTAGGGACATGAGCCCAGCAGGGGAAGAAACAACTGTATCCTCTCAACTAAGAAGAAGGAAGGATCTGAGGACTTGGAACAGGGCAGAACTCAAAGGATTGAGAAACTTCTGAGAATCAGGATGGGAAATGGTTTCCTGGCAATGAAAAAGCTGGTGAAGGAAGTGAGGTCCAAGTGAGAGAAGCAGTGGTACTGTGGGAATGGAGTAAGAGGTGCTTAGCACCGCTCGCCTCCTCGATCTTCACAAAGGACCCAGTCTGTCCTCATCTGTACATCGGAATGGATTGGTTCACTACAGCCCCACCTCTACTCTCCCATTGTTACATAGCTGAAATGTTTAATGTTTGTCTGTACAGGCAAAATGGTAAGTACTTTTACATTTTTAGTATTTATTTGGGAGCACATCAGAGAACACTTTGGAGAGTCTGTCTCTCCCTGACGCATGTAAGTCCTGATGAGCAAACTCGAGAATTTTTATCCACTGAGCAATCACACAAGCAAAGCATTTCTTTTTAATGGCACAAGGAAAGGAAGAGTCTAGTCCCTAGAAATTCACTGAAGGTGAGTAAGACAGAGTGGGGGTGGGGAGGACGGAGGGGAAGAGGGAGGGGAGGAGGGAGGGTATAAGTGATCTGGCCCCACAGAAGCAAGACTCTAAAACAGACCCAGTCTTGGGCAACAGCAGTGTCTTCTCACATAATACACAGAGTTTCAAATCTCATCTTCAGTCCAACAAGACAAGAACGTAGCAGCTCACTGTTCAGAGGTATCTGCTTCCAACTTCCGCCATCCTGATGTCTGGGAAACAGACGACATCCAACACAAGAACAAAACCTGCTATGAGCATGCATGAAGTCAGTCAAAATGTGTGTGTCAAACCCTCGCTGCCCGTGTGCTTTCGAGGTGACCATTACTCACAGCCATGCTTCCGCAATTTGCCTTTTTCTTCCTTTTTTTTAAAGAAAATTCTGAAAAAAAATATGTTTCTAGCCTCCCAGAAATCTAACAAGATACAGGTAATTATTCTGAAAGACGACACTGCCGTGGATAGCTCCATTTTGTCAAGATGGTTGTAACGTGGATGATCAAGAATGTCTACGCCTCCAAAGACACTGAAGTGTGCTGGGTTGGAAGCCCGTGAGCACCAGCCATTAGCATTCTGCACTGCGGGCAGGTGGGGCATTTCAGAACTACACATATGGTTCTCTCTCCTCTCTCTCTCTCTCTCTCTCTCTCTCTCTCTCTCTCTCTCTCTCTCTCTCTCTCTCTCTCTCTCTCTCTGAGTTTAAAGCCCTACCTCTACCTTTCTGAAAACACCAGAAGCCAGCATGGAACATTTAGACCCAGCTCCGTCACACCACTGCCTCCCAAACAGAAGAGTGGTTCTCCCAAGACTATATGCACTGTCCTATTTCTCCTCTTATCCTCTGATTTTCACATAAGAAAAAAATGATATTTAAAATATTGCAAATATGAGAAGCCCCAAAGTACGTCAGCATGCAGCACCCTGGAGGGCGAGCAGCGAACCGCTGTGGTCAGTCATGCCTGAGCAAGAATATTACCAACAAAGCAGTGTAGCTTGTTTCCGTTCGTCTGGCATCGGGTATCTGGAAGTGCCTGCTGTGGTTGGCTGCGAACCTGAGATACATGACTGTTTATTTTAAGAGTTTTCGTATTGGGGAGTGAAGCAGAAGAGGTGTTTTGTGCCTTCAAAGAGACAAATTTCAGTTTTATTGGCAACAATGGCTTCTCAGGCGCGCTGAAGCCTCGTGAGACCAAACACAGACCCTCCGGAAGCAGAGCCCACAGGAGACTGACAGGGCGGTTCCTATCAGGTGAGCGCTGAGCTCCGAACTGATGGTTTATTTTTTGTAGCTCTTGTAACATCTTGAGACTGCTACCGTCAATTCCTGGGTTTAGGCACTGAAGCCCTGACGCATGGTGGGAAATGGCAACTTAGAATTTGGGATCAAGATCTTTTATCCTACAACTTGTTTCCGAACAAACTGCACGACCATGGTGAGCTTCCTGTCTGCACAGAGACTTCAGAATAAGCACTTCCCAAGACGAACACAGAACTTTATTTCTGTGATTTGTATCAGAACGTTTCATTTGTATCAGGGCATTTCATTATTACACTTTTGTCCCAACCATATTAATGGGGTTGATATATTCGAACTGCAAAGTAGCCCAAAACTGGCATGGTTGAAACATCTAGTCTTTTCATATTGTAACATCCATTTTATATTTCTCTAGGCAAACTGTATTAAGAGATGCTGTAGCATTAGCCCAAAAGTTCAGAATACCCAAGATTCAATTCACAGACCATGTGAAGCCCAAGAAGAAGGAAGACCAAGCGTGAATACTTCATGCTTCTTAGAATGGAGATCAAAATACTCACAGTAGGAAACATGGAGACTGAAGGAAAGGTCACCCAGACACTGCCCCACCTGGGAATCCATTCCATACTCAGTCACCAAACCCGGACGCTATCGTGGATGCTGGAAATTGTATGCTGACAGGAGCCTGATATGGCTGTCTCCTGAGAGGCTCTGCCAGAGCCTGACAAATACAGAGGCAGATGCTTGCAGCCAACCATTGGACTGAGCGCAGGGGTCCCCTATGGAGGAGTTGGAGAAGGGACTGAAGGAGGTGAGGGTGTTTGTAGCCCCATCGAAGAAGCAACAGTGTCTATTGGCCAGACCCCCCAGAAGCTCCCAGGGACTGGACCACCAACCAAAGAGTACACATGGAGGGACCCATGGCTCCGGCCGCATATGTGGCAGAGGATGGCCTTGTTGGACATCAATGGGAGGAGAGGCCCTTGGGCCTGAGGGTGTTTGCTGTCCTGGTGTAGGAGATTGTCAGGGTGCGAAGACAAGAGTGGGTAGGGGGAGGAGCACCCTCACAGAGGTAAGGGGAGGGGGAATAGGATAGGAAGTTTCTGAAGGGGAGACCTGGAAAGGGAAAATCATTTGAAATGTAAATGAAGAAAATATCCGATTTAAAAAAAAAAAAAACAAAGAGCAAAAGCAACAAAAAAAAAAAAAAATGAGATGCTGTACCACAATCATCAAGTAATAAGTCTCTTGCTCAGCCAAGCAAGATTAGGACCTTGATGTCCTAACTCAATAGTTAATCTTAGCCAAAGATGTACAAAGGGAAATGGTAGAGAGGGCCCTTCACTACCTCCTTTTTAGACTGCGTTTCCTGGAATGAAATGCAGTGGAGTAGAATGACATCATGTTCCATTCTAATTTAATTTTCTATTCCTTCATAGCTAATTAAAAGATAAGAAATTGAATTATTTGGCCCCCCAAAAAACGGAGCTACTGGTCCTGTTTACTGTCGTAATCATCCTCTGTTTAGTGAAGTATCTCATGTCCTTTTGTCCTTCACAAACCTGAGAGTCCTGGGTGATGCAGAAGCAGGAGCTGCTCGGCCAACTCTACCCTTATTCACTGTCTTCCCAGAGCTGCTCTAACCCATCCCACTCACACAGTACAACATTTCTAACAGCCTCGTCTGGATTTTGAAACTATCAGTCCAAATTTGCCAGGCTGCAGCACATAGTCATTTTCAACTATGGAGAAACATCAATGAACCAAGAAAAGTCATTTTGAGTGGATGCCAAGTGTCACAGAGTACCAGATGGGTTGCTGAAGTATTAGGAAAGAAGAAGTGAGAATGAGAGACGCACTACCCAGACTCAAAACTCCGGCAGAGAAATCTGTTCTGTAAGATTGTTTTGATTATTAGTATAAACTCCTCAGCTACAAGAAAGATTCCTCTCTTCTGATGCTAAAATACCTTGGTTGAGGAACAGCAGTGATTAACAAGCAAATCACCTGTTGGGGCGTAATTAAGCATACAGAACAAGGCGGTATGGTAGTCAAATTCATCCTGGCTATTTGGGATTAGATAAACGCTTGCATTGGTATGGCGTACGGTTTTATATTAGACTTTCATTTACAAGGCGTCTCAGAGATGACAGGGAGGGGCTCATGTGTCAGGGAAATTCGTATTTTAATAGATGATCATGATACTATTTAAGGCTAATTTTTCTAAGCCTCAGATTTAATCTTAGCGTTTTTAAGAAAATTATAATGACCGATGAAATCTCAATACCATAAAGTCCTCTGCAGTTCTGTGTATAGGACACTGTCTTACAGCGACACCTAGTGGTTGGTTTGACTCAGGCTCGGAAAGAAGCTGTTTTTTTGTTTTGTTTTGTTTTTTGTTTTTTTTTTAATTCGATATATTTTTTTTTTACATTTCAAATGATTTCCCCTTTTCTGGCCCCCCTACTCCCCGAAAGTCCCATAAGCCCCCTTCCCTCCCCCTGTTCTCCCATCCACTCCTTCCCACTTCCCTGTTCTGGTTTTGCCCTATACTGCTACACTGAGTGGAAAGAACTTGTTTTAAAAATGCTTTTTCCTAAGAAATCTGAAAAAAGTCAATATTTAGGATATTATTTGTTCTCAGCTTTTTTGGTGCCTTATTAATATTTAAATTTCCATCTGATGCAATTTTTATCTAAAACATTGGCTTCTATGAAGCTGGTGATTCACAGGCTAAAAAGAATTGACTTCATTACCATAACCAAAGAAAAGCGGGGCTACTCTACAAGAAAAAAATTATTATACAGCCAACGTGGCTCAAGAAAAGCCATCTGCAGAGAGACGCCAAATGTCCCCTATTTCATAATTTATGTCGTTGCTACATAAGAACTAAGTAGGATATTTTTCAACCAAAAAGAATCATGAGATTGATTTGAGTGGTTGTTTTTGTAGGAGAGAATTCTTAAAGACAATTAGCATTTTTTTTTCTGTTCCCACAATGGGGTTCAGAAAAAAAGCCTTGAGAGTCTCAGGCATTGAGACTGTCGATGAGTTTTACATTCCTTCCTGTCAGGCATTGCATCAAGATCCCTTCAGTTCTCCCAGTAATGTAATCGTAAGTGGGGAAATTCTACTCTAATCATTTACAGTGTCTGCAGAGGTCTGCAAGATCACAATCTTCAAATTGATTCGAGGAATGTTGACATTTATACTATTCCTCAATCCTGTTATAATCATTGTCACCAGCATGAATTTGTGAGGATCTTATTTTATGTTCTTGTCAAAATCTCTGTTGCAAGAACGAGACTGGGAAAGTTTAATGCTTTATGTGCTAGCTGAGACATGATAACAATCCCGCCTTCCCTGGCCTCCTCCATGTTTCAAAATTTAGAGGCTGGTTAGATCTCCTTTTGCAGGCTCAGCAGTCCAAGGCAGCAAGATCATCAGTCAGTCACAGTGCAGAGATAGAATGCTACTGATCACCCTCCAGCCGGCCATCCTGATGGGCCCCCAGGTAGGGGCTCTGGGCACACACTTAATGCTTTCCTATTGACATTTTAAATACAGTGGAAGATAAACAGCCGAAGAAAAACAACCTTTGTGGGGAAACATTGACAGTTTTTAATATCTGTGCTAAAACCAGAGGGTTTTTCCACTCTGCACAAGTCAAATAGCTTAGGTTTGTTGTTTTGTTGTTGTTGTTGGCTGTTGTTTGTTTGTTTGTTGTTTAAATGGGGAAAATGTCTAAATCAGACATTTGTCAGAAGAGGATATGGAAAAATGCTTAGCATCACTAATAATTAAGGGGAAATATAAACCAAAATTACAATGGAATGTTATCTCACTCCATTTACCAGGGCTATTGCCAAAATTAGCTCATTCTTGTGAGGCGAGGGGATTCTCACACAGCACTGACATTTCTACACATAGTGCAGCGAGGATAGAAAGCAGTATGGAGGCTTTTCCAAAAACCACATCCAACTACCAGCCTCGCCATCAAAACACTAGGTCCAGTCAAGGATACGGGGTCAGTGTGAGGAGCAAACATGAGCACCCCTGCACCTACCCCTCAAAAGCCAAGACACATAAACAACAGATGTGTCCATGGCATCTAAACAGACAGGGAAACTCTGCCATGCATGCGGTTTGGAACATGATCCAGGCATGAAAGGATAAAAATACGACACGTCATGACACAGACGGACCTGAGGGACTCTGGGTAAATGAAGTTGGCATCATACTTAATTCTACCTCATAGTCAAGGGCATCCCTTAAATGACATCAAAGCTCTGTCTCCAAGCTACAAAAAGAAACAAATGTTTGAGTCAATTAAAAATAATCTAAGACAGGGGGAGGGAAGGGGGCTTATGTGACTTTTGGAGGGGGGGGCAGAAAAGGGGAAATCATTTTGAAATGTAAATAAAAATACATCGAATAAAAAAAAAGAAAAACATTCTGAATGTAAAATAAAAATAATCTAAGGAGACCAAAAAATCCATTTCTCTAAATTCTTTTGTTAAATCAAATAAATCATAATTTATGATAAGTCATATTTTGGCTATATATAGATAATAATGAAGGGGTTTTTGGAGATTGCTCTGTGTGTGTGTGTGTGTGTGTGTGTGTGTGTGTATGTATTACTAAGGACCAAACCCAGGACCTCAAGTATGTTAGGGAAGTGACCTATGATTGAGCTACATACCAACCCCCTAAGCCATTTTCTACAGTTTGTTCTAGTACTGAGATAATTGTTTTTCCTATTGCCCATTTCCCTTTAATTCTCTAGCTAGAGTAGGTCTGCTACTATTCTCCTTGTACAGTTACTATTTTCTTTTTTTTTTTTACACTGTGAGATTCATTCTTCAAACATATGCAAAAAGCAGAGAGGGAACTGAAACCAGGGTGAAGCTTTGAACTCTGAAAGTCTCCTTCCAGTAATATACTTCGTGGTATCATCACCTTCCAAATGCACCATCAAATGGAGACTAGGCGTTCGAAACTACCTGAGCCTCTGAGGGACATTCCTCATTCAGATGTCTCACCTGCGCTTCTGGAGATAGCTAGTGTGACTGGAATCCAAATGTGCTTTGATTGTGATAGAAGTCTAAGTGTGGAGAGTTTCCCTCCCACACATCATGGCCTGGAAACAGGCGTGGCACCCGTGCTTTCCTTTTATCCACCTTTCAGTGTATGACATATTTTAAAAAACAAAGTATACACATACCTACAGTGCCAATTTCCATTTCTACACACACTACTTGAAATCAGTCTCAGCACTTAGTCGCACTGCATGATGATGATACGCTAAAAGGAATCTTTGTGCTCAGAGGAAGTATGTAAATGTGGAGAGAGAGAGAGACAGATGCCTGTTTAAACCTCCAGGTGAGTTTAGCTTTCCACATCTCGAGAAGCCCTGGTAAGAGAGCCGACTGAAACACCAAATGGTGGTAAAAAGCATCTATTGAATTCCTACTCTCCAGGCGACGCTTTCTAAAATGTAGAATTTCATCAGTTCTGAATTGAAAAGATTGATCTGCTTGTCATGTTGAATAGACTCTAAAAGTAGTTTAAGCAACAATTGACCCCGAGCACAGCACTTGCAGGTTCTTCTGGGCACAGAGCTCAAGACAGACTCAGATTTCTGAGATAACTGAAATTGTCTTTGTTGTGAAAAACAGAGACGCAGTTTACAACAGACTGAGATGCTCAAGAGGATTTCCATAATTATGGCTAAGAGAAATGAGATTTACTGGAAGTGGCATTTGTAACAGTAGGGCCATGTCTCTCTCCATAATTCCTTAAGCTTAAAATAAATAAATAAATAAATCTTATCTACTTTTCCTAATTTCATTTTCTCTCTCTGAAAATCAGCCCCTAACTTTAAGCTGTGGTACAAAGGGCAAACATATTTGTCTTTTACTGTCATTAATCTATTTCTGGTATTGACTTAAAATTTCTGTTTCAAACCCTGCTCATCGGGAAGATGGGGGTGTGTGCTGGAATCTACATGCTTAGCCACTTACGAAGCATAGAGATGGGGTGACAGAACAACAGGTAAACGGATGATCATGCATCTCTTTTAAAAATATCTCCTGAGCTAGTCAAGGCATGTGCATTGAATACTAAAATCCTAAAAGTTTCCTCATAATCTGTCAGGGCTGCGGTTAAGACCTAACCACACACAGCTGTGCTCCTTTGTGTCACTAGCCTCCCATTTCTCTCTGGCCAGTTTAAGACCCATTTCCTCATTATCATCTCGGGGATTTGGGGGAAGAAAAGAAGAGAAAGTTTGATACCTTTGGTGGCTGATGATGACTTGAGAAGCAGCCCTGGACTCATGAAAAATCTACCTCCCATGTTTCCTCCTTTGGCTTCCTCAGGGTCTAGTGTGGGTGACTGATTTAACTCCATGAGGACAGGCTACAGCCGCCTCAGAACATTCTCCTCACTGAGGTCAACAGCAACAAAATCATCAGGTTTCCATCCATCCTTGTGAGATTCAAGCTTGTGCTGTGGGTTCAGATTTGTTCATTGTCTTTCCTTTCTGGTTGTCTGTTCTGAGAGTGTCAAGGTTCCAGCTGCACAGAGAGACAAAACAGTCAACAACAATATCAAAAACAACCAAATGCACCCATTGTACATGTACACTGGGTTGTATACACACAACTGTTGTGACACCCTGACTTAATAAATGCTGTGCTTTAGGGTGGAATGTTCAAAAGCTCAAAATAAACAAGTTACAATTCACCAAGCTCAAGAAGAAGGAGGACTTAAGTGAGGGTGCTTCGGTTCCTCTAAGAAAGGGAACAAAATAGTCACAGGAGCAATAAGGGAGACAATGTGTGGAGCAGAGACTGAAGTAAAGGCCACCCAGAGACTGTCCTACCTGGGGATTCATCCTATAAACAGTCAACAAACCCTGACACTACTATGGACTACAAGAAGCATATACCAAAAGGAGCATGCCATGGTTGTCTCCGGAGAGGCCCTGCCAGAGCCTTACAAATACAGAGGCAGATGCTAGCAGCCAACTATTGGACTGGGCATGGGGTCCCCAACAGAGGAACTGGAGGATGGTCCAGAGGAGCTGAAGGGGTTTTACAGCCCCGTGGGAAGAACAATGATTTCAGCCACCCAGATGCCCCAAGACTTCCAGGGACTGAACCATCAACTAAGGGGCACACATGGTTCCAGTCAAAAATGTGGCAGAGGAAGGCCTTGTTGGGCATCAGTGGGAGGAATGGTCCTTGGCCAGGTAAAGGCTCAACAGAGGTCCCAACAAAGGGAAACTGAGGGGGGAAGGAGGGAGTGTGTTGGGTGGAGAGGTATATATGTGGAGGCAGGGGGAAAGAGGAAGGGGAGGGGTTGGGGGTCTTAGGGGAGGGGGATATCGGGAAAGGTTTTATCATTGGCAATGTAAATGAAGATGATATTCAATAAAAAATAAATTTAAAAATCTTTAAGAACAAAATTAATTAATTAATTAATTAATAATATGGTTCAGGGTTCTGGAGAAGTATTTTAAATCCCTTGCCTAAGTGATAAAGATTTGTTACTAAATTTTTAGAGGCATTTAACTCCTGGAATAATTTTATGTTCATGAATAAGTGGAGGTATCCCGAGGACTTGCAATATAATTTCCACCACACTATGGAAAACCCCAGGAAGCATTATAGCCATGACCCAGAATTAGAGTAGCAGTGTTTAAAAATGCATGATATTTTAAAAGAACTAAGAAACTTTGGAGAATATCCAAGCATAAAATGACCATTATGGGGACAGTCATAGCAGTCATAGTCAGGGATGAACGGTCATCTGCCTTTCTTGGCAGTTGAGTGCTGCCTCTTGAGCTTGGTGTGCATAGATGTTGCCGTAATTGGTAGAGCAAAGGGTAGACATTGTACCCTGTACAAACCTCTAGGTCACATGATAGCCAACGTGGTTGGCTATCTACAATTATAACCAAGTGGTGTAGGATCTGAATGTCATTATTATTTTCTTCAAGCACAGCAGATTGATTCATTTTTACAAGATTGGTTAGGAACTGGCACAGGCCCTCCCAAAAGATAGCTATAGCTCGACTCCCAGATGTTTCTACCCAACTGCGGTCTCTCCACCCGTGCCCTCAGAACAACATGTTGAAGCTGACAGTGCTATCAGTTGTGCGCTTTGTACACTCAGTGGCTACTAATCTACAACTCTCTCGGCATTTAGTTTCAAAGACTGAACTTGGTAGCTTTTATGTTTATGTAAGCTAAATAGAAAAGCAATTTTATCCAAAAAAAAAAAAGCACCAGCCGCATACATTCTGTACAAGCAGCACCTTAACATTCTGATTAAAGCATGCCACAAGCTAAATCGAGTCACAGCGAATTTCAGAGAAAAATAATGCCCTCTGCACCAAATTGAATTTTGCCTTTTATGTTTGAAACACATATTTTCTTAAAATGAATAAAGTTTACCTTAGACTGAGTCCAGTTCACAGGCAGGCACCTAGCTGTCTCTCCATCTCTTTTCTTATTATATCGTTAAATTTGTTCAGCTATTCTGCCCACTTCACCACCAAATGACTCTGCTCCGATCCATAGTCTTCCCATTACCTAATAAAATAGAAGGAATTAACATTTACTTTTTATCCTAATGACCTAATAATCAAGCAGGCCTGACTCTTTTTTTTTTTTTGCCAATTTTACTAGAATGTTCGCGCAGTGTGCCCACACTGCTGCCCCTTTTACGTTTTTATTCCATTTTCACCATTATTCAGCTTTATTGTAAAGATATTTTTCCGACATTTCTGTACCTCTCTTTATACACCTAGAAATGTCGTTTATCAAATTTAAGCAAGAGTTTCCATTGTTCAGTCTTAGATGACTCGGTTATTGAATTATATTTTTCTAACAGCATTGATGCCACAGAAATTCCAATTGTTCTTTTTAAGAAAAAGAAATTAGTCTTCAATGTTAGCCAACAACAAAAGTAAAAATGAAAAACCTATTAAAAAAGGAAAAAGAAAAGTACTGATATTGTTAAAGATAAAAAGGCAATTTGAGTTATTATCTAGTAATTTGAAGGGAGAGCATTGGTATCCAAAAATTATAAGACAGGGAAATAAAGAAAGCATTAGTCTTCCATACTCTCAAGTTTTTTACCACCTACTTCATTTTTAATAATAGGAAGTAATCTGATAGTTTAAAAGTCTAAGTTAAAATCCAACTTTTTTCTGTGTTCAGTGTCTATTTTACCTTAGAGAAAAAAATATGAATTTCTTGGGATTTTATAAAACAACAAAATATTCTGTTTTTAAAAGATCCTTCTATGAAGACAAGGAGCACCCTGTCTAGCTTCCTTGCTATGTGAATACGCAATCCACCACCACGTTTCAGCCAAGAGATGGAATTCTGGGAGCCTAGCAAACCTGCTTCCCACAGTTGTTACGAATAGGTCCCTCTCTACACAGGTGGCCCTTTCACTGATTGTTAGTACATAGGCCATTGCGGAACTTTTATTAAGATACCAAATGTACTTAATGTACTAAATTTAAATAGTATATGTATTCTCAGAAAAAAAAATCCCTCAAACTCTAAGAAATTAAATCAAACAATACTATGCAAAAATCCTCTACCCATGAGTAGTTTGGAGAATATAATAAAAAAAAAAGACTTTTTTTTTGTTTTGTTTTCCTTCAATAGGTTCATGCTCTGTTCAAGGGAATAAGATATAAACATCTTTCAAGTTTGTCTAGTAGTAATTAGAAAGCAAGTAGACTTTTACATTTGTTGGCACCGAAAGATAATTACCATAAATTAGGATACCATAAAATAGTGATACAGAAAACCAGTAGTGAAGAAATTCAAAGATTGGAGAAAACAAACTGGTTTGGGGTAATTAAGAAAGGTTAATTAGCAATGAAGTTTGATCTGAATCTATAAATATGGGAAATCTGAGATTGGTGGAGAAAAATAAAAAGGTTTTGAAAAGACCGAAAGTGGCAGAGTAATGCAGACCTCCAAAATTCCAGTGGTGTAAAACCACCACATGTGTTTCTAGTATGTGGTACATGCATATCCCTGCTTGGTGTATCTCCTCAGTGTGACCATTCTATCTGGGGGTTTAGAGTCTTCAGCTAACTAACAAAATAAAGAAGAGAGACTAGTGAAGATACATTCAGTTTTGGATCACCTCAGAAGAAAGTCTGGGCTCTGAGAGAGCCCATTCGTTTAAGCTTCTCTCCATGTCTGCCTCTCTGCCACACCACAAAGGAACAGACAATGAAGCGGTCGCCTTATACAGTTATCCCAAGTAGAAGAGATGCTTTAAGGGCAACACGGGCTAAGCTGCAAGGATATGGGAAGGCTCTAAGTCATAGAATAGAGCAATTAAATAGACACTGTAAAATGAGAATGAACAGAGGCGCCCAGCAAGACGTTAACTAGGAGAAATACTTTTTCAGACAAGGGATCTGGAGAAGGAGTGGAAAACCCTGGTAAGAACGTAAGATACATTCCTGAGCCCACAATGAAGCTAGCGCATGAGTAGAATGGAAGTAGGAGAGAGAAAGAGACGGATAAAGGGAATGGAGGATACAGGAGATGGGGAGCGCTCAAGCTTGGATCATAATATTTGTAAGGATAATTAGGAGACATTTTAGAGAGAAAGTGAACTCAGGATCATATTCAAATGGCCCATGAGGTTGCGTGGCTGGTGGTCTCCTGAAACAAGATGAACAAGAGAAAAGGTCAGGGTAAAAGGCTTCATCTTCTGATTCTAAGCACTGTGCAACGTCGCCTGTCCTAATACAGTACCACAAGTAGGGAATGAACTATTCTGTGAGGTGGCAAATCCATTGTTTGTGACCATCAGCACAATCAATACGGATCGCCACAACCAAATCAATCTGGCTGCAACTCAGATCAATTCTTCACAAGGCTGAGAGGAATGGATAGGCCAGGCAAATGGGCACGCGTTTCTCATCCTCAACGTGCCCTGTTCTGCCTCAGCAGTCATTGGCCCAATATAGAAAGAAACAAAGGTTATCTCCTCATTAATTTTTAACAGTCTTCAATCATCACACTCACATTATGAGTTTCGACAAGTGCCTGAATAGTTTTGACATGAAAATTAAGAACCAGATTGTTTCTATTCCTCTGATATCAAACCAGCATTTGAGTATCCCTTTATACACTTTATTGAGTAAAGTTTGTAATGTGGACAACGAGATGACAGGAGAGAGGAAAAGCCGTGCAGTCACCGTGTACCCTTCTCCAACCCTGTTCCAACCCTGGTTGCGAGAACAATTTGGGCACACCTGTGTTCTGGGTGTGTGCTCAGATTTTTGTTGTTGTTGGTTTTTTGTTTTTGTCCTTTGTTTTTTTTTCGAAACAGGGTTTCTCTGTATAGCCCTGGCTGTCCTGGAACTCACTCTGTAGACCAGGCTCACCTCAAATTCAGAAATCTGGCTGTGCTCAGATTTTTGATTGAGACGTTTACATCTCAGATCGGCTTGGTGTATGCATTATAATATCTCTATCTTAAGGCAACTTGATAACTTTCTCAAAGTGATGCCTCAAATAGATGAGAGTTTCCAATTAGAACCTTAGGTTTGATAGAGTATGGGTTTTACTGTAAACATGATCAGGCCTACCAGAACAGCCATATAAATAGCCAATTCCTATCGCAGATGACACAACTCTAAAACCACTGCTCAACACCCTGATTTCTTACAGTAAGAGCAAGTTTGAGAACAACGGCAAATATTTCCCCTTGGCATGCCATTACATTATGCCGAGTTAAATGATTATTTTGAATCCTAGTGTAAAGAACAAGAAAGCAAACCCCCACTTCATCAGTCCAAACGGTAAAACATACCTGAATTTTCCAAATGTCAGAAAATGTGTCGTGGATGAAGCAGAACCATATAGAGCCATCTACTTAAGAAAGCAAATCTTCTCAAGAGGAAGGAGCTGGCCATGCCAGCTTCATAGTGTTGGGGTTTTGTCTAAGCTCCACCCCACACCTACCTGGCAATAGCCAGGTATGCCCCGCCCCAGAGATCTGGCCCACTATAAGAGGGGCTACTTGCCCCTCCTCTCTCTCTTTGCTCTCTGCTCTCCCGCACTCTCTCACCTCTCTGCCCCTGGGGCTCTTTCCCCCTCCACGTGGTCATGGCTGGCCTCCACTCTCTCTATTCTCTCTCTCTCTCTCCTCTCTCTCTCTCTCTCTCTCTCTCTCTCTCTCTCTACCTCTCTCTCTCTACCACTAACTCCCATCCCCTACTCTGAATAAACTCTATTCTATACCATGTCTGTGTGTGTGTGGTCCCTCAGGGGCAGAGGTGCCCAGGCAAGGGCCCGCCTGGACACCTTCCCCCACGCCGCCTAGCCACACTCACCTAACACCATACACTCCCCCCTTTAAGCCCTTTCATCCTGATGCCGAAAGTCCTTTCACACTCCCCCCTTTTAAGCCCTTTCATCCTGGTGCCAAAAGTCCTTTCACATAGAACATTTCTCTATGCATTCCATAGACAAGCTAGACTCAAACAGTGCAGCAGACCCCAGCAAGGTGTAGCATCTCACATATCCGAACAGGATAATGCAGTAGACCCCAGCAAGGTAGCATCCCACATGTCCAAACAGGATAATGCAGACAGCCATGGCAGCCCCTTTCCTCGGGTGTTGTATGGCTTCAAATTGCAATTGCTTAAGGCAAACACCCAGTAAAGCTTATCTGGTCGATATAGAGTTTGATTGCTCATCCAAATTGCATTAAAAGCAAAGAGGTTCCAGACCCAAAATGAATAACAGACCGTGCTTAAAGTAATGTGAAGGGAGAGGGAGAACTCAGAGCCAAGAAAGGAAGAAAAAAAGGTTGTTTTTGTTGTTTTGTTTGTTTTTAATCTGGTATCACAGAAAAGCAGGGGGAGGGGGATGTGAAAGGCGCAAAAAAATATATATATATATCATTTTACCCTGCAAGCTGGAATATCTTCAGCCTGTGAAAATCAAAGTAGGAATAACTGGTACGGCAAGGGCGCCACAGAGAGAGGCTCCATTTGGAATCAGCACAAAGGACCGGAGCTTAATCGGTTGCTCCAGCATCCTTGTGTGTGTTCCCTCCCCAGCACACACTCCAGGTCAAGTGGTGGATCATTTCTTTCTGAAAACTGCCTAGAAGGTGTGCCCTTTCTTTGTATTACATCCCCTCAGCGCTATAAAATAAACTGTCTATGGAGTGTTTTAATTTGCTATCGTCTTTGGGAAATCATGCTAATAAGACATTTAGTGAAAAGAGTGGCCTCCCGGTAAGTAGCAATAATCTTTTATGAGTGCTGCTGTGAACACCACGAACAGATATGTTGACCTTGAAAGTTCCAGTCTTCCCGTGAGAGCAAGAACAATGACACAAATATTCATTTAAATGAATGCTTACCACGCTTGGCCTTATCATTTCCAGCTACCCACATTTCAATTTTCCTAGTTATGCTCAGAAACTATGGCTTGTGATGGAAAGCAAGAGAGGGATCCCGTTGCCATGGCAGCAAAAACATTTTTTCCTCCCTCAAAAAATAGTATGTCAGAGATCAGTAAGAAAAAAAATGCTAACTGCACTTGCAGAGAAAATTAAATTTAAATACAAATTCTTACAGTTTTATCAAAGGCGATTTACGTTGGGTTGGGTTTTTCTTTTTTCCTGTCTCGGTGTACAAAGATGTGTTACAATGGACTTGCTAGTTAAAATACAAGTTGCTTTTCCTTGCTTTGAGCAGATTATCCAATGTGCAGAATCAAGCCTTATAAAAAAAACAAAAAATCTCAAATGGAATGGTGAGGAATTGCGAATTGTTTGAAATGATACTCAAAGCAGGATTTTTCAAAAGCCACTCAGCTTCACAGCTAATTTTAAAACAACAAAGACACAACTACTATAATGACAAAAAAGAAAAAAAACAACCAGTGTCATCCTTTCGAATTTCTTTGCTTGTTGTTCAGCCAAGATATTACTCATTTCAGGGCGGGCTGAGAAACAGCGCATGCTAATGTACCAACCTGGGCGGCTCACGCTCTCTACTGCATTCCTTTTTGGTGCTATCACATTTGCAGCTGCAACAGTGGCTTCTTGCAAGATAAAGCCCCTAAAATTTTTTCAGCGTTCAGTGAGCTGTTTACATTTCCTAAGGAGAGAATGCAACCTGAACGCTGCTGTCTTAAAGCTGAGTAGTGCTTTCCCGCCAAATTCAATGATGGCGCCCTGTTAGAATTACAGTTGGCTCTGCAGTTCTTGCTGCAGCCCCTGTTCATGCTGTCCCATCCTTGGTGTGTTTTCTCTTTTATGCACTAAGATGAATGTTGGTGTCAGGGCCTGTGAGGAGCGAGTGATCTCTCTGCTGCATATTCCGAAGCATGTTGATACCTCTTGTTTCTATTCCGTGACAGAAATGGAATTCAAAAATCTCTCTCTCTCTCTCTCTCTCTCTCTCTCTCTCTCTCTCTCTCTCTCTCTCTCTCTCTCTCTCTCTCTCCATCTCCATCTCTCTGCACAAATGCCCTTGAGAAAATCAGCCCAGGACATGTACTAATATTCTGATCATCCAAACATTGTTAATTGTTGTATGCAAATCTACTAAAGGCATTTTTAATTACATGGCTATTCTTCCTATGTTCAGTTTATCACTGAGTTTCTGAGATTTATTTAGAAGCAAATCAATTCCCAGTCTGTTTCCTGAGGCCAGTTGATTCCGTTCAGCATGTCTACCAAATAAACATCCTCTACTGAACAAAGATTGAACAAACTGGCCACACTGTATTACAGGGACCAATTATATTACTCTTTCCTGGGAGAAATAAAAAGTGTGGTCATTATAGCTCAGTTTGGCTGTGGGGCAGGCTTTCTGTCCGGTCAATGTTTCCCTTGGAATAAACACAGGGGGCTCACAATCTTTTCCTTTGTGATTATAATCAAATACGTTTCAAAATGTTCTTTGGAAAATACGCTTATTGGGTTTCTCCCAAAGCAGGACTCTTCAGTACTCAAGAAAAAAAAAAAACAGTCATATTTTGGTTCTCTGAGGAATAGCCACCGTAAAAGGTGTTTGCTTCAAGCCGGAGTCAGGGGGAGTGAAATGGAGGTCGTGGTTTGCTGCAGCAGCTTCCTGAGGTAGTGTTATCAGACTTTGCCTAAAAGTGGTACGGACTGTCTCAAAAGATCACTCTATCTTTCTACAACCATTTCCTGCTTTCTCTTTACTGTTATGATGTATAAAATTGTTGTGGGTAATTGTACTTTGGAGTGTGATTCAAAGTTTGTGTTTCAGCCAGGGCCTAAAAGCAGCTTCGGGTAGCCAGCTCTGGGTAACCAGCTCTGGCCCCTCTGCAGATGCCATCCACCAGCATGCCAATAGCAGTGCAGAAAACGAGAAAGCTTCCAGCACCGCCCTTGTTCTGTGGCCGAGCCTCACTATTCACCCTGAGGACATTTAATGTCCCACGGAGCCTTAAAGAATACATTTGACTAAACTGGGTGCCAGTTGCTAAGATACCTAAAATAGGAACAATTATTTCTGTTGGACTTCAAGGGAACTAAAATAAATGAACAAGAATGAAAAGTGCCCAGAAAATTAGTCATGCAGAAAATAATTATACAATGTTCTCTGAAACCAAAGGGCTATGTATTATCACAAGGAACAACTTGCCGGATCTCGCCATCCACACGCTGTCCCTGCTTCTGTATGCAGCTGTGAAAGTGACAAATCAATCTTATTTTGAAAATAATCACTTTCTAATTACCCAGAGTGACACAAATCTGTGTGGATTATACCATGTCTCAGGGCTGAGAGGATTCAAATGTTCAATCACATCCTCCCAAACTTCATCTCAGGGTTGGGCTGTGGGGAACCCGTAACAAAGATGGGACACAAACTGACCAGTCAAGATCCAGGCAGAAATCAAATCAGATAGATAAACATCTATAGCCTGGCTTTGAGAATTTCTAACTACTCTAACTCCCAAGTCTAGATGCATTTAATACATGGGGAAACTCTAGTCAGTGAAGTCACATTCTGTTACTCTTATCAAGTCAATTCCAAGTACACATTCACATGAACGCTCCCCATACCTACCCCTCAGATAATCCTAGCTCTTAAGTTCCCCATGCTGGCTCTCTATTTGTTTCCTTTTATAACACACATTCTCATGTTTCTTTTCATATGCTCCAACACACACACTCTTGTTTATCAAGGTTTAACTCAACTGTGACTTCCTATCTATAAGCCTTCGACTTTCCTGCTTACCCTTTTGTCCAATTTGGGATGTGGGTGTTGTATGTTGAGTTTTTGTTTGGTTTGGTTTGGTTTTAAAATATGGTCTAACTGTTTTGCCCAGGCTAGACTCGGGCGTTTGGAAGCCCAGCTCAGTCTCTCACATAATTAAGATGAGAGATCTATAATGTCATGTTTATATTCTTCTCATACCTCATATTCTTCTCATGTCAGTTTCAGTTACATACAACCTATTGTTATTTGTCTCATGAGTTTCAAGGGCCCTGTTTTGTTCACCTGCATACCCCCCAGGACAAGTCCTGTACCTGGATTGTTGCAACCAAGATAAATTTAAAAAAATCATTCCAGAAATTTAAATAGGTCTAAAACAGAAAGTAGCACCAGAGCACTGCCCTGTGAATTTTGAAAAATTTAAAATAGAACTAGAAGTATTATTTCTTTTCTATGTCATTAATGTCAAATTTTAGAAAATCTATTTAAACAGTAAATGTATTTTCTCCTTTTTAATTTAAAAATGTGTGCTCAGTAGAAACTTTGCAAGTAGCCACTACCCATTTGTTCCCTTACCCAGCCTTTTAAAAATGCAGGGTTCTAAATACAAGTATGACATTTATTTGTTGTGTAGAAGTGGAGTAGTCCATGTGTAGAACTTTCCAGTGGCCTAGAGTTTCGAAGAATACTCAGGCTAGCTGAGCATCCCTCACAGATGCTGGACTTCTCATGGAAAAGGACATACAGATGCTTTCAAGAATCTGGTGACTTCACCCCCAGTCTTAGGAAATCTTTCCAGCCCTTCACTTGAAGTCTTTATTCAAAAGGTTTATCCATATCTGCCTGCAATATCAAGACACTTCATCACTGTTACAAAATACCTCAGCAAATTCAAAGATTGTAGTCTACCATAGTAAGGATGCAATAGGGTAAAACAGTTGATATCATGATGCTCAATGAAGAGAAAGACAGACACAGAGAGACTGAGCTAGACAGAGACAGACAAGAACAAAGAGAAGTCAAAAGACAAAGACAATGACAACTAAAGGACTTTCTCCTGAATACTCTTATATTCCTTCTGGACTCAAACCTATAGAGTGATAACCACATTTAGGGTGCATTTTCTTCTTTAGTGACTATCTCTCTCTCTACTGGTCACATTTGGGTGCGTGTTTTAGTATCTGTTTCTCAACCCAACCAAGTTAATAAAAACCAACCACCATACTGCCTCTCCCCCAGGTTGAGACTTTAGAATTTCCTGGGGGTCCCTCCTCAGAAGCTGTCACAACTGCACCTGCTTAGACACTCAAGTCCAGCTTACAGAACGCTTCTGTTTATTTTGCACCATGTTTTCTATGCCTCCATGGAAAGAATTGAGGAGAAACTTGAAGAAAAGCTGACAAATGTCTTTCTTCTATTTACATATTTGCTTCCTAAACTTTAATTCAGTGTTGCTTTGAACGTAAGGCAGTAACTGTCTAAAACAAAAGTCACCAAATAGCCCCCAAGATCTGTCTGGTATGTGTCTGATTAAAGAAAACCCATTAGTTTTTCTAATAGAAAGAAATAGAATAATTTTAATTTTTATGAGAACCTAGTAACTGATTTGTCTTCATGCTAAAATTAAGGGTTATCATTGTCCAAATAATACTACATCGAAACAGATTAGAGTAAGATCTTTAAAAAAGTCTAAGACTTTCTTCAAGGTTTTTATATATAAAATGAATAACCAAATAGTTTGTAGATGTCCTAGGATAAGAAGCAAGAAGGAGTCTGCTGTGTTTTGAACACCTCTGAGTTCATTTTTCTAGAATGCTTGATGTAGCTCTTTTGGTTACCTTTGGTAAGTCAGTAAAGTTTACCAAAAGAAGGGTAGATTTCCAGTTGATTACATCAACTTAGTGTAGGTTCTCTTAGGTGTGCATACGAATGCCAAAGCATATCTCCACAGACCATGGACTTGAGTATGCCTGACTCTAGAGTCTGCTGTGAGCATCACCCATCAACAGCCAGATGTCTCTAAGAACCACTCTAGAAAGATGACTCTTTAAGTCATCTTCACATTGTCTTCCCATTTTCTGGAGTAGAATTCTATAGTTGGCCTCACTATCTACATCATTTCTACCAAATCCTACTGAATCGTTCAATTACTTATGTTAGACTATGGAAGTATATGCTCTGAGAGTAGGCATTTAGAAAGCTCTACAGCAATTTGACAGTACTGCATCAGCAAGCATTTTCTTTTTCTAGTAATTCACTCCTACTGTATTTTAAGTGATGATCTCCCTAGATTGCAAATGAAAAGAAACTGTTCTTTCAGCATAGATAGATAATTTAAAAAGCACTGACATAAACCATTAAGCCATCTTAACCTGATATCCTTTGAGAATGCTTAAGGAAACAACAGGCATGTTATTTAGAGGACAATCAATGTATATAATATAGTATAAAAGAGTACATGTACTACAATACAAGTGCACATACTTGGATTCTCTAAAGCTCCTTTATAGCCTATTTTGGGTTTTAGGAGTCCCAAATTCTAAGCCCTTGATTCAAGGTGACAAGGCCTGGAACTGCCTTGTCAATATCCTCTTCTGTTTGTTTATTGTAATAAAGGCTCTGGTTGAGTATTAAAATCTCAAGACCCACAGCAAGAATTATTATGCTCAAAATCAATTCATTACTGGGTTCAACACTAAACACTGGACTACTGAGCAAGCATTGAGAAGATCTTTCAGGGTGTTGAAATGTCTTTGAGAAAAAAGAAACAGTCAATGAGTAAGGAATAGAGGAATTGATGATGACCTAGTTATCTCTTATACATATTCCACTACGGTGAAAACCAGGCCTGTTGTTTTTAAGAGAAGAGGCAGCGTGGAAAGTGATGGATGAGTAATGCTAGTAAAATAACCTCTCCAAAAAGAAAGCAGGAGACTAGATCCCATCGCATCCCGTGGTATATAAAACACACCCTTTCCCTTTCTAAATC
Source organism: Apodemus sylvaticus (assembly GCF_947179515.1). Lineage (NCBI taxonomy): Eukaryota > Metazoa > Chordata > Mammalia > Rodentia > Muridae > Apodemus > Apodemus sylvaticus. The sequence continues at coordinate 49,166,034 of NC_067490.1, read as the reverse complement.
CCCAACCTCATTCCAAATATGCATTCATGTAACTCACATAAATATGTGCAATCCAATAAAATGCCTTCTAAAATAAGTGTATTCTTTAAGGGCGGAATGGAAACTACATTGGAGAACACTATACCATGTGAAGACAAGAGCTGGAATGCTGTTAGCCTCCGTTGCACAGCCCTTCATATCACTCTGCAGGTATGGCCCTCAAGATAAAGGCAAGGACAGCCTTAACATCCAGGTAGCACAAATGACTGTTGCAAGACTGACACCTTTTGAGCTACTTTACCACCAAAGCAAGGCATGATGATGTTTAATTATGGTTTATTTTATCTATAGAAAGGCTATCCCCGGGACTCAGAGAAGTCATTACACTCCTTCTGAAGATGATTACCCTACATAGGACAATACATCAGATGGAGTTTAACATTGCTGGAGCTGAACAAGAAACATGATCCTCAATCCAGACAGTAAATCCCATATGGAACTAGCTTGAGTGAGGCTCAGTAGGTAATACAAATTATATTCTTTCCTATATATCCATCAAGACAATCTGAGCTCCATGCTACTCAAGCACTGTCTTGTTTCTAGTAAACTGGATACAAAAAGGATAAAAGAAATATCTTTCCGTATAGAGTCTTTCTTTATTTGACTCAATTCAGATGGAAAATCTATTGCAGGTCTTCACACCCTAACTCCCCCACCAACTTAAGATATAAAATGTTCTGAGCACACTTACACCTATCTGTTGACTTAATCTCTATGGCTTTCTAGGGTGGGACAAAATTAGAATCCACTAAGACCTACTGGTTCTACTGGTCCATTACAGAAAATGGTTGTCAATCACTAATTTAATGGATGCGTAAAATGATAACATTTTTTAAAACCAGAGTTCAAAGATATGTCCATGGGAATTAATTCCAGAAAGTTATATTATCCATTTAGGGAGTGGATCCTGCTGCATGATAGCTTTATGGAATTATGTGAAGTGATGACAGTGGTGTGCTGACAATGTCTGCTTCAGCCAGCCAATCAATGTCTGTCCTTTAGCTCTGTGGACACCGTTCAATTAATCTGTAGTGTAAAAAGCCTTGTACAGGTGGTCAAATCTCCCAATTAACCATCTAGGCCTTATTTCTCACATACCATGAAATTCAGCCCAAGTGACCAGTGGGCCTGAAGAAAAAGAAAAGGCTTTGCAAGGAACCCAACAATCAGAGGAGAGTGTAAACAGTTCTGACAGGAGGAGCTTGAGGTGATTAATTAGGTTTGTCACTAGAGTGCTGTGATTTACCAAACACTGAGTGAACTTCACAGAGTCAAGGTAAATACAAACAAAGCCTTAAACTGTTGATATTTTTACAGGAGTCTACTTCATTTAAGATGACACTTAAACCAAAATATCTCAGTGGCTCAGCACCAACGAAATTTATGTCTCCCCAGTAAAGAAGAGCAGTGCAGAAGTTCCTGTTAAGTGAGTGGCTTTTCACTCCATATTCAGAACCCGGATCCTTCCATAAATGCAGGGTCACATGCATGAGAAGCTCGGAGACCTCTCATAGAAATGACCTACATCATTTCCCTGTGTCCCACAAAATTGCAAAGCGGTCTGGGAAATGCAGTCCAGAAGTGAGCTCAGACTATAAATACATAGCCACACTCATTCATACTCATTCTCAAAAATGTGAAACCTAATTCAAATTCACTCTGCTGATGGAAAACCTACAAGCAGTTCTCCAGGGAATTAAATCAGGAAACATCCCCAGACGGTATACGAATGTCATGCAGGGCTGAAGTTTTACTATACTAAGTCAAGGTATTTCACCTAAAAACGTTGTGATTTGTCTATTGAAACCCACACCCTTGCTGCTACCACTGGACGGCTCAAAATATACTCTTAGCTGCCTTGCTTTCGTATTTTACATCTGGTGTTATATATAGTCTCAGAAGTTTTAGCAAATTGTAGCAGGCTGGTAGACCTGCCACTAGTGAATCAAAGTGAAAAACTATGATCCCCAACAAATACGTTCTTGGGTCACAGCAACTCTCTCTCTTGTGCTGCCCAAGCCAGCTTAATAGAGATGCTCTTTGCTTTGGTTCTTGTGCCCTTCGTAATTAATTGAACTTTAATGCTTCAACAAGGTCCTAAGCAGATTACTGCAGCCTTATCTGCTAGTGTCAGGATATCTGTTTACTTCAGCTGAACAAAACGCTTAGACTCTTCTGATGGACCAGAGCCAGGTTTGCTGTGGTCTCAGTGATGCATTTGAAAGAGAACACAAAAGCACATTAGCATGGCACAGTTGGGGTTGCCTTGGATGATGGTGAGTAGACCTTAGCACATAGAGTGGTACCTGTCAGCCTAGCAACATAGAAATAGCAAGGATACAGCTTTGGCCTTCTTTGACTTGAAGAATTTCTTTTTTCCATGAAAGTTATGCTGACCACTGAGTTGTAGACTCAGCTCCAAATGAAAAGGAAATGACAAAGTCCCATCAACTAGAATACATTCTTTCCTCTGTACCTTTATCCGAAGCAGCTTGAACTCTTCCTGTCTTTTAATGAGGTAGACATCTTCTACACTGGACACACTTCACTTTGTCATTCTCCTCAAGTTTCCAATCCATTTCAAGTCACTCGGGTTTGGTCTAGCTCAGGTCTCTTATATTGGTCTAGCTCAGGTCCCTTGTATTCTTAACCATTCTTGTGAGCTTCTTCCTCTGTCATTGCCAGTCTTCTAGATGTTTCCCATAAAATGTCTCAGAATATCTCAGGTTCAGCTTGCTAACTTTGGCCCCATGTCAAACTCTACTAGATCTTAAAGATACTATCATTTTTCCAATTACCTGGCCTTTACCACAAAGTCATGCTGCTGGTCTGCCTGTCTTTCATTCAAACATAACAACATATACTAATCCTTCTGAATTAATCATAATGCTAAACTGAAGGAAGCTTTGAAGTGGAAGTTTCTGGTTGTGTCATGTGATCCTTTCCTGAAGCAGACCCATGAGAGGACACGTGGTGTTTGAAGATGTATAAGTAGGGCCCAGGGGCTGGGCACTTGCGTTGCTAGCTGTGCAATGCATTGGTCTTGCTTGTTCACTGATCTTCACTTGGTAGAGAGAGGCACAGCAGAGAACTTCTCCTGGCATTCTGGGTAGACCTGGTCATTCCTGCTGGCTCATGCAAATTCAGTACAGACTATTTATTCTGGATCATGCTGCTGCTGATGATGTTGATGATGTTGATGATGTTGATGATGATGATGATGATGATGATGATGATGGTGATGATGATGGTGATAGTGATGACGATGATTCGTGTTTGATAGCACTTTTGAACTGGACTGTTGATATCCTGACACTGCTAAACTGGACTGCTGGTATCCTAACAACAAAGATGAATTTCCCCCCCCCAAAAAATACTTCTAAACTGGCCTACATCCCTGTGTTCTAGTTACCATCCTTTCCCCCTACTTTTGGATGGTGGGCTAAAAGGAGGATTGAAGTCATGCTGCTAGTCTGCCTGTCTTTCATTCAAACATAACAACATATACTAATCCTTCTGAATTAATCATACACTTAAGAACCCTTATTAAAGTAGTTTTTTTTTAAACCTAAGCCTATAAAGCTCTGTTAGTTATTTTGAGCCAGGATTTATACAAGAATAACTCCACGAAAGACCAAGAAGACCAAACAATGTGACTAGACCACCAACAAAAGTAACCACAGTTCTGGCCAAATTCAACTGTCACCATCACTGCCCAATCATGACAGTTTTCACACACACCTCAGGGAAGTTGTGACCTGGTTGCTATCTCTGATGACTCTGAGACAATGGTGTATCCCTCATTCTGCCACTACTACTATTGTATCTAGACAAACAAATGCACACGCGCGCACACATGCACACACACACACAAACACACACACACACACACACACACACATGCACACGCACACAGCTCACATCTACAGATCTCTAACACTCAGTCTAACGTCTTGATAGAGTGTACACTCCATGTTTGAGCTACCAGAGAACTGAAAGTGTAGTAAGATTGTCCAAACACTGTGTTTCTAAAGCAAGACTAAATCATTGACACCCATGGTACCTCCTGTTTTCTTCTAAATCCCTCTAGCAACCTTATTCTCACCAGTATTAGGGGATCGCTGCTGTTTATTCTCTCCCCTTTTGGCCTAAATTATGAAATTGCCTCACCAAAGCCTTTAAAAAGCTGATGACAACTTTTAAAATGCCTCAGAACACTATCTGTCCATATTAGCCCCCTTCCACTGGATGCAGAATATGAAGCGGGCTAGCTCCATGTATATGAAAAACAGTTCTCTATAAAGTTGACAATTATTGGCTCCTTCTTGCTGTTTTCAGCCATTTCCTTAAAGAGGGGGATGATTCAAAGTACACCTGCCAGACTCCTGGAAGGAAAAGACTGGAAGACCACATCATCAAAGTGCAGCTTTCCAAATCCTAATAACCTAGCTCTATCGAGTCCCAAAATGTGGGTTCTTTCTTGCTTGCAAAAGCAACGTCAGGGATGTGCCAGGACTCAGTGGTCAGGTCAGCAGCCCCGAGGCTGTCTCCACTTTTAGAAAAAAATGACATGAGTAGATGTGAGGAGAGCCCTGACTGCGGTTGCACTGAGGAGAGATCGCCGGTTCTCCAGGCTTTCATAACTTTCATTGCCTGAGATCAATAAGCTCCTATTTAACCAGCACTATTCTTATACATAATTAATAATTCTGCCGAGAAAGAGGCCATAAGAATGATGAATGATCAGAAGTCCTCATGAAATATTCTTCATGGCATTTCTGCATTTCTTTTTCAGGTGCTTTGCCTAGACTACATTCTCTTTTGGGTCTTTACAATAGGTTTGCAATTAACCCGCCAGTTCTTCTATCTTCTCTTCATGAAGAACAGGGTGTCTGAAGCTGTGTCAGATCTCCTGCCCCGAGCACAAAGCCTGACGCATACGAAGTGATCTGCACACACCCATTGCAAGTGACAGATGAACAAGTGGAGATATAACTAGCCAAGGAATCAGAAAACGGTGCATCGACCTGCACCTGGCAGACTCGACTCCGTAAGCTGCAGGAACTAACGGGAACTATTTCTCAATTTTAGGGCTTTTAAATCTGTAAAAAAAATATTTTTTGTTCCCTTCTGGTAGGAAGTAAATGCTGAAGTCTTTTTAAAGCTGTAACATATTATGCCGAATACCATTTTGGTTATCCATGTAAGCAGTTACATGGAACACCAAATTAAGCTGACACACGAAATAACAGTAATTTAGAAAACACAACTTCCCATGTAACTCTTGTAAAAAATATAATAATCAGAAATATTATTGAAAGATTATAATCATTATTTGATTTTTCTATGCTGAGATATAACTAGGAGATAGCAGTACAGGAAACAGAAGTAATATTTGCCATTTATTTTGTCATAACATAATATTTTACCTATAATTGCATGGTCAATATTTACTCGGTGATTATATAGCTTTTCACATGGTTGCCTGAACCCAATAAAATAAAGGAGAAGCAGTTGTCTTGATTTTCCCAGAGGGTAGATTAGACAAAGATAAACTTTCTAGATGATCTGCCTTACTGGCTTATTTAACTCTAAAAATCGTTCATACTTCAAAGCTGTAAGAAGCTTGAGAATGAAATCTTTTATTTGTAAGCTCCAAACTTCTAACTCAATGCCTGGGAGAATGTCTTCCCCCCCCCTGCCCCCGCCCCCCCCCCCCCGAGCTTCCACCTGCCTCTTACTCCAAAAGCATAGGTCAATATTCTTCCAGATGAATAACAAAATCTGCACTTAAAACTCATCAGATAATGAGGCTGAAGCCAGAGAACAAGGTGTTCGAAACTGCATATCCAGAATTCTAAAAGTACGTATGTGCTTACGGCTCTGAAAACCCGCCTCATGAATCAAGAGCGAGGAGGCTTTAAGATTTTGTCTTCATTTGCTGGCTTTGCATTATGAAACACCCTTGTAAACTCCTTACAGGTTGTTAAGGATGTTAAGCCATCATTTACTTATAGGCTCAGCATACATGGTAAGAAACCAAAAAAAAAAGGCACCTCAGGATCCAAATATTTCCCATCTGAAGTGTGCTGTCGTTGTCAATGTGAAGTGGATTGACTGTTGGTTATCTGCAGTAAAATTTGCTAGCCTTAAATTTAGGAAGCCATCTGCTCAGATGGAGGTACTTTACAAATTCTAGAATGAAAATGACCAAAGTTTAGATTAATGAAACAGAAAGAATTCATATTTGAGAAATGGGAACACTGGCGAGATGAGAAGAGAAAAGCTGTTGTGTGCATGAGAACAGCCTTTGCACACGGCACGTGAGCAAGAAGGTAAAAGCTGTAATTGCTTGAGCTTAATTGGGAATATGACTGCAATCTCCATTTTCAAGATATCTACATATTTTATTATCAGCCTAGCTGTTGCTATTTATGAGACAGGCAGAGGGAAAACCAATTAAGCATTGGCTGAAAGCACAGCCTCGTAGAATGTATGATGCCATTTTATTGCTGAATAAGAGCTAATAACCTGCCTAACACTTATGGCCAATAATAGAATTTCCTACTTATAAAAAGGACAAATCGCTATTTGTCTCAGGACTATTGATAACTTCCAGTGACACTTATTAACTGCATGTACGTAAAACAGCTGGAATTATTTCTAAGCCAATTCCTTAGCATAATAAATAACATAACTGGAAAGTTAAAGGTACACGGCACCCAGGTGGCACCTGAACTGCTGTAGTTTGTTATGACTCAGCCTCTATTTACAATGAAAAACAGAATCAAGGACCTCGAGTGTGCACATGTGTGCACATGCATCGTTGGAGAGAGGAAGAAAGATGACAAAGTGTGCAGCTGTACTTATGGGCCGAGCACAGTGAGCGAAAGGCAAAAAGAATACTGTGATGACTTGTAAACAAATTGTTTTATTGACAAAGGATACTGTCAATAGAAAAATGTCAACTGACAGATTGAAAAGAACTTTACCAACCCTACATCTGATAGAGGACTAATATCCAATATACAGAAAGAACTCAAGAAGTTAGACTCCAGAAAACCAAAGAACCCTTTTAAAAATGGGGAACAGAGCTTAAAAAAAAAAAGAATTCTCAACTGAGGAATATCCAATGGCTGAGAAGCACCTAAAGAAATGTCGAACATCCTTAGTCATCAGGGAAATGCAAATCAAAACAACACTGAGATTCCACCTCACACCAGGCAGAATGGCCAAGATCAAAAACTCAGGTGACAGCAGGTGCTGGCAAGGATGCAAGAAAGAGGAACACTCCTCCATTGCTGGTGTGATTGCAAGCTGGTAAAACCTTCTGGAAATATGTTTGGCGATTTCTCAGAAATGTGATATAGTACTACCTGAGGACCCAGCTATACCACTCCTGGGCATATACCCAGAAGGTTCTTCAACATGTAATAAGGACATATTACTTGTTTCTACTATGTTCATAGCAGCCTTGTTTATAATATCCAGAAAACTGGAAAGAACCCAGATGTCCTTCAACAGAAGAATGGATACAGAAAATGTGGTGCATTTATACAATGGGGTACTACTCTGTTATTAAAAACAATGAATTCATGAAATTCTTAGGCAAACAGATAGAACTAGAAAACATCATTCTGAGTGAGGAAACAAAATCACAAAAGAACACACATGATATGCACTCACTGATAAGAGGATGTTAGCCCAGAAGCTTGGAATACCCAAGATACAATTCACAGACCACATGAAGCTCCAAATATACACACATTGGTCCTTCTTAGATGGGGAGCAAAATACCCAACCAACTTTCTGAAGAACACTTAAGTTTCCACTTCAAGAGTGAGAGAGAGCTACTGGCAGAGACATTGTAATGTTGTAAAAATATAGTAATTGTCAAAAGAGAAGTAAGTCTCAGCTCAATATTTCAACAACTATTTTTAAGGATGTTTCATGATCTTTTAAAAGTCTAGAGGGAAAAAGCTATTACTTTTTTTAAGAAGTAAAAATACTTACAAAGTTGACAAAGACTTGAAATATACTGTATCCCTGGTTTCCTCCATTTTGTTTTCTTATATTAGAGGGCAGCAACTTCCACTCCTTCATGATAAATTATTACTCTGAATATGCTTTTTCTAAATAATCATGTTAAGCTATGGCCTGGTTTATCAATTTTAGACACCATCCACTTATTTCTTAAATTAAAAATGAGTGTTTGCTCTACCTCTTTACATTATTTTATTTCACAAAATTTACAAGATAGATATTTCAAAGATTTTCATTAAATAAATCATTAGTCTTCACTGCAAAACATAAGCCAGATGTGATATAGTGATCTTTTTTTTCTTGGGTAGTAAACTTTCTCAACTACAAAACTGCCTTGTTTTTTCACTAAGCTTTCGATGTATCCGACTCTTCCCAAACGCTCCAGTGTATCTGAACTCAGCTGAACTGCATTTTCAGTGGAGCTTTATTAGCTTGTGTCGATTATACAAAGCAATGGTCTCGTGCGTGTATATAATACATGCGGATCAGACTCCCATCATCTAAAGTTCTTCTAGCAGTATATTTGGTCTCACATGTTAGATTATATAACAGTGCATATTGCCACTCTCAGCTTTCCCCCAGCCCAGCCCTTCAAGCGCCATAGACTCCATCTTCCCACTCCTAATAGTGTGGTTACTCCAAAAGCTAGTGTGTACATAGCCCAGGGCTTATTTGCCTGTGTCTGTGCTTTTGCTACGCTTTTGTGGGCCCAGTGTCTTCTTCTGAGGTTACTCTTGTGCAAAACAGCCTACAAAAGCTTTCCCAGACAGGGGAGTCAGAGAAATATTTTTGGAGTGCAGAGGTGCATGAGAGTGTCATCACCATACCCTTGTACCTAGTTGATATCTGTTTTGCGTGTAAAATTGAAAACAGAATCAATTTTCCTCACAATTGCAGAGGAATTTGCCATGATCTTCCAGCCTGCCATCAGGGGCTAAAATATCAGTGCAGGACTAGAGAGATGGTTGATAAGACTGTTTGCTAAAGCAGGCATGAGGACTTAAAGATTAAGCATGAGCCGGGCGTGGTGGCGCACGCCTGTAATCCCAGCACTTGGGAGGCAGAGGCAGGCAGATTTCTGAGTTCGAGGCCAGCCTGGTCTACAGAGTGAGTTCCAGGACAGCCAGGACTATACAGAGAACCCCTGTCTCGAAAACCAAAAAATAAATAAATAAATAAATAAATAAATAAAATAAATTTTTAAAAAAAGATTAAGCATGGCCTAACATGGACGTGCACTATCAGCTATAAAAGAATGTCCTGGAACAACTTGGGAAGAAAAATTTTACAACTGTTGGGAGAAGATATAGGATGATCTCTGAAACTTGCTAGTTGCCAACCACGCTCAGGTTCCATGAGAGACCTTGTCTCAAGGAAGAAAGGCAGAGAATGACAGAGCAGGCCTCCTTGGGCATCCTCAAGTATGCATCACAGGGACATATGTGTGTGTACTAAGACACACATCATATACATGGCAAACTAATATGAATAAAGTATGAGTAGAAACACTCCTCGCACTCAAAACTCCATACAAATTGTTCAAAGCCACTGTCCCTTCTCCTGCATTTGTCCTAAGATCATTTAAGTGAGACTTCTTCCTCTGTCTCCACTTCAATAAGTCAGGTTTTATAACGATCAGAAAGTCTTTTCCATGGGCTGATACAATGCTGTTTCCATTCAACTATATAGTAATCTTAATTATAATAACATCTCCTCTTCTTACTTGGCAACTGCCAGTGCTCTAGTCTCCTTGGAATGTTTTGAGCTCTTGGCACAAAACCATTTCCATGTTTATCTCCTAACTGCCTAGCATTCCCCCTCAACCCCCTTTATGGCCCTTATTCCTAGAACTTCTGACTATTGTCTTGACTCTCAGCCTTTTTCCTGTTGCTCTTCTTCAGGTGGTGTGACAATCAGTGTTACAGGACCTGGGGGTTGCTTAAGAGACACGTCTAGTAGAACAGCTCGGTGTTATTTAGATTAGCTTGCCCTCTGACCACATTTGTGAAGCATTATGTTGGAAAGCTCACTTAAAAGAGACCACCCACAAAGCCTGGAGCTGAGTCTAGAGTGTACAACGAGCCCGAGGAAGCTGCCTGAGGGAGGGGAATCACTGCTGGCTTACTCTCGAATGCACATGCAATGTGACCAGCACACTCAAGTTCCTGTCGCCATGGTTTCCATAACAAGAATGACTGTACCTTGAACTATGAGTCAAAATAAATCCTTTCTCCTTTAAATTGCTTTTCTTGTGATATTTAATCGAAGCAATAGAAGGAATGATGAGCATGGTGGATAACTCTTTCCTGCTCACAGCTCTGGCCATGACATCTAATCTCATCTGATCAGCTGTCTCTGCCATACCTTCTCCAGAAACTCCAACGACCATCTTACGTTTGTAATGTTTCAAGTGAATTCTAGTTTTGTGAGTCACACCTCCTCCCTCCGTGGGCCTTTACCATGACAGTGAATGGCAACACCACCCACCTAGATCCTCAGGTGCCAAACCTAGAAATGATCTTTGACTCTCTACTTTTCCTTGTACTAAGCAGCTAATGAATTAGTAAAACCTGATAATGCTACTCACAAAGTATACCATACATTTATTTCTAATGACAGGTAATGACAGGTAATGGCAGGTAATGACAGGTAATAGCAGGCAACAACAGCCAATGGCAGGCTGGAGGACAGAGCTCCTTTTCTCACAGAAGAGCCTCAACTTCTGTCTGCACACTCTCCTGTGATCCTCCCGGTCCCTGGGTGAGCAGCAGCCTCCATCACACCGTTGCTAGTATGGGGGAAGCATCACCATCATCAGCTTCTCTGTCCTTCCAATAACAGCACAGCCAAATAGAAGTACAGATGCTCTAGAGTCTAGAAGTCTCAGAGTCCAAGTGGGACTTGAACTGAAAACAAGTCTCTTGCCTGAGAGCCCTTTCTGTTGCTGCAGTGTACATGAAAATAGGGTGTACAAAACAGCCCAACTTATACGGGGCACACAATAATTATGTTAATATAGAAAATGTTTAAGTATTTCTGCAAAGCAACAAGATCTCATGCTGCTAAAGACATAAACAGGATAAATTTCTGAATGTGACAAGGTCTGTCTGATGTGGCAAGGTTCGTCTGATGTGACAAGGTCTGTCTGAAATTGTTACGGTTTTACACATGTTCTCGAAGGACAAGAATAAAGGTGTCAAAATAAAAATTTGAAAAAAGAAATTTAAAAATAAATATATAAAAAGCATGCAAAGGGTCCAAATGGCCTAAGTCTAAACGAATTGCTTTCTGGAGGTCATTCTATTCCATTACTTTTGGTGCTGGCTTCAAGTTATTTTTTAAAGTTTATCTTATCTATAAAATACATGCTTTCATTAAACGCATCATTACGTTTATGACCCTTGCAATCAATCTCCCTTTCCCCCTTCTAAACAAGAAAAACAAATAAGATAGACACGAACATTTATATTGATGAGCTTTAAAAACTACGTGGGAGATGGCTTCAGGGAAAAGGAATTAGAGATAGCTTTACTATAAAATCTACATTCAGAACAGCATTTAAATGACTGAAGACTCAGGAGATTATTTCACAGCTGAGAAAACACTCTGTCCTAAGCAAGATGGACCTGGACCAGGACTAGTATCAGATGAGAACAGATGAGTAACTAAGTTCTACTTAAAGGGCCAGCCAAACTCTTTTCTAAGCAGGAAACTATGATTAGGACATTTTCTTCTAATTAAAAGATGTTCCGGAGTTCTAAACCAGACAATGGAATCCAAGCCTATTGGCTTAACATCCTGGTTCTATTTGACGCTCAAGTTTTGTTTGTTTTTTTGTTTGTTTGCTTGCTTGCTTATTTTCTATTATGGGGCAGGGGCAGGGGCAGGGGAGGAGTAAGTTAAAGTTGTTGCCAAATTTGAGAACCAGTTTTCTATAAAAATCTAGAGTTTGGCATAGACCAATCAGTTCCACCCAACCCACAGTTGCCCCTAGATCAGCGGGTCTCGACCTGTGTCTAGATCTGTGGGTCGCGGCCTCTTTGAGGTTCCAACAGCCTTTCCTTAGGAGTCACATATCAGAAACCCTGCATATCCTTTGTTTCCTTTGCTACAGTTCCTAACAGTAGCAAAACTAAAGTTATGAAGCACCAACGAAAGTAATTTTACAGTCGGGGGTCATCGTAACATGAGGAACTTCATGAAGAGTCGTGACATGAGGGAAATGCTCGCCCGGCTTCTCACTCATTCCCTTGGCTTCTCTACTTGAAGCCTTCTGCCTGATAAGAAGAGTTAGCATTGATGCACACTACAGGGAAATAGCTCATTTCACTTTCTGCTGATTCCAACAGTCTTATAATTCCAAAGCAAAAGGATGTGTAGTTTCACTTTACACTAAGGCAATGCCTAGCATGGGGTCTTTCTATTGTACATACAATAACTAGTAATGGCTTCCGGTCCACAGTAGTGGAAACATCCCATTGGCTTCTTCCTCCCAGATGCAAGGCCTCCTCTGATCACCTTGGCTCAAGGGGAGAAGAGAGGGCAGAACACCCACGCAGCCACTCCTGGCCTCTGGCTGGAGTTGGAGGCTGTCTGCCCCGCCCACGGCAGTGCCCCGGATTCCTAGGTGCTGGGGGCTCTGCTAAAACAGCTGTTTCTGCAGGGAAAAAAAACCTAGGTAGATTCAAGAGGATTGTTTTATCAGCGGTATGGATTCCATCCAATTTTCAACTTGCTTAGTTTCAAAAATTATTAAGCACTTCTAAGTCAACATATCACAAAATAGCTGCCTCCTCTAAAAGACCATGTGTTTTAGCTGTTTTCACAAATACTTGCTTTTCTGCTGGGAAACATTTGTCGACCCCTGTATTCATTTGGACAAACCCTTGACATTTCAAACAAATCTTCCTCAAAGCTGAAGACTAATTCTCATAACAGCCACATTTATTTTTGCATTAATTGGTAGGTAGTTGACTTTAAAAACTGGCTTTAAAACCCACATAGAAATTGAATTTTGTAATAGCTTAACGACATTAATGCATATAATTTACAATCCTCACAAAAGCTTTTGTCTCTTGCGGTTCCATTTTTACCTCTCTTGATTCTGCAGTTTTCTAATGATAAGCATTATAAAAATGCCCAGACAGCTAAAGAGATGCTTCTTGGATCCATATTTGGGCGTATGAGAGGCAAGCTGCTGCCAATTAAAAATGCAGGAGAGCCCACTATTGTTGATTTACGGCTGCGGAGGACATAACTTTTTCTCATTTTGGTTATTCAGTTTGGATAACAACCCAGTTGCTATGTGAAATAACTTGATTTTCCCCTTTGATGTGCAATTCTTCTAACACCATCGTTTGGCATACTGACTGATGATTGGATAAATTCGCTTGACTTTTCCTATGAATCATTTAAATTACTCTTTTGTATAAGGATTTAAATCTGGTTTGGAGAAGCCATTAGAGGATTGTTTTGAACACTGTTTTGTTTTGTTTTGAAACAAATGGTTCTAACTTTCTTCACCAGGCTCTTCCTCTCTCAAGTTTATTATTAATTACACTTCCTCTTTCTCTCTATGGAAATGCAATCAAAATTGCACCTATTACCCAAAGTGGCAGAGGGTAAGGAAAAGAAAGCAGGTGTAAAGAGAGAGTGTCCCCTTCCTGTTCCCTGAGCAATAGCATCTCAGTCCCGGGAGGCCACCTCCCTCTGAGACTCTGACCATCAGTTAAAGTTTTGGGTCAAATAAGCACTATCAGGAGTAGCTCATACTTTTTATAAAATTGCAGTCCCCCTACCCCTCAAGCCTACACATCCACTCTCTATCTAATAAAGCAGTGCCCCCAATCTATTCAGTATGTAGGCAGGGAAGCCAGGTCACAGCGTTATATCAGATGAAGAAATAAGCTAAGGGCATTCTCAGGCAAATGAGAGGTTCAGGCAGGGCACTCAGCAGGGGTGCAGCTGCTGCAGTGTGTTAGGACTTTCAATTTCATTCTTCTTGGGTTTGGTACACACGAATGGCTTCTTCTTGGCATTTTCATATATGTGTAGAAAGTACTTTGATCATATTGACCCCATTATGTTGCTCTGCCTCATCATTCCTTCTGATTTCTTTCTCATCTCCTTTCCAACATGACCTCCTTCGATTTTCATGTCTTCTATTGTGGTTGACCCAATATGTTTTGAGACGCTTATATGAGCACAGGTGAGATGTTCCTTACCAGAGCACAAGCTTCTTACCAGTGGCTACACTATGGTTGTTTCAAAGGGGGATGTGTTATAACTTGGTTTCAAAGAGTTCTTGGAAATCAAAAGAATAAAAAAAAATACCCCCAATAATGCTTATGTAAAGGGCATTTTGAAGCACCCCAGCACCCTAGCAGACAGAAGATGGGGAACTGTGAGCTCAAGGCCAGACTAGACTGCAGACAGTATCAAAACCCCATCTCAAAACAAGCAAACAAAAAGAATACTTTTTGTATTAAGTATACATAGAATTGAAATTTGGGGTATCTTAGATTTAATACATTTTATCATTAAAATTTCCCTTTTTTACTTTCTTCTTTTAATTGTAGAAACAATTAAATTACATAACACAGCACATATTATATTCCTACTGAATGGTACTATATAGAATCTGAGAAAATTATCTTAGCATTTAAACATTGAGCCTGAGAGAAGATGGTACTAAAGAAGAGGATATAGGGAAGTGAATTCTTGGACCCAGATTAAAATAATGAGCCATCTTAATGATATAGGGCTCTGTAATAGAAGACCATACATACAAGACATACAGACAAAAGGGACAGAGAGCGGAGCAGAGATTGAAGGAAAGGCCATCCAGAGACTGCCTCACCTAGGGATCCATCCCATCTGCAGACACCAAACCCAGATATTATTACTGATGCCAAGAAGTGCTTGCTGACAGGAGCCTCGTATGACTGTCCCCTGAGAGGCTCTGCCAGAGCCTGACCAATACAAATGCAGATGCTTGCTTGCAGTTAACCATTGATCTGAGCTCTGGGACCCCAATGGAGGAGTTAGGGGAAGGACTGAAGGAGCTGAAGGGGTTCACAATCCCATAGGAAGAATAACAAAATCAATCAACCAGACCCGCCCCCCCAGAGCTCCCAGGGACTAAGCCACCAACCAAGGAGTACACATGGAGGGACCCATAGCTCCAGTCACATATGTAGCAGATATGGCTTTATCTGGCATCAATGGGAGGAGAGGCCCTTAGCCCTGTGAAGGCTCAATGCCCCAGTATGGGAATGTTAGAGTGGTGAGGCAGGAGTGGATGGGTTGGTTGAGTAGCTCCCTCATAGAAGCAGAAGCATGGGGGGATGGGATAGGATGGGTTGTGGAGGGGAAACTGAGAAGGGAAATAACATTTAAATGTAAATAAATTAACCAATGAGAAAGGGAGAGAGAGAGAGAGAGAGAGAGAGAGAGAGAGAGAGAGAGAGAGAAAGAGAGCGCTACTGAGAACTAAAGAATCACTTTGACATCCTCATCGCTTTACCTAGACATAGCCTTAGGATATTATTAGATACACACTTATTTACCAATTAACATATGAAGGGAATTGAGTGCAGGACTGACTACAAACACAAAAACTGAAAAATGTTTAGGTCCCAAATATAAAACTGCATTCCATTTACATACAACATGTATTTAACCTTCTATGTGTTTTAAACCATTAATACATCTAACACTATTTAAAAACACAACTCATTGAGCATGGAGAGGTCAAGCTACTGCCTACATAGAGCCTTCAGCTCTACATTCAGTTTCTTCTGGACAGGAAGGTACTCTGAACACTGCCAAAGTAAGAACATAAACACCAACCCAGCCACAAAACCTTTGATCTACAAGGATGTCCTGCCTGTAAAATATCCTAGAGCAGTGGTGGCACAATTTTGGGCTTATCCAACCAATGTCTGATTTGATTTAAAACCCTCTCCATGAGATAGGACCCAAACTTGTCTCTGCTTAGATAATCAAGAATCCAAAACTAGACAGCCCAGGGACCGAGGGTAAAATCAAATAATAGCGTTCTATATAAATAAATGAATAACCAAGAATCCAAAACTAGACAGCCCAGGGACTGAGGGTAAAATCAAATAATAGTGTTCTAAATAAATAAATGAATAACCTAACAAAAAGTGACTCCTAATGACATTCTATTACACATATAGGTCAGTGACTTGCTCAGCCAACTTCAGAGAACCTGCCTTCTTCAGCAGATGTACATGATTAATGTACACATAAACTCAGGGACTCAGGCAGCATATACAGGGCCTGCAGAGGTCTGCACTAGATGGGGTGCTAGGGCTGAAAGGAGAAGTAGACACATGCTTCCATCCCCAACTCAGAAGCAATCGGCAACTAATATTCACTTGCAAATGAAAATGTAGTTTCCTCCAAGGGAGTCTCCCTGAGGAAACAAATTACTCTTTCAGGTAGGCTGCATGCCCAACAGATGACCAAGGGAAACTGAACCCAACATGCCTGGTAGATACCTTCTCTCCTGATGTCAAGTCAAGGATTCATTTTTTAAATTGTTGTCTTATTATTTTTATGCTTTTTTAATTTAAATATTTTCTTCTTTCTTTCTATACTACAGGTTCTGTGTGTGTGTGTGTGTGTGTGTGTGTGTGTGTGTGTGTGTGTGTGTGTAAACTTCCATTTTGTGTTTTTATGGGAGTCCTGAATGTGGTAATGTGTGTACCTGTTACTTGTCGCTTTTCATAGGCTCTTAACCTTCTGTTTGTTTTGTGAAAATCCAACATGTTAAATTTTGTTTTATCTTATAACATTTTATTTTTTACTAAAAAAAAAAAGAATCCATGTATTCAATAGAATCTCTGCTGAAATGGGGTTTTCAACCAAGAGAATATTTTCCCCATTTTTTTCTGTTATTACCACAATTTTATATAATTCATTTTATGGATTGCTTGTTTCTCAAAATATTGAAAAAATTACCCTGAAATCTCAACGAGTTTGAATGCCAACACCTCTTTTCTTTGTCTTACATCTCTGTCATTGAAACATGAAGGCCTGCTCCAGCCCCTATTTAATCTGTCTGTCAGGACCTTGGTAATTAGTACCACAGCCGAGGAAGACTACATGAAGAACCATAGGCTAATTCTTACCTGGGCTTGTAAATGATACACAGTACATACTGGCATCTCATTCTCCAAAGTAAGTCACATGACTTCAAACAAATGGCTAGAGGAGAAATTTAAAGTCTTTATGGCCAGTTCTAAAGAGCAGATATAGGTCTGCTCAACAAGGTATGATACACTATCAGTCGTGTCTGATTACCAAGATCTAATGGAAACATTGTTGCCCTTAAAGTTTTCAGCATTCCTTTTTGCAGTAGACGTTTTGTTGCCTCTCCACATAGACCCATTCTCAATGATGTCATCCTCCTTGGCATCCTTTGCCTTCCTTTCAGATGACTGAGCCTATGGTACTCATTAGAGTTCATTCAACAGTGGCTTTCTAAGTTCTAATGAAGAATTGGACTTCAGTGGCCCTTTAAAGTCATTCGCATAAGGAAAATGTAGCAGTTGACGTGAACATAAGCTATCTCAAAATGACACTTCGAGGAACAAGACAGAGACATAAAATGTGGCCACTTTGGTCCCTGAGGGTGTTCAAGCAACATTTTCAACTCTATATAGCTTGAAACCACTCTGTAACTTCATTTCTTAAAAATCCCTTCGACCATACACTGTATAAGACCTGATTTATTTTACCCACTGTCGCTCTGAACAGATTAGTGTTACAACATAACAATTACAAAATGACAGAGATGAATAGATTAGAAGCCTGGCCCTTCAGGTTTTGTACGACTTTGTACAAATTGTTTCGTTTCCCTCAGTTGCCTCCACTATAAACTAGTAATAATACTCATAATTAATCTGGTTGTATATCATGAGACTTAAGTGAATCAATATGTATCAAAGCTGTCATGCAAACATCATCTACTCTTAACACACCATTAGTACAGGCAAAAGCAACTTATTACCTTTCTCAGTTATAATTTCAGTGATCTTGGCACCTACCTCAAACAACAACAGCTCTGTTGTGGAATTTAATATCAGTAAGCGCCTCTAAGATCAGCATAAATAAGGCTGTGAGGTGTCCCCATTTCTCCTATGTCCGTATAATCCAGGAACATCAAATCTTATCACTTGTGTTCCCAGTACTGATATGATACATCTGGGCCAAAGAAGAGGAAGCCAACAGAGCTAAACCAAAGTTCACAGCTCCAACTGGCAGCTGCAGGATTTAGGTAGGCATTCCAAACTCACAGAAACATCTTTGCTTATTAGCATTCTTTTAAATTAGCACTCTTGAGATTTGCCAATCATGCATAAAAGTTCTTTGGTTCTGCTGCCTTTTTAGCATGGCCCCTAGGTTGAATTTATTCTGGGCATCCGTACGCTGTAGACATATGGAAAATTAAAAAAAAAAAAAAAAGAAAAGAAAAGAAAATGTTTTCTAAAGTAGTCTTGAATTTTACTTCTAAGAGAAATGTTTTCTTATTGTGAGATATCCTTCCAGTTTTTTTCTCTTCTACACTGAAGGAAAAAAATAAATTTATAAAATTGTTACTCTTTTACTATTAGTGCTAAAAAAAGATTGATTTCAATCATTAATTATGAATAATTAAAACAACATCTCCTTGTACCTCATATAAAGTCAAATATTAAATATCTGTACTTGGATAATTTAAAAGAGAAGAAACAGAATCAAGAAACTGTTTTAAACAAACGGATTATGCTACTGGTTAATATAGCATTTTCATTTTTTATTTACCGTTCTCTACCCCCAACAATTTTTTATCAGTATTAACTATTTCTTCATTCTATTTTTCAAAGTCTTGAATAACATTTTATGGACCAATGTCATATAGATTATAGAAATTAAGTCAATAAAATTTAATCAAAGAACCTTCCTCTCTATTTTTGGGGGGAAATGTATCAAGTAGTCACTCAGAGAGAAGTGGAGCCTTTTAGTACCTTTTCTCCATTTGACATGCCTGTCATGTTGTATGACTTTTAAATACAGCAAATATCTCTTCACCCCAGGCAACCCATCAGAGTCAGACTAAAGAAACATATTCAAATTTGACCTTGGATTCTGATTTTCCATTTCATGTCTAGTTTAGAGGACTAGGGAGCTCACTGGTTTACTTACAGGAATATGGGAGAAAAGTTAATTGCAAGAGTAGCGATGAGTTAGAGACAGATCCATCATGAAAAACATCTTCTTGGCATGGGTGACAACTCATGAGGGCTTCATCCCTTCGGCTCCCCATGTTCCTCGCAGGTAGCTCCTGCTAGACCTCTCTCCCCAGAAACTAATACTACTCTGAGGAAGGACCTTGTGAGTCATATAAGCATCAGGGGCTTCTTGAGACTTAGAAGTTGTGTTTACTTGAATGTTGCAAGAATATTTCAACTCAAAGGTAATAACAACAATACATTATCCATTCTTCCAGAGAACCACATCAGTACTGGCTCATATTTATAGAGGAGATGACTATTGATTTAATACCTTACCAGAAGATGACATGGCTTAAACATTCATGATTTCGGATTGAACCAGTTTTGTTTTGTTTTTAATCAAAGACCCAAAACACAAAGCTTTAAGAGTGACAGGGTACAATCATTTCAAGAAATAGTGAGATGGAAGTGAGGAGGTACTACTGCCACGACTGAAAACCATTCTCTGTGCACAATGTGGAACCCAAAATGGCCGCATTTCCCTAAACATCAAGAGCATCTCAGTGCTGTGATGAGAAATACTCCTTCCACTCTCTAGCAGTGGGAGACTTGAGTGTCATCACTGCTCAGTCTTATCCTCCAAATATATACACTTATTCATGTCTGGCAGTTTCTTGAGCATTAAAATGTCTTGAAATGAAAAGTTAGGCTTTGAGGCCAAATGTAATAACATCCAGAGTAGATACTGTAGGCTGAAAAAAAGACACATTCATACAAAAAACAAACCTGCACATAGCTGAATCAGCTGCAGGATGGGGAACATCCGTGGTGATTGTTTTTATGCACATTTGGGACCAAAGAGATTCAAACCCACTGATGGGGCTAAAAATCATGCTAATGAGTTAAGATATGTAAGCAAAATTCTATGTTATCAGTCTCTTTATAATCTGGGTGACTCAGTTTACTTCTACCAATGTTTTTGATCAGAACCACCTTTAATATCAAGAGTCATCTCCTCTATAAATATGAGTACTGATGTAGTTCTCTGGAAGAATGGATAATGTAGTATTGTTATTACCTTTGAGTTGAAATATTCTTGCAACATTCAAGTAAACACATTTAAGAAGACCGATTAAGTGGAATGCATTACATAAGAATATTGGCCACTACAAAAGCAGGCTAGGAGCCCTGATAATTTAAAAATAAGCAATATATTATACATAGTAAGCAACAGAATAATCAGTGTGGGAGATAAACCGAACCATGTATTGTTCTAAGAATACAATAGCAATAGTTTAAAGGGCCGAAAGCAGCCCACTTGAAAGAGGAAATCAGAGCAGAACACACCATTTTAGAGGGCGTGTCCCTCAGAAATGCATTCAGCTGTGCTTCAAGGGCATCAGTCATGAAATGTCCACTCTGTCTCCATGCCACCGTCCTCTCCCTCAGGCTCTGGCAAACCACAGCCCTTCGCAGTGGGAACAAGGTGAGCATGCCTATGCATTTATATGTCACATGCCTATTGGGGAGCGCTCGCTCTGGTTTCTCCTTCTGCATATTCCTCAGTGGTATCATTTGCCCAGCTCTCAAACCCCTACACGTGTTTTCATAAGTCAAGGCCACGGAACAGAAAGGCTGATACAGTATTTCCCAGTTCTGAAAAGAAGGAAAATTGAAGGCATTTCCCCCCAGGAATGTTGTTTCTTAGACATTGCTGCTAAGTTATTCAATTAAACAGGAAGGCAGAACAGCACCCCACGCAACACTTAGTCCTGCCCTCCTCCTGCATCCACGGAGGCCTGGAGAAGCCAAGTTTCTGAGCAATTGATTCAGAGCCAATTTGTGGCAAACAAATACTCTCCTGCTACTTAGAGTGGAAAGATCTCTCCATGCACTTTTGTCTAGACAGCCTCGACTACAGGAATATAATGTGTTTGCTGGCCCTCCAGTGATTTATTAAATGCCAAATCTTTACAGCACAGGCGTTAAAGCTTGGGAAATGGAAAAAAACAGCTTACCCAGTGGACCTGTAATGACTTATTAAGATTATACTGGCAGAAAGACTTACACAATATCAATAAATAATAGTGATCTATCAAATAACTTTGGTGGAAATGGTAATGTTTAGAAATATTCCATTTAATGTAGGTAAATGCACCCACTGGGGATTACTGACATGGAAAATATTCTAGGCACTGAAGTGAAAAAGCCTCACGTCCAGTCCAGCAATTTCTGCTTGCAGTGCTGGCTGCTTTTAAAAATAAAAGGAAGCCTTCAAATAAAATCCAGTTTCAGAAAAGAAACAGACGAAAATATACCCAAGGAAAAAAAACAAAAACTAGTGCATCTTCATTTCTATTTCATAAGAAAAAGTAAGATATTATTACTCATGGTATCCATAATTTCCACATTTCCTTTGATTATCCGATTAAAAGTAGACTTCCTAATCAAAGGTTAAGTGCTAGCAGACATGTCAAAGAACTGGCACAGAAAGGAAAGGTGTTGGCAGAAAGCAGTGCTTCACGTTATCTTTTTCCATAACAAAAATTAGTTTTGAGCAGATGTTTGCAAAGTAAGACTTTTTCACATTGTTACGATCAAGGTATTGTGCAGTCCAGTCATGTAAT
This sequence comes from Apodemus sylvaticus, assembly GCF_947179515.1. Taxonomy (NCBI): domain Eukaryota; kingdom Metazoa; phylum Chordata; class Mammalia; order Rodentia; family Muridae; genus Apodemus; species Apodemus sylvaticus. The sequence continues at coordinate 49,144,082 of NC_067490.1, read as the reverse complement.
TATCAGCTCAGCTCAGCTACACAACAATGAGAAAATGCTTCATTGTTTCTTAAGGAAAATTTTAATGTACTGATGCAGAAGCACGTGAACCGGGAGGTGCAGTTCCTTCTCAATGGCACCACTTAGGAGACAGGGGACCTGGGTTCCTTCAGAGAGTGTGCCAATCAGGAGAAAAATGAAAAAGCATCAATTTTGGGGAGGAAGGTATTCATTTTGATCAACTTAGTACCACTAAAACAGCTCTCAGAAAAATAACATATCATTGATGCTTCTAATTTTAAAAAAAACTAAACATTGAACACTCCTCCACTGCTGGTGGGGTTGCAAATTGGTACAACCACTCTGGAAATCAGTCTGGCAGTTCCTCCGAAAAATGGGCACCTCACTTCCAGAAGATCCTGCTATACCACTCCTGGGCATATACCCAGAAGATTCCCCAGCATGTAATAAGGATACATGCTCTACTATGTTCATAGCAGCCCTATTTATAATTGCCAGAGGCTGGAAAGAACCCAGGTATCCCTCAACAGAAGAGAGGATGCAAAAAATGTGGTATATCTACACAATGGAGTACTATTCAGCCATTAGAAACAATGAATTCATGAAATTCTTAGGCAAATGGATGGAGCTAGAGAACATCATACTAAGTGAGGTAACCCAGACTCAAAAGGTGAATCATGGTATGCACTCACTAATAAGTGGATATTAACCTAGAAAACTGGAATACCTAAAACATAATCTACACATCAAATGAGGTACAAGAAGAAAGGAAGAGTGGCCCCTTGTTCTAGAAAGACTCAGTGAAGCAGTATTCGGCAAAACCAGAATGGGGAAGTGGGAAGGGGTGGGTGGGAGGACAGGGGGAGAGAAGGGGGCTTACGGGACTTTTGGGGAGGGGGGCTAGAAAAGGGGAAATCATTTGAAATGTAAATAAAAAATATATCAAATAAAAAAAAACCCTAAACATTCTCTGTGCTCAGACATGGAGATGAGATACCGGCAGATGCGGTGTCCACCTTTCTTCTGACAGGTCTTTGGGACTTTCTCACGGGAGGAAGGAGTGAGCTGTGGTTATGTTTGGATACCTTTCTGCCCGGACCCTCTCCGTCAGCTATGCGGGTTTCAAGAGAAGCACAGCACTGGAGACTTCCTCCAACACTCTTCTAGACAGCTAGCTTAATGCACTTTCAAGACCATTATATTTATGGTTTTGATATATTTACTATTCCTCCAAGAATCCATTTAACGTGTTTCATGAAGTGAAATGCAGTTATTGGGGGAACTAAGTCAAGTCTATAGTGGGCTAAATTCCAAAGTCCATATGTCAGGGCTATATTTTCCTATAAAGCAACTTAGCCAAACACTAAATTTGAGTTTTACTAACTAAATTTGAGCTCTAAAGACAAAACATAATCAAAGGAAATATTTGGTGGTTGTGTTTTTCTGCTTTTGACAAAGAACATTATTAAGAAGAAACTATTTTACTTCTACTTTTATTTATTTTTACTTGTATTTTCTATTCATTTATTTGTTTTGCATTTGTTGTTTTTGTTGTTTTAGACAAGGTCTCATTCTGTAGCCTAGACTAGCCTCAAACTCACAGCAGTCTTCTTCAGCCTCCCAAGCCCTGAAAATTCAAACATTAACTGCCATATCTGATTTGAACTCCAAGTTATAAGTGTAAAAATGGGCTCAAATTTCAGGGGTATTAGTGAAATAATAGGAAAAGAAGTATGACTTGCATTTTGGAATATTTTGGACATTTTCAGTAACTTATTTTTAAAACATTAGACTGCATAGTGTCAACTAATGCATGAGAAAAAGCATAATTTGTTCATCTTAAGGTCCCATGGTGAAAAGCAGCGTCAAGGTGGATATTAATTATGAACATCAGTTACTGAGTTGATTGGGTTTGGGTGTTTTCTCCTAACATATCTCCAAAATAGCATCATTCCTCACTATCACCCAGGCCAACCAACAATGGCTTATACCAGATCAGGGACCAATATAAATTTCAGAATGCCCAGAATGGTAAGAAGCAGACTTAAATGACATTTCACTTTTTGTAACTGTGTAAACCTGTCCTCTCATTCCTAACATCCCATCGTGTTCCTGGCCAAGGTCCCCATCATGAATGAACAGGAAGTAAATTTCTCCTTGTGTGTATCAGTGTTCTATCTGCTGTACAGGCAAGCTTTCTCCCAGAGTTCACACTCAAACGTGGAATACACAAAACCACAGACAATGGAAGCCCAAACATATCACTCTAGGTATTGAGAGAGCAGGGATCTGTCTGCGCGATGATGTAGGGGGGAACCAACGTGCTGGTCAGGCAACAGGACCAGCAGCGTAAAAACAACACTGCCTGAGAATTCCACAGCGGAGTATGTTTGAAGGTAAAGTGGTCACCGATGCAACAACTAAAACCAAACATAGTCCAGTCTAAGGAAACAAAGCTAAGAACCGTTTAGGACTGTGGATACGTGGTTAGACCCACATGATATTCAGGAAAAAAATAAATAAAATAAAATAAACATTGAAAAGTGATCAAGCCAAAATAAAGAGGAACCAACTTACATGTTAGGACAGAATTGGTCATGTATGGTTGACAGTTAGGTTTCTGGGATTTAGTATATACAAATACAAGAAGCCAAGTTAGACATGAATTTCAGATGAACAGCTACAACTATTTTAGGTTGGTACATTACGAAGGTCAAACAAAGGGGGGTGGAGGGAAAACCCACATCCTCCACTCCACAGCAGAGTTAGAACGGACGCATATCAGTACTATCTATTATAGGTTCAATAAGTACCAAAAATGTCAAAATCACTTGCCTCTGGAGATCAGTGAACATAAGAAGTTAGGCAAGAGCTGCACTCTCTGTATTCACAACATTGGATTAAAATACAAGCTAAATTATTCAGTGACTCTGGAACAAGTGACAGAAATTATGGCAAATAGAAATATTTGGCAATGGAGGGAGCAATGGTGGCTGCGGTATATGATGCTCAGGCTATGTGGTATATGACATGTGTATACGCTGTGGTATATGATGCTCAGGCTTTGTGGTATATGATATGTGTATATGCTGTGGTATATGATGCTCAGGCTTTGTGGTATATGATGTGTGTATACACTGTGGTATATGATGCTCAGGCTATGTGGTATATGATGTGTGTATACGCTGTGGTATATGATGCTCAAGCCTGGCTATGAGGAAGTTAGAAGCAGCCAAGCAAATGTCAACAAATCTTTAAATGCTGTTTATAAAGCTCCCATGTTGTGGGGCTGTATGGAATTAGGGTGCTGAGAATCCTAACGGGGTTTGAAGTCTTGTCTTAATCACCCCTTCCTTCTTACATACTTATTTACCGTGCAACTGTTGAGAATGCAGACCAACTTAGAGAAAAACCACTGGCTAAGTCAAAACACAGTAGAAATATCAACTGGAAACCAGTTGCCAAGACACTGGCATTCAAGGCAGCAATCTGCTGCTCTCTCTTCTCGGGACTTTTAGAGGCTTATCCAGTCCTGGGCACAGAAAGAGCTGGAGACTCGAGCCATTTGGAGATATGTCATCCCAAGCACAAGGATCATCGACGATCCTTCCTAGTCCCACAGCTTCTGACAGCAGGAGCTGAAGCAGAGCTCAGAGACGATCTTTTCAGAAGGACAGAACAGGTGACTGAGTAAACCACACTTCACAGTGGTGTCAGTTGTCATTATTGGAGAGAGGAAGTTATTTTAGGCAGACCAAATCTAGAGCCATCGTATTGCTCTTTATTTTTATTTTTTTTCCCCAAAACAGGGTTTCTCTGTGTAGCCCTGACTGTCCTGGAACTCACTCTGTAGACCAGGCTGGCCTCGAACTCAGAAATCCACCTGCCTCTGCCTCCCAAGTGCTGGGATTAAAGGCGTGCGCCACCACAGCCCAGCTGTATTGCTCTTTATGTGACTACCCCTAAATTATTACTCCTCCATTTTCATTTTCCATTAAAATTTTTCCATAATTATCATTTTAATAACTCAGATGTGATAACACTGAGACAAGGCGGGATAGAGTCAGAAAGTCAGATGGATAAACGAACAATAAGATGTGAGCTTACAGCAGTGGAAAGAGACTGATAAGTCAAAGCTGAGAATCAGAAAGCTCTCAGCCAAGAAGCCTGGAAAACAGACGTCTGACTAAGGAAAGCAGAAATGAGAGAAAAGAATCTGCTTCAGAGGGAGGTAAGAACTCAGGTTGGATATTAATTACATACTGTACCTGTGGCCCGGCAACAGTCATTCCTGAGGCTTCTCAATGTTTGAAAAATGTAAATGTGAAAGGCAGACAAGCAGTTCCTGCTTTTCGTCACCTCAGATATCATCGATTTGATTTCTTGAAAGTCTCTTTAGACAACTCTATTTGACATTCTGGCCCTTCCATCAGCTGTTCATCAAGCTAGGAGATCACTCGCTCTCTCCAGGGTTATGGAGAATCCCAGCCAGCCTTGCTACAGCAGCAGGTAGATGCTGGGCTTGCCTGTGTAGGATTGCCATCTAGTGGACAGTGTGTGACACTTCCAGCAGGATTGCACATGAAGAATAGAAGGTTGGTCAGAACCACTCAGCTTTAGATTTCAATCTTTATGTGCACTGCGGCAAAAACTCACCGGCTCATTGTCTAGATAAGACATTATGACGGCTGACAGAACATGGCCACGGTGTGAGGCAGTGACAGCCAATGTGCGCTTGTCAGACAAGACAAATGCCACCCAACAGAGGAGACCAGGGATCCACACGGCTCCATTCCACGTTAAAGGTTTCCGTACCTAGGGAACAAAATGTACTTAGTCATTACCATCATATGGAAATCTTTATATTGTTTAAGTAAAGGTTTACAAATAACTCAGTTGTTATTTGTGACTTGATAGCTAACTTTCCTTAACTATTACGAGCTCACTTCTTTCACTGGTTCTTCTGTGCACCTCTCAGGCATTCTTAAATTGTGGTAAGCTGTGCATCAACCAAGGTCATCTTCCCGACTCACAGTGCCCTGAACATGCATTCCCTCCTTGAAATCCATTTATTTCCATGTCTTATCTCCCTTGCTGGACTCATTGCTAAGGGCTCCAAATAGCAGATTATGAGTATTCTATCATCAGGGAGCCTGAGGCCTCGATCTGAATCCATGTAAGCTATGGACTTCCTTGCCATTAAATACACATTTTGAAGAAGTATACAAATTTTGTCCACACACCAAGGGCTTCACTGATCCACCAAAGCCCATGAGCACACTCTCAGGAATCGATCTGAATTAAACTTCTGGAAGTCAAGTTATTACACCCAAAATGAGCAGAACAGCCTGTGTTTGGACATTTAGGGGAAAGAAAGCTACATCGTTTTTGAAAAGAGAGCTAAGAGGACTATATGAAGACGGGTAGAGAGAGGAAAGGGACACGGGATGGGAGAAATTATGTTAATAATGCTGCAAACTAAATATAGCAATAATAGTTTTTAATTCACATACTCTGGGTTGCTTTCTGAAACAAAAGTTTCTATTTTGCCAGTTAGAACACACACACATACACCTGAAAAATTTTCAAATATGTTGGAGTGAATGAGATAGAAATGCCCTATTCAAGGAACTAATGCACCCAAGATGCTACGCTGGTCAGAGTCTTGGATAGCAACTGTCTCTATCCCAAGCCCCAACCTTCCAGCTGTGCAGAAACCCAGTTTTCTGTCAGAAAAAATGGAGAAAACATTTCCCCTATACCTGGAGATACTGGGATATTTCTAAAGTTAAAATTTTCCTTCTTCCCCTCCCTCTACTCTTTCCCTCCCCCTTCCTGTCTCCCTCCCTCTCTCCCCCTCTCTGTCTGTCTGTCTATCTATCTATCTATCATCTATCTATCTATCTATCTCGCACACACACACTCTTTCTAAGTGAAGAAAATGTACAAAGCACAAAAATATATTCCTTACTCTATATCTGCCCATAAATGGGTTTGAAAAGTCTGGGATTTTTTTCTACCTTGTCCCTACCCCAAACTTCTCCCAGCCTAAGATCTCTGGTAGCCTGTTCCCATCTCTGGACCCCTCCTTCCTCCACAGAAAAGAACTGGAGTAAAACCCTCAGTTTATGTTGGCCATATGCACGGGACTCACTCTGAATGCACGGACCTTCCTCAATGAGATAAGAGAAGCTCTGACGAGCTTGCCCAGGTCCACATCCAGATGTGAATAACTACGAACACCTGCCGTACTCTGTGGGATGCTTTCTCTCTTTCTCACAGAAGGAGAAGTATTATCACACCACAGGAAATCTTGGTCGTCTACAGAGATTCTCAATAAGGCTTTTAAAATATATATCTGTTTTCACAGCATGGTCCAAATATAAACATTTCATTAGATGTTAAGCAAATAAAGTTTTGAGAGAGGTTTGGGGAAGAACATGATGGCAAGACATACTAAGTAGTTACTGCATGTGGGGGAGAGCGCAGTGCTGCGGGAATACAGAGCACAGAGCCCTGTGCCTGCATCTCTGCTAACTACAGACAAGAGGCAGGAAGAGAGCTGACTCTGCAGAAGACCAACCCGGAGGGGCATCGACTTCTGTGACTGATGCATTTTAAACTTGAGGAAGGTTAACTCTGACACTGTGAGGCGAACAGCCATCTCAGAACTGGACAAAGCAAGTACCAAAAAGTTAGATCTGTGGCCTAGAGCAAGGCTGTGGCCAGCTGCGGAGGGTTAGAAAGGATCAGGCATAAACGAGTAGACAGTGGATAAACCCAGCAGTCAGTGCCACATGACTCAGGCACAGCAGTCATGATCACCTCTAGCCACCATGACGCTGGTGCCAGCATCTTCACACGTTGTCCAGCCAATCCAAACTTGACACAAGTCAAGTCCTTGTGTGGTACGGAGGAGTTTTCCTGAAACTCAGCCCAGGGAAAACAAAAACCAAAGAAACAGATTAGCAGTCACCTCAAAGAAGACCACGGCGCTGAGCTTCAGACGCTATCCACTGCTATCTACTATGTGATGAGTAAAGAGAGCTCTGGAGCCGCATTGGCAACTTCTCCCAGCCCGTCCCAGGTGCAAGTTGCACACTCTTTCCCTCCAAGTTGTGAGCATAGACTCTTCCAACATTTCCAAGTATCTCTAGAGGCAAGATTGACTGCAGAGAGCCACCATCTCAAAGAGTATTTCGTTATCACTTGATGAATTAAAGCAAGGCCCTGAGACCCATGCCGAAGTCGGGGTGTGTCTCTCTCTGCCTGCTCTCCTTTTGCTGTCTCGGTGGCTTGAGCATTCCATACCATTGTTTGCCGCTGGCCACACCTTTGTCCTGGATATAACTGGTTAAATCTAGATCAGCACCTTTTCACCAGAGATTCTGGCCCCTCCCCAGGGCACAGCTTTGTCCCCTGTGAGGCCAGCAGCAGCAGGTGACAGGATCCCCTCTCAGGACAGGAAATCTAGCAGCTGGCTGAAACACTGAATTCCAAAAAATCAAAACAGTAACAGGGCTGCTTTCTCTGTATTCCTGGGAATCCTCTAGGGCGGTGGGGGTGGGGGTTGGGGGGTGATGGTGGGGGATGGGATGGGGGGTGGGGGGATGGGGGTGTGAAGGTGGGGGTGGGAGGTGGGGGTGGGGGGAATATGTGTTTCCCTTCCTCCTGCTAAGGGCAGTGAAACAGCACCCTGTTCAGGTGCTGAAACTGAGAAGACTCTGGATCCTAACAAAGGGCTGCTTTCCCCCTCCCCCTCCCAACAATTCTGTGTGTACTATGCCTTCTTGACATGCTGGCCACCATCACATTCTCTGGAATGCCTTTAGACCACAGGGAAAAGATGCCTGTCCCTTCAAAAGATTTCAACTCCATGGAAAGCTGTTCTTCATTCACGGTTTTTACCAAATACAAATGCTTACACATTCAAAGAGCATTTTTATTAGGTATTCCCTCTGATATTCTAAGTAAGCATGCTCCCTATTCCCAAAATGTAATCATGCAGTGATGGTCTCTAGAAGACACGTGACCGACCTTCCCATAGGATCCCTCCTAACCCTCCTCTCACTGGGATGCCCTGTTACCTTCTTCCAGCTCTGACATTGACTGTGCTGTTCAGAAAAGCTCACTTCTTCCTCTTTCCATTTCCTCCTCTACTGAGAACACAATAGTTTAGATTTGGTTCATGTTCGTTGGTGGTGGTGGTGTTACTATTGTGTTCTTATTTGGCTTTTGAATTGCTTGTTTTGGTTAGTGAAAATGTGTATTGAGGGCTGGAGAGATGGCACCGTGGTTAAGAGCACTGACTGCTCTTCCAGAGGTCCTGAGTTCAATTCCCAGCAACCACATGGTGACTCACAACCATCTGTAATGGGAACAGATGCCCTCCTCTTGTATGGCAGCTACAGCGGAGCCACATACAAAAGAAAAGAAAAGAAAAGAAAAGAAAAGAAAAGAAAGGAAAGGAAAGGAAAGGAAAAGAAAAGGAAAGAAAAGAAAAGAAAAGTAATGAGTTTCAGTAAAATGGCCACTAAAACTCAAAAAAAAAAATTGTTTTTCTCTAGTTTCCTACTCTTAGGTACTCTTCTATCTCTGTGAAGAGATACCATGACCAAGGCAACTAGTAGACAAAAGCATTTAACTGGGGGCTGTGTCAAGTAAAGAGTTAGTTACGACCAGCATGTCAGAAAACACAGCGGCAGGCAGGTAGGCAGGTACCCCTGAGCTCACATCTGCTCTATCTAGTTGTAAGCAGAGGGGGTGGGGGTGGGATTGGCCATGGACTTTAAAACCTCAAAGCTCACTGTAATGACATATCTCCTCTGGTAAGACCATACCACACCTCTTAGTTCTTCTGAAAGAGTTCCATGAGCCTATTCTTACACTACAGCTGCTGAACAATGCCTTTGGTTCTATAATGTGCTGTAATTTTTACAGAGAAAATACACAGAACAGAAAGGTGGTGGAGTGTGGAAGAAAACAAAAGATCTTAGAGAGGAGATGATACAATCAAAGATCCAACTCTTGGTGAAACTATTCAAAGATACAATAGAGAATGAGTGCCAGCGATCCAAATGGAACCAGAATCCTGTTGTGCGTAGAAGGTGTAAGGAATGGACCTAAATATCCCTGTGTGGTCTAGATGACTTCCTTTTGTCCAGTGAAAAGTCTTCATAATCTTAGAAGAACAGTTCCTTTACATGTGAAGACTTACCTCCAAAATGGAATATTTTCGTTTTTCTATTAAGATATTCCCTTAGCCAATTAAAGCAAGTTGAGGCTTAGTTTTCACCGTGGACTTGGAAGGCTATAGAGAGCTAGCCTGTGGCTTACACACCATACCCTTCAAAGAATTAATACTGGAAATGTTTTTGTTCGTAGGCATGACTGTCCCTCTGGAAACCCAGAAGCTTTCTCATCCACAGTGTCAGGATTCTTCTGAGGTCCTGAATACGGTATCTCAAGGGTAGCTCAGAGAGCGCCCAATGAGTTCAGGCCACTGGAGGACTTCAATTCTGCTTCAGAAGTTCTATGATCCTTTTCTCTACAAATTGGAAACTATCAAAGGACCAAACTTTCAAAAGTACTGTTCCTACTGTAACTTTCCTCTTTGCACCTCTGCTATGAATCTTAGTCCCCCAAGGCCATGGAAATACCTGAATAAAGGAAGGGTCATATACAAGAAAGCACAAAGATTAACATCTCAGGAGATGGTGTGACATTTTCTAAGACAATTCTCCTCATAGCTGAGGACTGACATTCATAGAGCAGCTTGACACTGTGGGGGTGGTTGAAGACACATCTTTAAATAATTTTGTGAGACAGAAGAAACTGGTATGACATCAACCCTGTTAGTAAGACTGGCTCTATTAACAATGTAGGGCAGGTCAGAAGCCACCGGAGAAGCTCTGCAGGTGGCCATCTTCCACAATTATTACTGTATTTTTAAGAACATAAAGTACTATTTGAAACTAAAATGCTGCTCCTACAATTAATAACACATTTACACAGTTATACGGAGCCTTTCAGCAGACCTTCAGATACGAGACTTTTTTCCCTTCTTATCAAAATGCAGAGGGGATGATGGCAAACTGATAAAACGCTCTGAGGAATTGTCTGTTCTTTTATCTGTCCTTCCCTGGCCTTCAGTTTGCCAGATTTTTCTCTCTGTGTAGTTTAATTACATGTGAAGGGAATTCAAATAACACACTTGTGCTATAGCATATTTGAATTAAATGCCAAGAAACAAAAACGTTTTATTATTTGCTTTTATTGCTATTCATTTGTACATTCATTTGACAATACTGACTCAAGCTGCTGGGTTCTCTCTTAAGCTCCAAGTAGCCTGTATCCCAGAGCATCATCCAAGATGCATAATTAGAGGGAAGAAATAGCTTTTCTCTAATGCTATATAGAGACAGCATAATCTCAGAAAGGGCTGTTTCCATCCATTGTGAAGCTGTCTTATATAAATGATAGGCTTCTTTTTTATGAATGGTCTACTTCTTGCCATTCTGGTCCCAATCAGACATGCATGTTCTAAAAGTTAAAATCAAATGGAAATCATTAATCAGACAAACACATGCATAGAGCAGTGATTTTCAACCTTCCTTATGCTGTGACCTTCTGATACAGATTTCATGTCGTAGTTACCCCCAACCATAAAATTATTTTCCTAGCCAGTTCATAACCATAATTTTGCTGCTGTTATGAATCATAATGTAAATATTTGTGGGTTTGGATGGTCTCAGGCAACCCTTGTAAACAGGTCACTGAACAACTACAATGAGGTCACGGCCTACAAGTTGAGAATTGCTGGGAGAGAAGGAGCTAATGATTACTGACGGAATCAAGGCCTAGCAAGAAGAATTATTCTCATCTTAGTGAAACACGCACGTGCAAATTACTTCAATTCGTGCACGGGTGTGGCTGGAGAATTTCTCCATTCAGCCATCCATTTCCTCACCATCGGCTGGGGCTTCACTCTGAGTAAGAGGCATTAAGCTGTAAAGAAAGACTAGCAAAGACTTCTCTTTGATACCGAAAATAGTCTGTCCCTGTTCTGAAATAGGTTTGCCCTTGTGTCTTTGCTCCTGAGGTAGGTCTTTCTGGCATAAGTAAATATAGCTTGATTTCTGGAGCAACTGCTCTTTCTTCTTAAGTGTCACACTGAGCTGGGATGATATAGCTTCCTGTCTTCTTTGTACAAGCCCTAGCAAGCTTCCTGACATATGGCCATAGTATCCATATTGCCAGCTTTTCTCATTTGTTTTCACTTATCAAAAGTTGCTGCATGAAACCCATGTTCTTCCAGCAAATGAACTCAAGGTCTAGATTTACTGGTTAGAGGGTATCTCAATGCCAAATATGTGCAAATTCCTAATCATGAAAGACACCCATGCATGCAGACTGGGAAGTTTTCAGTATAATTGAAAATAGAGAAACATCATCACTTTCTGATAATGAAATTAGGTGAAGAAAAACCACGCACAAAGGAAATATCCAAAGCATGGAATTCCTTGAGACTTTGACTATGATGCTAAGCAAGGATATTCTAGTTTACAGAGGCATATCTAATAACAAAGAACTTAGGCCACTGGGAAGCAAATGCCCTCTCCCTTCTCAAGTGTCTTACATTTTCCTTTCTGACAAGGTTGATTTATAGGCTATGGCTGGGTTTTATATCTTCGTTTGTACATCTGTGCGAAGCCAAGTTCTTTTTCACAAAGACTCTGGCTGGTGTCGTTCATGACATTCTGTGGTGAAGATTTATTCCCTGACCTTATCCTTTGGAAAGGACAACCTGAAAAACTGAAGAAGTTGTGGCCTTGGCAGATTATACCATGAGTTATTTCTTTTTCCCAGAGGAAGTATTTCCACCTGAAGGCAAAGGCCAAGAGCAGACCTCACCTGATGGCAGTGGCCTTGTTGAAGGGACATTTGAACAGAACCTGGAATTAGCATGCCACCAGAGGCTCCGATGGCAGTCATGATGCAAGTATAGAGCTTGGGCAACTTTTTGTTCATCTTTGAATGCTTATGACATATTAGAAGACAGTTAACTAGAAAGTCAACAATTTTTAAAAGGAGGAACTGTTCCCAAAACCACCTCTGTTTGCTTATTTTTAAAATCTTAAAAGCTAAGAAAACACTTCTAAGTGAAGCTTTCAAATTATACTTTATTGACTTTCTAAAATAAACTTCATCTTTAGGATGTTTTGACATTTCATTTATATTTGTATTTATATTTATATTTGTATTTACATTTATATTTATATTTATACTCATATTCATATTCATATTCATATATCTTATTATTTCTATTTCAGTTCCCAAGTGGAACTGAAAACTCAACCCTAACTAACACACTTAAGCTCACAGGAATGGTGTGTATTTTTAATTCCTTAACTGTGCACTGCTTTGAACTGACTTCCAAACATCAGCATGAAAACTGTGCCACTTTATTTTTCCAGAGTACTATCTTCTTTAACAATTATCTGGTACCTAGCTCCTAAGCTCCTCTGCTATCCAAAAGCTAAACTACATTAGAACTGGAGATGTGGGGCTCTGTGAGGCAAGGATCTTCAAACTTAGGCAAACAGAATTAAGCTGGTTGTCTAAACCAGGATGGCTGGTCTTTGTTCTTACTCTCACTTCCTAGAGCAGCATCCTGGGCATCTCCATCCTACAACAAGGACGATCCAAAGGGAAAATTCCTATCTTGAGGTTTTATTGCTGTAAGGAGACCTCCTGACAATGGAAACTCTTATAAGGAAAACATGTAATTGGGGCTGACTTAAAGTTTCAGAGGTTCAGTCCATAGCATCACGGTGGGAATCATGGCGGTGTGCAGCAGACATGGTGCAGGAGGAGCTGGGAGTCAGTCCCACATCTTGATCCGAAGGCAGTAAGAAAAGAATGAGATGCAACACACTTCCTCCAGCAACGCCACACCAACTCCAAGAAGGCCACGCCAGCTAATACCACTCCTTATAGGCACATGGGGCATTTTTATTCAAACTACCACATTCCACTTCCTGACCCCCCCCCCAGGCTTGTAACTATAAGAAAATCCAGAATTGTATTCAGTCCAACTTCAAAGGTCCCCATAGTCTACAACAGTCTCAAACTTCTTTAAAAGTCCAACATTCTAAGTCTCTTCTGAGATTCATGCAATCTCTTAACTGTAATCACCTGTAAAATAAAAATGAAAAAGCTTTGAACATATAATGCCACCGAACATATATTACCATCCCAAATGGTGTGGAAATACTGGATCAAAGCAAGTCCAGAAACCAGGTACACAAACTAAACTCTTCACTTCCAGGTCTGATGTCAAAGCACTCTTTAGATCTCCAACTCTTATCTTTGTTGAATGAAGAATTTCTTTTTGTCTGGGGGCCACTCCATGTTATCAGCTGTCCTCAGAAGATATCCCATGGCTCTGTCATCTCCAACATTTTGGAGTCTCAAGGCAGCCCAGGTTCATCTTCACAGCATCACCCAATGGCCTTTCTAGGCCTCCATTCAGGAACACCCTGACACATACCTGGCCTCAGAAGCGTTCCTCAGTCATGAAGAGAGATTACATAGTCTTTTTCTTCTACCCTTGACTCTAAATCCAGAACCATGTGGCCAAATCTGCCAAGTTCTGCCATTTTTGCTGCATGCTGGGACTGGAACATGGCCCCCTTGTTCAATTACATCTTTACCAGCTTTCCAGTTTTGATGGTTTCCTTCACTGCTTCAGCTTGGATGTCCTGACACTTGTTTTGTAAACAAGGCTGGCCTCAAACTCAGAGATTCACCAGACTCTGCCCTCTGAGTGTGGGACTAAAGGCATGCAACACTGTACCTAGATGTAAGCTTTTCTTTAATTCCTCTTCACAAGTTGGAAACTTAGCTGGTGGAGTCTTGCCCTGGGGTCACTCCATTTATTCCTTTATTCCATTCTTTTTTTTAAAAAAAAAACTTTTTATTGGTTCTTTGTGAAGGTCATATCATGTACTTCAATCCCATTCATCTCCCCCCCCTCCTTATACCCACCTTCCACCCTTGCAACCTCCTCCCCAACAGAGGGAAGAAACTGGTTGTGGAAACTGAACTTTGTCACAGTGTGTCCCACAGCATAACCATTTGTCCACACTTCTTTGCTTACAAATGTTCATTGCAATGACACATTGCTCTGGTCCGAGCTTCTGCTCTGGCTTTTGCTACTATCAACACTGGAACCTCACTGGGACTTTTCTTGCATATCCTATGGTTGTACTGTTTCATAGATGTTCTATAGTTTGGGGTATGTAGGACTTGCCTCTTCAAGTACTACAGCAGTTCATCAATGGGGTAGATGTTGGGCTGGACCAATTCAAAGCCTTGGATCTGGGCCTGAGAGGTGTCTAAGCTGGTCAGTCCACCAGCTCTCCTGAACTCACACTACCAGGCTGTTTTCTGCCCTGCCCCAGCTGACCTATCCAATGCCTCCACCAAAAAGGGGCAGAGCCAGTTCTTCTGTTCTTATGAGCTCAGGACCAGCTCACCTGCAACCCCTGCCACCAGGGTCAGCTCTATTTACTGTGTACCCAGGTGAGGTGAAGAACATGTTCTCCCAAGTGCTGCAGCAGATGACAGAGCAAGCTCTCCTGCTCTTGTAACCTAATCAGGGTCATCTCCCTGGCCTATTGTAGCTGGCGAGGGCAAAAGGAAGACAGGGCAAAAAGTTGCCTCCCTTGCCCCTGGCAGTCCACAGCAGACCCAGGGGAAGACCAAACACCCCCTCCCCCGTACTCACACCTTCAGGTTCAGTTCATCTGAAACCCCTACCCACATCCAGGTCTATGCTGCCCAGGTGAGATGCAGTGCCGATTCTTCCAAGAGCTGTAGTAGGTAAGGGACAAGGACAGCTCTCCCACTGTGACCACACTGCCCACCAGACCTGCTCTCCCATCTGCTTGTTGTAGGTGGCAAGGGGAGATGGGTGGGGCATCTGCCCCTTGCCCGTGTCACTGCAGGACAGACAAGCAGTAGAGTCAGCTCTCCCACAGGGCCAGCTCACCTATAACTCCTGCAACCAGGGTCAACTGTATTGTAGTTCCTGGACAATGTGTGGGGTCACTGCTCTCCAGAGTCCTAAAGGTCTCTAGGAGTAGGGACAGCACTCCCAAGATTCCCATGCAAGGGGTGAAGCCAGTTCTGCATAACCCTCATACATCAATATGTCCCTAGTGGCAGCCTAGACCAGGGATGTCTGCCTAGTCTTTGGTAAGAGACCCCTGCTACTGCAGGCCATAGACCCAGATGTGGTCCCAGGTGGCATATAGGCCAGGACCCCACCATAGTCCCAGGTGCTATCACTGGCTACTTGCCACAGGTGTTCCTTACTACCCTTGAGTCTACCGTTCTGCCTCTCTTCATTGTGCCCACATCTTTCTGTTTCTCTTCCTCTTCCACTTCCCCACCATGCATTTGCTACTCTCACTGATACCCAGGGTCTCTGAGTGTCTAGGGTCATCTCATGAGTGGTCTCAGAAGCACTGTGCCCAACCTGTGCATTACAACACACGAGACATCCTTTGTGTGGTCTATGCTAGGTCTCTGTCAGGGCCCCTGGTGCCAAATGATAGTCTTCTAGATCTCACTCCTCGTCCAGGTCCACTCACATGGCGATGTGCAGAGATCCTTTATATCGGGTTCATTCACACCAGGTGTCCTTGGTCCCAGGCTGGCTTGATCCCCTCTCTGCCTTAGAAGCCCATCCAGGCTTGTACAGCGCCAGACTGGTAGTTATCTTGGAGTTACTTTTTTCAGAAAATGTTAGGTTACTAATCATTCAGCTGTTCATAGGTCAGAACACTGAACATAGACACAGCCTCCCTCCTCTCTGCTACCCAGTGTTGTGATGTGACACAACAACACACTTGCAATGCCTCTAGGGCCAATGCCTTTATTCCATTTCTTAATCTGTTTATATCCTTAAACATAGGACTTAGCTACATTCTATTTCCTGGTGCCCATTTTCTTCTCTATCTGTATTTTTATTTCTTCAGCTTGTTCCTTTTTTATTATAAATCTCCATTAGAGTAAACACTAATAACCACACAACAGTCAGTATTAGGCTGTTTTAAATTTTTCTCTGTCAACAGAATTAACTGAAAACTCTTCACTTTAGCCCCAGGCACACTCTTCACACAAGCACCGAAAGCACCTACATTCTTCACTAAAATATCCCTAGGCAACATACTAACATTCTTCTCCTCTGAAACTTCTTGAGTTAGGCTCCCACAGTTCAAATCACCCTCAGCATGACTGTCTTTCATGCTTCTACTAAAATGACCTATTACGTCCTACGTAAAGTGTCCAACTGCTGTTCTAATACAAACTCCCAAAGTCCACATTCCTCCAAACAAAAACATGAGCAGGCCTATCACAGAAATAAGTCCAGTTTGTGATCCCAACTTCTGTCTTAGTTAGGGTTTTATTGCTCTGAAGGCACACCATGACCAAGGCAACCGTTATATATGAAAGTATTTAATTAGGGGCTGGATTACATTTTCAGAGGTTTATTCCCGTATCATCATGGCAGGAAACATGTAAATGTGCAGGCAGGCATGGTGCTGGAGGAGCTGAGAGTTCTACATCTTGATCTGCAGGCAGAAGGACAAGAATAAGACAAACTTTCTCCAACAAGGTCACACCTACTCCAACAAGACCACACTTACTAATAGGTCTATGAGGACCATGTTTATTCAAAGCACCACAATCGCCAAGTAGTGCTTGGGAAAGCAGGTCCTTTGGCACTGCTCACACAGCTCTAGATGTCTTCCCTCATCCTGGCCAAGGTACACCTTCTATACAATACTCAAATCCATTTCTTCCTAAGACTGACACACACACTTCTTGCTTATCCTACACAACTTAAAGTTGTGCTCCCCATTTGACCCGCAAAACCATTCTTCTGAGTTGGTTTTGTTTAATCTACTACCAGTAACAGTTAGGTCAGCAGCATCAACAGAAGAAATCATCATCTACTCGTTTCCTTCTTGCTCTCTGTCTTTCTGTTTCTCATTCTCTCTCTTTGTGTGTATCCCCTGTCTCTATTTGTGTCTGTATTTCTGTATTTCTGTCTCTGTATCTCTGCCTCTCTCATAAAACACACACACACACACACACACACACACACATACATGGGGGAGAGAGTTGCATTATTTTGGACTCATCAGATCTGTAGTAGGAGTATAGAGCCAAAGCTATTTATTTAATGTTCTTTTTTAGTTCTACAGTATCAAGTGTAAGACACATGTTCATTTTAGCAGCATCAAGCTACAAAGGAGAAATTGCACCATTTAACATCAAAGGTAAACTTAAATTTTCTGCGATTTTCTTCTCCAGGAGGCTCCTCTGTTTGTTTTGGGCTTTTTTGTTTGTTTGTTTCTCTTGGTTTTGTTTTGTTTGTTTTGACTTCCTGGATTTCATTATTTATGAAACAGAGAGATAAGTAGAGCTTGCTTTTGTCTTAAAACATTTTGATTTCTCGTTTTTTGCTAGTTAAATGTTGAGAATTAAATGATTTAATCTATTGATGGAGAATACCTAAGGTCGGCTTCTAAATTTTAGCATAAGAGCAAATATGTTTAATATAGTCAAATAGATTTCAGATCCCCCACATACTTTTTCATAAAGTCTTGCCTAAGTATTACAAAGGTAAGTTATTCTAATAATGGGGAGAGAACGGGAAACAGACCAACAAAATGAATAGTACGATAAAGCAAGGCTGCTATTCAATCAAATAACATCTAACTTTGCCAGGCGGGAGCTTTTTATATGCACTGCTGATGTCATAACTGGATGGAGCTATGACTGAGTGCATCCTATTCTTCCCTTTTCTTAGATTCCTGAGGACTACAGAAGCTCCTGCTCATGTGCTGAGCTTGATTCTTAGTTGTCTATCACGTTTGTCTTTACTGTAGCTTTACAGTTGTTCAGTAGCTTTCCTTTCAAGTAAACTGCTTCTTTTCTATATTTATCACAAATTATAAACATGCATAAACATTTGTTTAGTTCTTTTTAATTCTACTGTGTGTCTTTAAGGTCTATGAGACTATAATTTTAAAAAGTAACCACAAAGTTTTAAATGATGTACATTAAATTAATAGTCAATGATACTAACAATATGTCCACATATATCCAGCCCTTTAACAAGATTTTTAACTCTTCTCTGGCTTAGTTATATCACCTACCTACCTCAAATGTTGTTAAGGAGCCATAAAGCAAACTTAGTACAGTAAAAAGCAGTTAGACACTACTTCCACATGGAAGGTCAATAAGGGGCAGCTATTTTAATGTACTATACTCTTGAGGGATGTATTATAATAGAGCATGTGTCCTTAATGCATGCCAGGGAATCCTCTGGGTATATGCCCTGGAGAGGTAGAGCAGGGTCCTCTGGAAGTGTCATGTTCAGTTTTCTCAGTAACTGCCAGACTGATTTCCATAGTGGTTGTACCATCTGGCAATCCCACCAGCAATGGAGGAGTGTGCCTCTTTCTCCACATCCTCGCCAACACCTGCTGTCTCCTGAGTATTTAACCTTAGCCATTCTGACTGGTGTGAGGTGAAATCTCAGGGTTGTTTTGATTTGCATTTCCCTCATGACTAAGGATGTTGAGCATTTCTTAAGGTGTTTCTCAGCCATCCGAAGTTCTTCAGGTGAAATTCTTTGTTTAGATCTGTACCTCATTTTTAATAGGGTTATTTGGTTCCCTGGGGTCTAACATCTTGAGTTCTTTGTATATATTGGATATTAGCCCACTATCAGATGTAGGGTTGGTGAAGATATTTTCCCAATTTGCTGGTTGCCGTTTTGTCCTTTTGACAGTGGCCTTTGCCTTGCGAGAACTTTGTAATTTTATGAGGTCCCATTTGTCAATTCTTGATCTTAGAGAATAAGCTATTGGTGTTCTGTTCAGGAACTTTTCCCCTGTGCCCATGTCCTCAAGGGTTTTCCCCAGTCTCTTTTCTATTAGTTTTAGTGTGTCTGGTTTTATGTGGAGATCCTTGATCCACTTGGAGTTGAGCTTAGTACAAGGAGATAAGGATGGATCAATTCGCATTCTTCTGCATGCTGACCTCCAGTTGAACCAGCAACATTTGTTGAAAAGGCTATCTTTTTTCCACTGGATGTTTCGACTCCTTTGTCGAAGATCAAGTGACCATAGGTATGTGGATTCATTTCTGGGTCTTCAATTTTATTCCATTGGTCCACTTGCCTGTCACTGTACTAATACCATGCAGTTTTTAACACTATTGGTCTGTAGTAAAACTCTACCAGAGAACTCCTACAGCTGATAAAGAACTTCAGCAAAGTGGCTGGCTATAAAATCAACTCAAGCAAATCAGTTGCCTTCCTATACTCAAAGGATAAGCAGACTGAGAAAGAAGTTAGGGAAATGACACCCTTCACAATAGCCACAAACAATATAAAGTATCTTGGTGTGACTCTAACCAAACAAGTGAAAGATCTATACAACGAGAACTTCAGGTCTCTGAAGAAGGAAATCGAAGAAGACCTCAGAAAATGGAAAAAGTTTCCATGCTCGTGGATCGGCAAGATTAATATAGTTAAAATGGCCATCTTGCCAAAAGCAATATACAGATTCAAGGCAATCCCATCAAAATCCCAACTCATTTCTTCACAGAGTTAGAAAAAGCAATTCTCAAATTTATCTGGAATAACAAAAAACCCAGGATAGCTAAAACTATTCTCAAGAGTAAAAGAACTTCTGGGGGAATCAGTATCCCTGACCTCGAGGGAAGTATTATTAAAGCAGAGCCGACTCGTTCCTGCCCTAGTGCCGGCAACTCTCGGCCTTGGCAGCCTGGCCAGCCATGCACTGGTGGGCAATGGCCGGCATGTTTTTTAATCTCGTGGAGACTCTGACTCTGAACTCCACAATCTCTCCACTCAGTTCATTAGGTTCCCACTGGAGGGTTGCTACCACACCAACATTCCCCACAGCCTTTGTGGTACCCATCTGGCAAAACCCACACTTTGCCTCTCAGATGAGCCACATGCAGCCCAAACTTAGTTCAGAAACAATGGTGACTCAATCTCTGGGCACAACAACTAAACCTAACCTTGTAAGCCTTATTAAAATCTGACTCCTCTGGTGGTGAATCCTTGCGGATCTGCATGATACCAGGAAACTCGAGCAGCTAATTTTACTGCTCTGCTGTCCCAGTTCCAGAGAACTAACTCCCTTCCTGCTTCACCTCTTCCTCTGCCCAACCCAGAAATCCTGCCTACTCACCCAGTGATTGGCTCCTTTATTCATTAGGGGATTGGTTCACCAGAAAAGCACCAGGCCCAGCCACAACACTATACCACTGCCGTTTAACTAACCTTCCAATAGGTTCATAAAGTAACATTGACAGGTATCCCCAACTCAGCATCATCAAGAACATAAGTGGTTCTGGGCATCGCACCACATGTTTTCTACTTGCAGGACTTCCTCTAATTCAGTGCCTTCCTGAGGACACACCACATAACTCTTTAATGGCTATCCAGTCTGCACTCATTCAACAAGAATGGTCTCAGAAACAAACATCAAAGCACAAGAAACATAGAACTCCAAAATACACATGACTAGAGGAGAGCCTCTCCACAATATATTATAATCAAAATATCAAAACTACAAAACAAAGACGCAGCAATCAAACTATAACAAAATACCACTGACCCACAAAGAAAAACACATCAGACAAATATGATATCATTCACTCCAACCTAAAAGCCAAGGAAAGCATGGAATGAAATATTTCAAGCCGTAAAAGTTCATAAATACCAATGAGGATTGCTATATGCTGAAAATTTATGTTTTAAAACTGACAGGAAAATAAAGAAATGTCAAGAGACACATGAACTACAACCATTTCTGGCCTCCATACCCGTGCTGCAGAATGTACTAAAAGGACTAATACACACAACGGAGGAAAAAGAACATTCTCAATCAGGAAAGCACAGGGAGAAGAGTGGGGGAAGACAAAGAAAAAAAAAGATTTAGGAAGGAATCTAGATTAACGCAGCGAATAAGCAAATGTCTGATACTAATCAGGAGGAAAGGAGAGTAAATAGCACTTCAACTGACTACACAAAAAAGCTTGTAAACATCTCATAACAGCCTGAAATGCGAGTGGCCTCAACACAGCAGAAGAGAAAAGCAGATGACCTAGCAGGACTTACAAACCACTTATAATTGTTTATTGTCTCCCAGAAACGTACTTCACTGACAGGGATACCTAAAGCCAAAGAGACAAAGAATGGAAGTCAACTCATCAAGTCAGCTGAAAACAAGCTGGTGTGGCCATTTTGATATCGATTACATAGACCTCAGATCAAGACTAATCAGAAGAGATGAAGAAAACTACTACATGACTAATAAGAGAAACAGTTCGTCAAGAATATATACAACTGTAAATCTATGCAACAGATGTTAAGATGTCAAATTTTACTTAAAAAAAAAAAAACAACACCAATGTGTAAAAAAGATCAGAACAACCATGGTACAATTAATAGTGGGTGATTTCAATCTCTTATTTGTATTTCTGTATAGGAATCCACTCTAAAAATCAACAAAGAAACTTCATAGATAAAATGGGCTTTTTAGACAGAATGCGTGTTCTCCTCAATAGCCCATGGAACTTTCTTTAAAATAGACTGTATTCTCTAAGACAAAAGAATTCAAATAACTCACTCTATTAAAAAATACTCTTGGATAACTAGTAGTCCCTGAAGAAATTGCAGGTGAAATTTTAAAAGTCCTAGAATTAAAATGAAAGTACAAAATACTTTCAGCATATAGACAATGTGACACTAACTGGAAATTTTGTAGTTATGAGTTTTTTAATTAGAAAATCAGAAAGATGTAAATAGCCCAGTGGTGAACCTCAAGGCCTTAGGAAACCAAGAGCAATCCAAACCCAAAAGTGGTATATTGCAATAAACAATAGGAAGGGTATTAATGAAATGGGAACTAGGAGAACTGCACAGAGTTAATTAAACAAAAGGATGATTTTCTTGAAAAATATGCAAAACATGCAAAACCAACAAACTCATAGTCAAACTAAACGAAAGAGAGAGAAAGACCCAAGTTAATAATATCATGGATGGAAAAGGATTTTTTTTAATTGGCAGAAATAATATTGTAAAACTGGATATATTGCCAAAAGCAAACTCCAGATGATTTGACACAGTAAAATTTCAATGTTGTTCTTTAATAACTAGAAAAAAATCTTAAAATTCATTTAGGGATACCAAAGACAACAGATTCCAAAGAAATGCAGAGGGCCACTAGGGACTGCTTTGAAAGAAGGAAAGACTGTAAGAGCTGGAGGAATTTGCTCTGAGGTTTGTCTCTAAGTAATGACAGAAGCAACACCCATAAAGTCTCCGCCAGCATGACTGCTAAGCAAGAGCTAAACAAGGACAACAATAGATGTGCGACAGAGGGAAAGAAAGAGCTCAGGGGGCTCTCAATCCTGCACAAAGAGCTATAGGCAGCTAAGGAGTGCTGAGAGTGGGAGAGACAGTCTTTCCAAGGAAGAACATGGCAGTTGCTTACCCAATAACAAATAGCTACCCTGAAAAATTATATACAAGTAGCATTACAGACCGAGCAGGTTGGACTTATACATTTAGGAATACATATATATATGTATATATATATGTATATATATGTATATATATGCACATACACATGCATACACACACACACACACACACACACACATGTAACAACACTTGATGAAAAAGAGGCCATGAATTTGAAAAAAAGCAAGAAGAAGTAATGAGAGAGTTTGGAGGAAGAAGTGGGATGGAGGCAATTATGTAATAATATCAAAAATAATCAAAGAAATACTTTTAAAGACACTAAAGAATAGAAGACACTAAAATTGTGGAAAGACCCCTCATTTTTATTTTAATGGTAGAAATAATATTGCAAACCTGGTTGTATTGCCAAAAGCAAACTCCAGATTGGACTCAATAAAACGTCAATGTTGTTCTTTAGTAATTAGAAACAATCTTAAAATTCATTTAGGAGTGCCAAGACCACAGAAACCATTCTAAGCAGAAAGAGATTCAGAAGCTATCACAATAGCTAATCTCCAACATACTGCAGAGCCATCACAATAAAAACACTAAGGCAGGGCACACAGACAGATGGGTGGACCTGTGAAAGAGAGGATTTATTTAAAGAGCTATGCAGCTATGTACACTTAATTTTCAACAAAGATGTCAAAAATGTGTAATGTGGAAGGAAAGCCTCTTCAATAAATGGTTCTGGGAAAACTGGATATCCAAATGTTAAAGAATGAAGCTAGATTCACAGTTCGCATTCTGAAAAAAACATCAATTCAAATTGATCAAAAATCTTAATATAAAACCAGAGGAAAATACAGGGGAAACATTTCGAAATATAAGTATAGGCAAGGGGTTTCTGGTAAGGACCCCACTAGCACAAGAAATGCCAAGAACTGACATGTCAGATAGGATTCTATGAAATCAAAAAGTATATACACAGCAAAGGAAATGTTTGCCACAGCAAAGAGACTGCATATAGCAAGGAAAACATCTTTGCCAACTATAAACAGATGAGAAATTAATATTGAGTATATATGAAGACCTGAAAAAATTAAACATCAAAAACCAAATCACCCAGTCTATAAATGACTGACTAAATAGATCACTTGTTCTCAACCTTCCTAATACTGGGATCCTTTAATCTAGTCCCTCATGTTGTGATGATACTCAGTGATAAGATCATTTCATTGCTACTTCATAGATATAATTTTGCTACTATTAGAAATTGTAATGTAAATATTTGATATGCAGGATATCTGATATGTGACCCCTTTGGAGGTTACGATCCACAGGTTGAAATAGATGGTCCTCAAAAGAAGAAAGATGACTCAGCGGTTAAGACCACTGTCTGCTCTTCCAGTGGCAACTATACTGGATGTTCAGGATCCCAGTTCAGTCCAGAGTCTATGTCAGGGTGAGTTTTTAAGCACAAAAGCCACATCCTTGATTAGCCAATAAGAACTACAGAAGCCAGAGATCAAGTTACTATGTTTAGGAACTTTCCCAGAACTATGGGCTTTCGTGGATTAGGCCTGTGCTTTAGGTTCTGCAGGTGCTGCTGACTGCATGATGATCCCAAAGCCTGAACAGTACTTCCATCAGGGAGTTAGCTACCCTAAGTTCTGGGGACCTATAACATCATTAAGTAACTGATCTTCCTCTTTACCATCCTTGGTTTCATTTTTTAATATGAGGAATATGATTTTTGCTTTTCAATTCTTTTTAAAATGTGTTTCCTGGAAATTATCTTTGAACAAGTTAGTCAAGACATTGTGATAAATGAAAATACACATGTAGTCTACATCTTGGGACATAGAAGAGTTTCCCACCACATAAATAGTGGAAATCAGAACTCTTAGACAAATTCCATTCCTACAGCAATTCTGTCCAACTTCTTTCATTACCAGATTGTTCACCCAACTTAATCATTAGAGCCAGACAGTCTGACTTGGTGCCCAAGCCAATTAATACATAATTTAAATCAGAAGGATGTATAAAATTATTTGAGAGTCTTCTATAGTAATTGGAATTTAAAAAAAAAAACTCTAAGTACATAATCCATTACTTCCATATGTGCATTAGTAAAAAGTAATTGATCGCTGCTGACAATAATGAGTTTTCAGAAGCAAAAGCTACCTTTCTCTTGTTCAGTATCCCTCTCTGCATGCAGCAGATAATATTATCTGCAGAGTTTAATAATATATATCCTTGGGATGGAAAATCACTCTGCCTAAAAGGTTTCCCTTGAGTTTTTCAATTTATCATGTCAAGCTCTCAGTATTAGCAGACCAGGGAGTACTTCCTCAGACCTTCCTCACTGCTTTCCTGAGTTCAGCAGCACATTATAAAGATTCTCTATCATTGCTTTCCCTGTGACTTGAAAGGAGATGCATACACTGGATCCTCCTGTGGCCAGGTACTTACCAGGATGAAGATGAAAACAGAGGACTTTGTTTAAAAGGCACTGTCAACAATTAACAGTCAGATTCCTTTTTTTTTTAACAACAGTTCTTTTTATAACCTCATTGCTAGGGATGGCTAGAATTCTACCTCCATTTAATCAATTCTGCTGGGGAAATAAAGTTATTTTAGGTATTAATTGTTACTTGGGAGTAATTCAAATCAGTGTTCCTAATATGTTAATACGCAAACATAGGTCTTTGTGAATAATAGTTATTTAGTTCACGTTCTGGTAGTCACAAGCTATAGAAGAATGTAGAGCACTTGAAAGGCCTAGGTGCTGATGATGGGTGGGGAGGCAGTAGAGTTTTATTAATCTAAAATAGTAGTGATGGTTCTATTTAAAACAGAATAAAGGAAACGGCTTCTCTTACTCCTCAGTGTAACCTTTGTCACCTTGCAAAATAACATGAAATCAAATTAATTTTTTAAAACAAAATGAGATGTAAAAGAAATATGTTTTTAATAATCAGTGCAATATAGTAATCAAAGATCTGCTTACCTGAACAGTCTGAGAAAAAAAGTAGTCTTTTGATTGTTAAAAACTACACAACAGTTATTTGTTGTTGGCAACAATCCCATCAGAGGGACTGACTTTATGATGCTCATGATGAAACACTACTCAAGGTGACATGAAGGTGACTGAGGTAGGGCCAGGGAGTCCTTCACTACTCTGAAAGCAAGATACAACTGAGAATTGTTCTGTGTGGTCTGGGTGGGAATCTCGGAGCTACTGCCTCCATCTTTAACAGTGAAAGTGAAGTACAAGGTCAGAGGCCACAGCTCTGCAGGAGGCAGCATGGAAAGCTGTGAAAATCTGCACTCTTAACAACTTTATTGAACAACTTGCTGCTGTGACCTTGAGACCACTTTATCTCAGACCTTCCACTTATGTGAGATAATAAACATCATTATTCTCTGAGCTATTTTGTTACCAAAACAAAAATGTATTTGTTGCAGAAAGCATCGTATCTGATAAAGCAGCCAAGGTTCTTCCTTCAATGTCTTCCCAATAAACTTTGTTTCTGGAGGGGAAAAAAATGACCTATACAATGTAAATGAAAGGAAGCCACAAACTGAAGCAAAGAGAACAATCTTGTGCCCTTTCTTTCTGGCTAAGGTAATGGCTGTGCTTTTCCCTTGTAATGGTCTATGAGAAGACAATAGTGTTCTCTTCTGTGCCTCTGTAGCCAGTATCCTCTCAGAACACATTCACAGTGCACAGGATCACCGTGTCGAAGAACATAGCTCTGCATCTAAAGAGTTCAAGATGGAGTCATGGGGCTGCCCCCTCTGGTGACAGAAATTAAAGAACAGCAAAATCTCCCCACGCTTCAATCTCCTCAGCACTTCCTTCTCTGAGTTAACAATGAAATGGCAAGCAAATTTGCCCCCTGACTGGACAGCACATAACAACATTTCAAAAAACATTGGCTGCAAGAGAGAGAGAGAGAGAGAGAGAGAGAGAGAGAGAGAGAGAGAGAGAGAGAGAGAGAGAGAGAGAAAGAAATATAGCGAATAATCAAAGACCAATATTATATCTAGATTTTCAATCTATTAAAAATTATCTAAAAATTTTGTGATACTACTCAACAATTAGAAACAATGAATTCACAAAATTTTTAGGCAAATGGTTTGATCTGGAAAATATCATCCTAAGTGAGGTAACCCAATCACAAAAAAATACACATGGAATGCAATCTCTGATAAGTGGATATTAATTAGCCCAGAAGCTCTGAATACCCAAGGCACAAATCGCATAACAAATGACTCCCATGAAGAAGTATGGAGAGGGTCCTGATCCTGGAAAGGATTGATCTAGCATGGGAAGGGAATATAAGGACAGAGAGAAAGGAGGGAGGGGATTGGAGAAGGGATGGAGAGAAGGTTTATGGGACATATGGGGAGGGGGGATCCGGGAAAGGGGAAATCATTTGGAATGTAAACAAAGAATATAGAAAATAAAAATATTAAAAAAATGAAATCACAAAAAAAATTATCAACCTATAAAGCACAGATGCATTTTTCTTCCTGCTATTGCTATTAAGAAATAAATAGATAAACTGTAGTTATCCCCTCAAGAGGAAAAGATCAGGACGATAGCTTGGCTGTGGGTAGTGGAGTGCTGGTCTCTAATACATGGTGCTATGGAGAGCTGGTAAAGGCCTATAGAGGTAGGACTTGACGGGAGGCCTTGGGTCATTCAGGTACATCATCTAAAGGAAGTGGAAACCCTAGTGCTTTCCTGTTTCACTTTTTATCTCCCAGCAGCCGTGAGTTAAGCACCTTGCTCTCTGATGTATTACCTTCCATGATTAAAACCTCTAAACCTGTAAGTCAAAATGAGATCTTCCCCTGTTAAGTTGACTATCACAGGAAGCATTTTCATGTCCAGACAGGTATGTACTATAAGGCCGCCATATTCTTCCCCATGTCTCTCTACTTTCCTTTGTTCCCTGACCCCTCTCCTGGCTGTCCTCTTTGTTCTACTAAACTCTCACACACTACTTTCATTTAATATTTATGCATAAACAGTTTTGCATAAGACCACAAATGAGAGAAAACATACAAAATATTAATTTTAATATTAAAAATTAATTTTAATTAAACATTTAATTAATAAAATTTAAACTTAATATCTAAGATGATTTAATTAAATTAATGAGATCTAAATTCAAATTAAATATCTAAATTAAATTTTAATTAAATATTTAAAAATATAATATTAAAAAAATTAAGGCAATCTTTCAGAAACTGGCTTACTTTGCTTAATATAATCTTCTCTACTTACACCCATTTTCCTATAAACAATATAACTTTATTTTTCTTTACAGCTGAAATTTTTCATATATATAAAAACATATGCATGTGTAAAATCTCAGTTTCCTATTCGTTCCTCTGATATCAGGTACCTCAGTGGTCTCCATAATGTAGCTATTACAATAATGCTGAAATATACATTCATATACAAGTATCTCTGTGATGTGTTGACGTAGGTACTTATCCAAACGCAAACTAGATCGTACTGTAAATCTACTTTCAGAATCTTCTATACTAATTTGTAAATACAAGACTGGCTTATATTCCACCAGTATTAAATAAGGGTTTCTTCTGTGTACATTCCCAACAAAATGTATTGTCCACTGTTTTCTTAATGACTGTCATTCTGGCTGGCATGAGGTGTTACCTTTACCATCATAAACAAACAGTCAAACAAGAGGAATTCAGATAACAGAGTTCTGGTTTTATTTACAGGTTATGCAATTCCTCATGAAAATGATTTTTAATGCATATGAAACCTCTTGTAGTTATGTAAAACCATAACGTATTATGTAAAAAAAAATAGACACTGTAGCTTTACCCAAACATTCAAAGATGCTAAATAAAAGTTTGAAGGGGAACCAAGAAATTGGAGCAGCAATTGGAATATAAAATAAACAAATAAATAAATAAATAAAATTTTTAAACATTTACAAAAAAGCACTTTCTTTTAAATTCACAGAACAGCCTTTGGTTGCCTCTCAAAACAAGGGTTAAAAATTATAAAGTCAAATTAATTAAAACAAAACAAATTAAAATTAAAACAAAAATAAGAAATAAGAGGAATAGCTTTCTAATAATATACTTGCAAATATTTAATGAGCTGGGCAGTCAGAGGGAAACTTCCCTTTTTATTGTTAAAGACTACAATAAAATTAATATATAAGCAGATAAAAACAAAATTTTAAATGAGTATGATTATAGTAATTTTAGTTTATTTTTAATTGTTTTGCTCCAATAATCCCTTAACTCAGTCAATAAACATACTCAGCACATGTCTGATAGCAGTCCACACAGTGCCCAAACACTACAAGTGAGTGAAATCCCAACTCAAGGAACCAAAGTACACTCTGGGGGTAGCCATGTACTTTAACAAGGATATGTTCAGGCTGCTAGAAAAGGTCTTTAGGGCAATAGATTTGAACATTCAACAAATATTTAAATTCCACCGATAATGACACCAAAATAATTGCTCTAATTAGAGGTTATATCTAAGATATGAAAATGAACATTAATGAATGGACTAGGTAATTAGCTCCTGGATCATTAGTGAGCATTAAGGTCTGAGTATACGGCATTCTTACCAAAGCTGTGATACAAAGGCCACACATCCTGCAGTACCTGCATTAGTCTCTTTCTTAGAACAAGTGATTGGCCTGAAGGACACCAGGACATCCCAACAGCCCATTGGCTTCTTTATCTAGGCAGATAGCATGGCCACACCTGGTTTAAACAAAGACATCTTTGTACTCCTCTTACTAAACAATGTCCTTGTTATGTTAATTTGTTGGCTTGGTGTTTCTTCATTTATTTTTAATTGAAAAGCCTCCAGCTTTCCAAAGAGGTCAGAAAAATGAACTAAAATGATATGAATTTTCTAGCAAAGAGCAGGCTTTCGATAACTATTACTGCCCTTTTCTTTGTCTTGATTCCTCTTCACCCCTGTTCCACAAACATGATGGAATGAAAATTTTTCAGTTAACATATGCAAGAGAAAATGCAACCCAGAATGAGCATTGAGCCTGCTTAAGTTACTGCTAATATTTCACAGCAAACACAGTAAGTGTAGGTAGATTTATTTTCCATTCCATACTTACTTTAATTATGAGGTTGAAAATTATTTGGGAAATAAGGCAAAAATTATTTTGTTGAAGGAAATTATTGCACATGCAAATAGGACTAACAGTTCTGTTACCAGAATAAACATCTTTTTATAGGACTTGAGCTGATTTTTCCATAGCTCTGAACATGAGAATGAATATTAATTACGGAAAATCTTATTAAGTGATGCCTCTCTGCCTGAGGAATGCTAAGTCCGAAGCCATTCACCCTACTCATAGAATACAGGTGAGGCAAGGACCTGCTCTCCGTACATCCTCAAGGTCCACTGCAGATGGCTGCTGTGGAGCTTCTGCTCCCAGACTCCTGAAGACCATGAACATAACCCACCAAGGACGGGAATGTCCACACTCACACCTGGATTAGTGTTCTCGGGCAAGAGCATGAGCTTACAAAAAATATTTTTGACCTTACCAGGTATCAGTTATATTTTGTTTATTTTAAATTTTTAATACAATATGCGATGATCTGACACATTCCACTCCCTCTACCCCTCTTAGACTCACTCAGGCCCTCTTGTTAGAAACAGAGAATAATCTTGGCGTCACACAAAGTAACACAAAGCAAAAGCAATTCAGCAAAACAGTTCTCTTTGCAAAAAGTGCGCTCTGAGACTCAAAGCAGGCTAGAAAGCACATACAGGCATTCATTCACTTGGTTTTAAGCTAACACAAGTGGTGTGTCTTTTTTCCCCATAGGCTGAAGGCTGACCTCAAAGTCTCTTGTGATGACTTTGTTTTAAGGAATCCATGCAAGGAAGTGAAGAAGAGCGGGGAAGAGTCACTTGAGGCAACTTCAATTCTGAGAAGGCAGCTGGGACTTTGTATAAACAGATCTATCTGGTAAGGGGCACGAAAACTATTATAGAAACATTTCACAAGGTGACAGGGATAAAAAGATTCGGATTCCTCGTTGTAAGTAGAAGTTTTACATATTTGACAGAACACACTAAAATTGATGCTTCTTTCATATCTCATCCCATCTTCATTGCAATTTCATGTCAATAATAATAATAATAATAATAATACACTGTGTCTAATTAGCTCCTATGGGTATAAGATCACCACATTCAAAGAAAATCATTCTTTACTCTTCAGCAGTCATCTGCTTACAATAGCTTGTCATCTACCAGAGGGATCTCAGGAGCTTTCCCCACTCCAGGCTGGAATTTTCAATTGGTTTGATCTTGTGCAGATCTTATGCAGTGAACCATAGCAGCTGTGTGCCTATGTGTACAACAACCTTGTCATGTCAGGGGGATAATATTTTGTAATCTTCATCCTCATCCTCTGGCTCTGACATTCTTTCTGCCTCCTCTTTGAAATGTCCCCCAAGCATGTGGGATGATAGAGATACGGAACTGAAAGAATATACAAGCATGTGAGATTTGGTGTGATAATTGGCTTCCTTAATAATAGAGGCCAAGAAGTCCCATGATCTGCTGTCTGAAAGTTGCCAGTGATACAACTCAGTCTGAGGCAGAAGACCTGAGAAAAGAGAACCATTGGCTTTTTCTGAACATTTGACTCTTCTGTCCCATCTCTCAGTCAATTGGATGGATGATGGCCACCAACAGTGAGGAGTCCAGGCTCCATCTTCTTAATTCAGTCCACTGACTCACATGTTAACGTCTTCTGGCGACCTGCCTGCCGAGGCACCCAGACATTTACCAGTTATCTGGGAATCCCTTTGCAGCACCAAGTTGTTATAAAATCAGCCATCATATCTGCCTTTCCAAGTACGCCTCATTTTGTGGTTCTGTTTTCTTTCTGGAGCTTTCTAAAACACTACTGTCTAAAGACCCTGTCATGTGCCTAGAGTTAGGAAGCTTGAATAAATACAAACCTCCATATTGATTACAAATGCCAATAAATTCCATTAATATTTTTCTTGTAGCAACATTTTCCATATGGACGAAACTGTATGTTGGATTGTGTTCTGGTATTTATTCTTTACTTGCTGGACCATTCGAGTAGAAATTCATCCCATCTGCCCACCTTCCTCCCTGCTACCTTCTTGGGCTAGTGTGTATATATATATATATATATATATATATATATATATATATATGGAGAGACAGAGAGAAAAAGAGCGAGTCTTTGCAGCTAGACTGTAAACTCTTTATGGACACGAACTTTTGTTTCCTCTGGTTCACTACAGCCATGACAATCCAATGAGAACCAACCAGTGGGATGAATACCATTTATCAATCGTGTGGGACACCTTCAGACCACTTCTGGTACACAAAGCACAAATAGTACAAATAGTGAACAAGGAAAGCCATTAAAAGATACCATACAGTCATGGAGTAAAACCTTCAAGGATCCTTTGCAAGGAAGTTTTCAAAAGTTAAGAACCACTGACTGGATTCCACTGAAAGCTGTATGGCAGCCAGAAGAATCACTCCCTGGTGTTTTTTGGGGAAATCATAAAGTCAATTTCCCTTATCACTGCACATTCTCTCTCTCTCTCTCTCTCTCTCTCTCTCTCTCTCTCTCTCTCTCTCTCTCTCTCTCTCTCTCTCTGTCTCTGTCTCTCTGTCGCTCTTTGTCTGTCTGTCTGTCTGTCTCTCTCTGTGTGCGTGTGTGTGTGTGTGTGTGTGTGTGTGTAGCCAGCATATAATCTACACTGTCTCATCTGAATTTCAATTAACTACTCACTGTACTTCTGTTCTATTCTATTGCTGCTTCCCCGAGGGATGCTGGGATGGCTCTGTGCATTGCAGTTTGAAAAACATGCTTTGCTTTTGTTCTTTTGACCAGGATATAGGTTGAATCTGGAAAATGAAAATAAGCATATTCCCATTATTCAGATACAGCCTAGTACTAAACATGTCATGTTGATATAATGTAATAATTCCTACCTCAAAAAAAGTGTGTACAATGTGTTGAGCCTGGGAGAAAGCTTCCTACAGGACTCACCCCTAAGAGGGGCTCTGATGAGTAAATGAGAATGAGTCACTGAAAGAAAGAGAAAAACGAACTGGGAGGGCAAAGAGCATGGGCCAAGGCACAGGGTCAGAAATGGGCATCGGTGGCACAGAAGTGCAAGAACTTTCTATTCATAGGACGAGAGGCAGCCACTGATTAACGCACCAATGAGAGAGAGGCAGGGGCATTGCTGGCCCAAGGAGGTTAGGCTTAGCTATAAAAAAGCTGTAACAAGGTTATATTTGCATTTTCAATAAACCAGTCTGACAAGGTAGAGAACATTGAGAAGCAATTACAGAAATCACAGAAGCAAAGAATCAGAAATTAAGGTTAAACAGAGGACAGGATCAAGATATGTTTAAGAAGACTTAGGAGAATATATTGACTGACCAAAAGAAATAATGGCAGGATGGCAGTATCTGACTAGGTGACAGGTATTAGAAGTGAACACAACACTGGGTTTCAGAGAATCAGTGAGTGGAACAGACTTAACCAAGAATCAGAAAACCAACAAGTGCTGCTGGCACCATATTAACTCAAAGATTATATAGGCAAAAATGTCCAACCAGAAGAACTGTAACATGTGCTACAGCATGGCACGGGAGAAAAAATTATAAAGTAATTACCATATAAACCACAGGTTCCAAACTGACAGAAATGGACCAAATTTGCTTATTCATTTGTTCATTCATTTGTTTGTTTTAATGTGGTCTCCCTCATGCAATGTTAAGAAGTACTTTAATCTGTATTCATATTTCCAATATCAGATTAAATAAAATCCCAATTCATGAGCCTTCTTAAAAATTTAAAAGTGCTTACAATATTAGTCACACTTTCACACCATTGCCCATAGTGCTAAGGAGCTGCTGCCTTGTCTCCCTGAGGACTAGCCTTGATGTTTTCTTACCTTCTACTAGAGTCTGGATCACCTGTTACTTATCCTAATTAGAGTTAAAATTAAAATATTTATGTACCTATGTTCCATAAAATGTTAACATCAAAGCAAGGCATGGTGCCATCTTTAATCTTAGAATTTAGGAGGCAGACAAAGATGGAGTTCTGTGAATTTGAGGCACCCCGGTCTACACAGTAAGTTCCAGGCCATTCAAGACTACATAAAGAGATCCTGTCTCGAAACAATATGTTAACATGAATACATTTGCATTTTTTACAATCCCCAGTAGTAGAGTAGAGGACTTTAATTCCTAAGTTATACTCTTAGTTTCAATGCTGAAAATCAAATGAGCACAGTTTTTACATGGTTACCATGTAGAAATGGGCAGGCAGAAATAGTACATACACAGAATTTAATAAAAACCTCTCTTGTATTACCATCTGTAATCTAACAATTTTGGGAGTTAATATCAGCATTGAAACCATGTATTTTGATCAGTTCAATACACATTCAAATAAATCTTCAGGCTATCAAATATAACAAGAGATAAACAGTAGAAACCATCACAGTATGAGTTAGTAATTGCCAGTCGTGGAGGTGTTGTAAGAATCTGGAAGATTTTGTTCTAGGCATCCTCTTTCTGTTCCACCTTGAGAAAATGGAACTGTGAGCGTCATTTGATAAAATATAATTTTTACATTCAACTGAGGAATGATCTCATGACTTGTGCCCAATGTACCTATAAGCTTCATCTTCTACCCCTGAAACAAATTTTGAGCACATGAAAATCCATGAAGCTCTAAGAAACTACTTTTGTCAAATTGACCAAATTGTGTTTCACTGTCATTATTCTCTCTTTACTTCTTCCTTAAAGACATACAATTTGTGAAAGGCTCAAAACACAACTCATGGGAATCAGAATAAAAGAAAACAGAGGGCATCTTCTCTCTCATTTGCTGGCTGTCTAAACTTCTAATGATCAATTCTAGTGGTGTCAAAAAGACTAAAGTAAAGCTCCCAGGATACAAAGACTCACTGGCATCATGGCTAAAGCCATGACCTCATCCTGACGTGTTCTGGCCTTGCTTTTCCCTGCTCACCACTGTAGTGATTTAGAGCATGTTCCCTGGTTACCGTTCTAGAAAGGAATATATTTGCAAAGCTTTTTAAAGATACATTTAAATCGCATATCCAATCTTTCCCTAAAGACAAAAGAAGATCAAATGATAATCTTATTGCTTGTCATATCTGAGATGAAGATATTGAAAGAAAATAGATTGCCATTTAGAAATAAAACATGTTCTGTGTAGTTTGCTTCCCTGTTGCTGTGAAAAGACACTGACCAAAACCAACCTGGGGAGGAAAACGTTTATTTCATCTTACACTTTAAAATCTGTCATTGGAGGAAGCCAAGGCAGAAACTCAAGGTCAGAAACCCAGAGGCAGTAATTAAAGCCAAGTCCGTGAAGGAGTGCTGCTTATTGGTTTGCTCCCCATAACTTTCTCGGCCTCCTTCTTACACAACACGGGGCCACTTAGCCTTAGAACACTGGTTCCCCTCCACACTTGCGTAGGCTATTAACTTCAGTTACTGTAACCCACAACTTAAGAAGAAAATAGTTGGAGCTGAGGAGTTGGTGCCATTGGCAACAGCTCTTGATTCAAAAATGTGAGTCTGTGGTTAGATCTTCACCATGAATGTAGAAAGTTAAGCATGGACAGGAATGCCTGTAACCCCAGCACTTGGGGTAGTAGATGAAGAAAGATCATCTTCTGGATGTTACTCAGTCATCAACTGGAGTTAACTGGCTGCTCCTTACTCAGTAATAGAGCCTGTCTTGGGAGAATCTAGCAGAGAATGTTAACAGAAGACACCCGAGTTCTCCTCTGATCCCTGATTCATGCATAGTGCACAGTGCACAGTGCATATGAAAGAATAGAAAATACAGCCTAACTCCAGCCTTCTAAGGAGCCCCAAACACTTCATATTCCAGGGCCCGCTCTTTGTGCTCTTTGTTAGAAACTAGGTAAAAGGTCACATTTCAGAGCCCGCCCTTTGTTCAGAGCTAGACAAAAAGGCCTTGAATAGGTGATCCTGGCCCCACAAGGTAACTGGAAATGAGCTAAGCTTATCTTGCTTCTGTAAACTGCTTATGCCATTACCCCTAGCCAGGAGTTCATGCAGCTATAGACTCCAAGAAAATAGGAAACTAATTGGTCCACTGAGCGTGGGCTCCGATAATTTAAACTGATTGGCCTAAAATCTATGAAGTGGTACAAAGCGATTGGCTCGCATTTGGCGGGCTCTCCATGCTAAGAAATGATTGGTTTGTGATCCGGGGTCTTTGTTGTAAACTTATAAAAGCTGTCGCAATTCGGCACTCGGGGTCCATAGTCCTCTACCCCTGCATGGTGTACGGCTGTGGAACCCAGAATTCTAGTATAAAGAAATCCTCATGTTATTGCATGGAGACCGTTTCTCGCGAGTGATTTGGGTGTTGCATTCCGAGGCGTGGGGTGCTGGGATGCCCTTGGTTTTTGGGGGTCTTACACATGCGTATAAACACACAAGCAAACACCACACCACTACCAAACATTTGCTAGCTATTGGCTTTTCTCTTAATGAAGTTTCTTGTGCATTAATGACATTTGACAGAAGTGATACCATGCACATAAGCCATGCATATCATATGCAAGGCAATGAGAAGACAATAGTCTTGTGTTTGACTTCATCTGTGGGAGAACAGTGTCACAACACAAGAAAGTCATGTTTTGATCATCTGGAGTCCCTAGCCAAATAGTGTCCCATTCAAATACAACTCCGCTCTCTATAAGGAATAATAAGCATAAAATATCTCACACAGCTACTCGTTCTAATAAAGCTGAGAGGCACCTGCTGCACTTTAGAACATTTGTCTATTGTGCCTCTCCTCAAACTGGCAATATTAAAACTAATACTGCCAGCTGTGACAGGAGCAATCTTGCCACTCAAATCCATAATTACAAGGAAGAAAATAACTTAAAATGTAAATTGTCACTGCATTAGCCAACACATTTACATGTCTGCTCGGTCCAGGAAATTGCCATAAAAGCCCATCTTATTTTTAAAGGCCAAAATGTGAAATAATTAAGTTGTTTTACTCTTCTAAACGAGTACATTTATTTTACTGTGAAGTTCTTTTAAAACTAATGAACAAATGGAGACGGAAGTGTTCAGCCTTGAATGACAGCTTGTTAACCCGGCAGAGGAGGGACAGCTGAGTCTCCAGACTTTGTAACTAAAGAGAGCATCAACCCAGCCAGACTGGAAGCCACACCCAAGAAAACAGCTCAAGCTGCCAGCTAGGACACAGCTGCCCGGGCTTAGAGTAACTTACTTTAAACTGCTTATTTTTCCTTAACTCAGAGATTAGTTCCTTCCTGTACAAGCTAAATGCCTTTAGAACGCAGAGCAAGCTTTGCTAACTGCAGCAGTGACTGCTTCAACGTCTCACCATGAGATCCACGCCTGCTTTGTTCTCCACAGATTTTGTTGGTCTGCAACCTCCTTCTTGGCCCTTTAAAAGAAGAGAAAAGGAAACACGACTGAACGCTTTCTCTTCTAATTTGTAAACTTCATTCACTGAGGTGGGACTCAATCATAGCCTGCATAATCGTGCCCTGGCTGACCCAGATTGTGGAACTGCTATGTAGACAGGTAAAAACTTTGCCTTCTCCCTTCCCTGTCTCTTCCCTAAGAAAGGAGACCATGTCCTCCAGAAGCCTTTGATAGTGTTTCTCTCCATGTACTGAGTGCATATTTGGTCTGTGTGAGAAACATATTGATATCAAAGAGAACATTCAAAATAGAATCTGAAAGTAAAGAAAAATGCAACTCTTGTTTTGAGGCCATTATTTGAGACAGTGAATAATTATATCATTGGACCTACACAACTAGCATCCTGTCTGGATACTTTTTTCTTCCCTGCAATAAATTATTTAAATGAGCATTGTCTGTGGCATTTTTTTAAAAAACTGTGACTCAGAGAGCAATGAATTTGGCAGCCCTAACCTTCATCTGCCACTGTGGCACTGTCCAGACCTAAGATCGCTGAGATACCTCCTATGTGCTTATTTTCTTTATTCTAATCATCCTGCCAGTTTGTAGGAAAATGTCACCTTCCATTGTATTAGCGCCATAATAACCTTTTCTTGCATTCCAAGTGAAGTAAGTCATGATAAATAATGTCAACCTTAATTTTCTGGTATTTTACACTAAATTAGAGAGGAATCCAGTGTAAAATGCTTTGCCCCACTTTCCTCTAGCATAGGAATTTTGAGAGTTGATTCAAACTTTGCAAATCATAAGGGGGCCACCCTCTAACTTACAGCAGCAAAAACAGAGGCACAAAGAAAGGGAGTGATTCATCCGAGATTACTCTTCCACGCTGTTAGTGGTGATGCAGGCATGAACTCATCTATGCTAGCAAGACAGTACCTCTGGCTTTCCCATTTTGTTCTTCAAAACAAATGCTTTTCTTTATTTGATCAAAATAACCAGTGTGTTGGAGAAAAATAAAACCAACACCTTTGTTCAGTACTACTTCAATTCTTACAGCAGATTTTGTGAGAAAATTTCTTCTTCACACCAAAATATAGAAATCAGGACCGAGAGAGAGAGAGAGAGAGAGAGAGAGAGAGAGAGAGAGAGAGAGAGAGAGAGAGAGAGAGAGAGAGAGAGAGAGATTACAGATTGTAAGTCAAAGGGTTTGTTGTTGGATTGGTATTTATGTTTCACTTTTGGTAGCCTGCAGAGTACTTTCCCATACCAAATTGGAAGTCATGGATTCCAGGTCATCTTGCTTCATTTAACCTTTCAGGATCCAGTCAGAATGTTAGGCATCAAAGACTAAATAACAATTGTTGGCTTGGCTTTCTTAAGGCCTAACAAATTCTCCTGTTTTCCCTACCTTTCCCCTCCCCTTTAAAAATATTTCATCACCCCTGTTCAGCAGGAAGAAGCTATGAAGAGTTGTCAGCCCAATTTCCTGGGTTTGGAGGTCTAGAAATGGTTATTCAATAGATTGCCATTCTAGCGTATTAGGGAACAGGCATAATATTGAACAGGTAGGGAACAGGTGGAATTGACTGTGTAGCCATAATCTTAATTGGCAGAAATCTTTATAATTGATGCAATGTTAAAACTATATTTTTCTTACATTGGAACATTTCATTGGTATGAGTTTCTTATATTGCCACAAGTTTGGGATTACTATTGTTAACCTTTAGATAGGTACTGCACCTATGCAACTCATCTAAGAACACAAGGACTATGCCCAGTCCTTCTAACTGCAATTAACATCTAAGTGTTTTTAGTTGATTGAGCAATACATGTTAAGGGGCAGTTAACAAACTCATGGTTCTGAATTAATTATTGAAGGGTGTTTTTGAGATATTTCAATTAGAAATAGCTGAGCATAGACAAGGTTTAATAGTCAGATATATTTTCTATAGATAGTCTTCAAACCATCAGAAATCCACATATTTTGGCATTTAGTATTGTTTCATTATTAAGGATCATTTGTAGTCAAATGAGATTTGTCTGCTCCGACAGTACCTCCTTTTTGGTTCAAAAACTAGAGCATCTTCACCTCCAGGCTAGGTTGCTTTTGTGGTAAAGCAGCCACTGGGAAGAAATTGCCCATTTCATCTACAGGCAATACTGTCCAGAGAGGGACACATTTTGCAGACTAGTGGACCAATGGCTTTACTGAGATGGGGTCAGTGGCCCATAAGTCTGTCAGATAGGTGATCCTCAGCCAGAAAGCCGAAGACAAATGCTCTTGAATTTTGAAAAATGGAGAACTGTCCAGAGTCAGCTGACTCTACGTTAGGTTAAATATGGAAGCTATGTTTGATGCTTCCTATGTTTTCAGGCAATATTTAGTCATTCTTGGATTTCTGATGGGGTTGTGAAAGGATAGAAAATGCAGCCTAACTCTCTAATGACCCCAAGAATTCAAAGTTTAAAATGCTATCTCACTCCAAAGAAGCTCTAACTCCAGCCTTCTAAGGAACCCCAAACACTTCATATTCCAGAGCCTGCTCTTTGTTAGAAACTAGGTAAAAGGTCGCATTCCAGAGCCCACCCTTTGTTAAGAGCTAGGCAAAAAGGCTTTGAATAGGTGATCCTGGCCCTATAAGGTAACTGGAAATGAGCTAATTATCTGCTTATCTCGCTTCTGTAAACTGCTTACGTCATTACTCCCACCCAGGAGTTCATGCAGCTATAGACCTCCAAGAAAATAGGAAACTATTTGATCCACAGAGTGCGGGCTCTGATAATTTAAACTGATTGGCCTAAAAACTATGGAGTGGTACAAATCGACTGGCTCACACTATGTGGGCTCTTGATGCTAAGGAATGATTGGTTTGTGATCCGAGAGCTCTAGATGCTAAGGAATGATTGGTTTGTGATTCGCGGGCTTTATTGTAAAGTTATAAAAGCTGTCCCAATTCTGCACTCATAGTTCCACAGTCCTCTACCCCTGAGTGGTGCAGGACTATGCACCCCAGAGCCTCTGGAATAAAAATCCTCTTGTTATTGCATCAAGACCGTTTCTCACAAGTGATATGGGTGTCGCCTTCCAAGGCATGGGCTAAAAAAAAAATCTAAACATTATCCAGGAATAGAACCATAATTCTTTCAGTTAGGAAAGATGTTGGATTACTTTATCTAAATCGACAAATTGATGGACTAGATATCATTTGTGCCTCACACTGTGTAATTTACTTAATTGTTATGGTCTTGTTCTATTTAAATCTGGGAGAAGAGATTTTTATTTTTTTATTGGACAGAAAAGTTGAGATGTAAGGGGAGGAGCTAATCTGCTTCCTTAATTGGTTTATGATAACATCAATAAAAGAGGTGGAAGCCAATTGCTGGGCAAAGAGAAAAGTGGAGTTTCCAGGCCTGACAGGAAGAGGGAGAATGGAGATTCAGAGCAGGCAGCGGAGTGAAGGAAGCGACTGATATGTAGGTCTCAGGGCACTTATAATTTGTAGCCTCCACCATGTGCGGAGACCAAGGAGGAATGGGGCAGGATGTTCTTTGCCCAGCCACTGAGTTATCTGGCTAGTTTTAAAATAGTAAGGCTGTCTAGTGTTTTTCATCCACAGTGTCTAAAGTGGGCAGGAGAAAGCACAGCCAGGGCCGTCACTGGCAGCTTGGAGGAGCTTGCCTCGAGAGGTTGAGGAGCTTGGGCAGAGCTCTCAGAAAGAGCTAGCATGTTTCAAAATTACATGCAACATAGTCACAGTACTGAAGGCTTCATTTGATGACAAGAGATAACCATGACAAGGTTCACTCGCCCTCCTTATATGGAAACCTTGTTAGGATTGTCTTCTTATATTTTAGGAAGTTTTCACTACAACAGGTTTCCCTACTGCCCCTCAAAAGCCTTTCAATTATAGCTGTCCCCCCCCCAGCATACCCTCCTTCAACATAATCTCCTCCCCCCTTCCCGACCTGGACTTCTTATTCCTGTCCCCACTTCCAGCATCAGTTCACCCATAAAATCAATTCTATTTTTGCCTTCCACTTAGCTACTTCCCACCTAGTCTCTTCCTCTGTGCCTTACCTCTCTGAGTCTGCAGATTATAGCTTGGTTATCACTTATTTAATGGCTAATATCCAGATATCAGTGAAAATATATACCATCTTTATCTTTCTGGGTTTGAGTTACCTCGCTCAGGATGGTTATTTTCCTCTTGTGCCATTTATTTGCCTGCAAATTTTATGAGGCCATTTTTTATGGCTGAGTAATATTCCATCATGTAAATATACCACATTTTTTATTCATTCTTCTATTGAGGAATATAGGTCATTTCCAATTTTTACCTATTAGGAACAAAGCTACTGTGAACACAGCTGAGCAGGTTTCCTTGTAGCAGGATGACACATACTTGCCTATATGTCCAAGAGTGGAAAAGCTGGATCTTGAGGAAGACTGGTTCCCATCTTTCTGAGGAAATGTCACACTGATTACTATAGAGGTTACCCAAGTTTATACTCCCATCAGAAATGGCGGAGTTGCAGCCCCTGCTCCACTTCCTTCCCGGCATGAGCTGGCACTTGTTTTATTGGGTTTTGCCTTTCTGGTACATGCAAGATAACATCTTAATTTAGTTTTGATTTGCATTTCCATGATGGATAAGAAACTCAATATACCTTTAAGTGTTTCTGAGCCATTTGGGTTTCCTCCATTGAGAATTCTTTTTAAATTTGTATCCAATTTGTAATTGGATTACTTGATTTTTTTTATATCTATTTTCTTGAAATTGTTGTAGATTTTGGATATTAGTCCACCTTTAGGCTGCCACTTTATCTAAATGGCAGTGTTCTTAACCTCGCATAAGCTTTCAGTTTCATGAGGTCCCCTTAATTGATGGTCTTAATGCCTGTGCTAAAGGTGCTCTGTTTTGAAAGTCTCCTCTTGTGCCAATAAGTTCAAGGCTATTCCCCACTTTCTTTTCTATCAAGTTCAGTGTGTCTGGTTTTATGTTGAGATGACATTTTGTACAGGTGATAAGTATGGGTCTATTTGCATTTTTCTACATACAGACCAATACCACTTGTTGAAGATAATGTCTTCTTTCCAGTGTGTGTTTTGGCTTTGTTATTAAAAAAAAGGGGAAACACAAATACAGTGTCCCTAGCTGTATGGATGTATATCTGGGTCTTCAAATTCATCCATCAATATGTCTGTTTTTGTGCCAATACCATGTTATTTATATTCCTATAATTTTATAATACATCTTCAAATGGGGTGGTGGTGATACCTCCAGAAGTTATTTTATTATTCATGAATAATAAATTCATAATAAATAATAAAACAATAATAAGTTGTTTTAGCTGCTCTGTGTGTGTGTGTATGTGTGTGTGTGTGTGTGTGTGTGTGTGTGTGTGTGTGTGTGGTGTTCATGTGAAGCTAAAGAACTTCCTTTCAAGATCTGTGAAAAATTGTACAGGAATTTTGATGGGGGATTCACTAAATCTGTAGCTTGCTTTTGGAAGGATGGACATTTTTACTATGCCAATCCAGGAAAATATATAGTGGAAAGAAAATGAATAAAACTGTTCAAGACTTGAAGATAGAAGCAGAATTAATGAAGAAAACCCAAACTGGGAGAATTTTGGAAATGAAAAACTTGGGAGTTCATATAGGAAATACATAGGCATGCTGCACCAAAAGAATAATAAGAGATAGAAGAAAGAGTCCCAGATGTTGAAGATACAATAGAGGAAATAGATATCTTACTGGGAAAAAAAAGCATTCAATCTAAAAACTCCTGACACAAAACATCCAGGAAATCTTGGACACTATGAAAAGACCAAACATAATAATAATAGAATATAGGAAGAAGAAGAAACCCATCTCAAAGGCCCAGAAAACATTTTCAACAACATCATAGAAGAAATTTAGTCTAACCTAAAGGAGATGATAATAAAGGTACATAGTACCCAATAAATTGGAATAGAAAATAAAGTCCCTCACCACATTATTGTCAAAACACTAAGCCTACAAAACAGACATATTAAAATCAGCAAGGAAAAAAACCAAGGAACATATAAAGGCAGACCTACCAAAATTACAACTGACTTCTCGATGTAGACTCTAAAAAACTGAAGTGCCTGGACAGATGTGCTGCAGACTCTAAGAGATCACTAGCACCATCCGACACTGCCATACCCAGCAAAACATTTACTCACCATAGATGGAGAAAACAAAATATTCCATGATAAAGTAGACTTAAACAACATCTGTTTATAAATCCAGGCCTACAGAAGGTGCCTGTTTTGTTTAATGTGTTTGAAAATGAGGAAAAGCTGATACACAAAGCAATCTTCTCTTTTAAAATTCCACCTATGTGGACTGTACCCTGCAAAAAATTAATAGTGGTCATTGGAATCACATACACTAGACTTTTAAGATGCTAAGAAGAAAAAATGTCTGCTTCCCACAGAAAACAGATCAAGAATGAAGGGCATCACCCTCCATCCTGTTTTCCTGTTACAGTTGCTATGGTCACATTTCATACAATTGTAAGATTTATATTGGGAACATTTTTTGCTTTAACAAGTTATAACATAAAATGGTGCAAATGTGGGATATGTTAAAAGAATAGTTTCACATTAAGCCTATACCCAAAACTACTTTTCTATATTTAAAATGCTGTTTTACTTTTTATTTTAAAAAAAGTATATTCACATATTTGTGTATAATTTTATCAATTAGTTATTTAAACTTATTTTGAATATTTCACTAAATGTCACTAAACTTATTTATTTTGTCATAAAATAATGGAGCCCAGAAATTAATCCATATTCAGTCTGTTGTCTGCAAAAGTTCCCTGGCAAAGGAGGATTTATTTCAATAAATACTTGGATGTTCACATGCAAAAGAATAAAACAAGCTGTTGCCTTAGACCACTCACAGAAGTCATCTCTGTTGATTAAAGACTTGAATTTAAGGCGTGAAATGGTAAAGCTACAATAGAAAGGGTTGAGGTTTGGGCTGTTGCTATGTATTGTAATGCTAAATGACAGCTCCCAAGGCCTGGTTGCCTCAGAGATGACAGAGTCCACACATAAACCCATGTGATGCTATGTAATCTTGCCCTCTATAACTAATAGATGTGATGCTATGTGATCTTGCCCTCGAGTTATTTCGGGTAGGTGAGTAAAGATGCCTAAAGTCTACAGCTGGGCAGAATTGAGATAGCCAGGGCTTCGTGTTCCTAAGCATGGGGTCAAAGGAAGCCACAAGGAGAGAGAGGAAAAAAGGTGAAGAGAGATTAGAAGGACAATGGATTAGAAGACAGGAAAGTATAGCCATGAGGGCTTGCCAATTAGAGTTAGGAGCAGCCGAAATAAAACATAAGTAATAACTCAGGGTTATTGATAGGAAATAGATTTTAATAGCAAAGAGGGTAGATATGTGCCCAAACATAAAGGTTTACTATAAATATAAAGGGTATATGTGATCATTTTTTTAAATGATCAAAGGCAGTGTAGAAACCCCAGATTGAGATTAAATATTTTTTACAACAGATAGCA
This sequence comes from Apodemus sylvaticus, assembly GCF_947179515.1. Taxonomy (NCBI): domain Eukaryota; kingdom Metazoa; phylum Chordata; class Mammalia; order Rodentia; family Muridae; genus Apodemus; species Apodemus sylvaticus. Next base: position 49,099,404 of record NC_067490.1, on the reverse strand, counting down.
TAAGTTAAAAAGTTCACCGATTAGTCAGGAAAATAATCTTTTGAGTATGACCCCAAAAATACAGGAAACAAAAACAAAAAGTTAAAAAAAATTAGGATTGGATCACTTCTACAAGTCAAAAGGAACACTCAAAACTGTCAAGTAAACAAGTGGAAGAAAGGAAAATATTTGTGAATCAATACTTTGTTAATATCCAAAATATATAAGGAAGTCAAACAACTCAATAGCAAGAAAAAAATCTCAATTTTTGAAATAGGCAAAGAACTTGAAAAGTCAATTCTCCAACTAAACACAGCAGTGACTATCAATCATGTTGGAAAAATATTTAACAAAATATTTAATACTAGTCAACAAAGAAATATAAACCAAAGCACAAAGAAGTGTTAGCTCACAGATGTCAGAATGGCTAGAATTACAGAAAGATCATAAATGTGTGGCAAGGTATAAGGAAAAGAGGATCCTGGTACTTTGGATGAGAACTAATATTGTTGTGAACAACAATACAGGCAGTTCTCAGAAAATTGAAAAAGAATCACCAGTAATTCTACTACTGGGTATCTTCTCAAAGGTGATGGAATCTGTAGATCAGAGAGGCACTAACCTCCATTTTCACTGCATCACTATTCACAATAACCAAGATATGAATCAACCTAAACAGCAACAGATAGATGGATAAAGAAAGTATGTTATATACACACAATGGAATAGTGTTCCACCTCAAAATGGGGAGGAAATTCTATCATTTGTGACAATGCAGATGAGTTTAGAAGATGTTCTGTTAAGTGAAATACAAAATGCTGAAAAGGAGGCCTGCTTAGTGGTTCAGGGAGTGAAGGTGCATGCTACACAGTCGAAGACCAGGTTCAGTCCACAGAACACACAGGCAGAAGGGGAGACCCAACTTCACAACATTTCCCCCTCCCTAATTAATTGATGTCCGTATGAACACTGGCATGATACTGTTATGCCCAGTTCTTGGGAACCCCAGAAGAACTTTAAGAATTGCAAGTCCGATATAATATAACAAAGAGAGCCTTTATTTACAAGTCAGACCCGGCTCACAAGCCTTCTCCCACTGTGCAGGTTAGGAATGAGATCCCGACATCCAGGGCCTTGGAGTTTTAATACATGCATAAGCAGGGATCCTCAGACTTTGGGGTTATATGGCTGGGGAGGTGACAAGGGGAAGCCATTCTTCAAACCTGATAATGCTTGTTTCAGACAGCAGGGTGGATTCATGCAGCTGGGAGGGGGACACTTCTGACCCAGGAAGTAACTTTATGGTGCTATCAGGAACTAGTGTGGTTTTACAAACTGGTCACAACTGTCGGCGAACACTTAATTGCCCTTCCTCTCATGGTCCAAGAGTGGGCCACGTATCATTTCAAGGATGTTTGGTCCCTGTCCTTTCAAGGACGGGAGCCATATGCTCTGGAGAAATGTTTTTTTATTCATCAAAGAGGGTGTCATCCTCAGTGACACAGAGGCTGGGGTATGCTGCCTTTTGTCTGTTCTCAAAGCTGACATCTGCCATCCCCCCACCCAGAGATGGTTAAGGGGAATGGAGTGCCACCGTAAAAAGTCAAATTGCAACATTCTGGTGCCAAGCTAGGCCCCCTCTGTTTGCCCTTTCCAAAAGGCTGGAGGCATCTATGCTGAGAAAAGATGGAAGGGGAGCTCTGCTGGAGCAGAGGGAAAGTCCAGAGGCAGGTTTCCTGCATCTTTTCAATACACACACACACACAAATAACAATAACAATAATTTTAAATACAAAAAAAGCATATGATCTCATCTATATATGGAATCTAATAAAGTTAAATTCATAAAGGTATGAGTAGGATGGTGGATACCAGGGGCTAGGAGAAGGAGGGACTAGAGATGTAGATCAAAGGCACACATCTCTGTTAGACAGGAGGAATAAACTCAAAAGGTCTACTATATAGCACTGTACTTTAGTTAGTAACTATGTTACTAGCAATTTAGTTAGTAGCAATTAAAAATTGCTAAAAACAAAAAGAAAATCCTTTCAGTTTTCATCTGTGCCCCATAGCTGACACTGTGCCACAGCTCTCTAAGCCCCAATCCCGGACAGGTGGTAGCTTGCCTTTCAGAAGTGCTGGCATACCTAAGATCACAGGTGAGACCTGAGACCACCACTATCACCCCAATGCCTGGCCCAAGAAGGACAGGCTAGGGCTCACACAATCTAGGAATCATGGAGCAGCTGGGGAAACAATTCTTCCAGTTTCCATTTGTGCTCTATGACCCAGCTCTCCATACTCCAATCTCACCCAGAGATAGCTTATCACCCAGGAGTGCTGACACATCTAAGATCACAGGCTCACAGTCTCACAGGAAAGACAAGATCCAGTCACAGACAGCAAGGCCAGCTAAGACAAGAGATAACCAAATGGCTAGAGGCAAGTGCAAGAAGAAGAAACAAAAATCAAGGCTAGTTGGTATCATCAGAACCAAGTTCTCCCCATCACAATAAGCCCTGAATACCCCCAACACACCATAAAATCAAGATTCTGAGTTAAAATCACGTTTCACTATAATGATAGAGAACTTTAAGGAGGACATAAATAATTAATTCCCTTAAAGAAACACGGGAGAACACATTTGTGTTCAGGTAGAAGCCTTTAGAAAGGAAACACATAAATTCCTTAAAGAAACAGAGGAAAATACAACCAAATAGATGAAGGAATTGAACAAAATAATCCAGAATCTAAAAATGAAAATACAAACAATAAAGACATGTTTCTCATGGAAACATAAACTAAACAGAGACACAGTAAAACTAACAGAAGTTACAAACCAAATGGATTTAGCAGATATCTATAGAATATTTCATGCTAAAACAAAAGAATATACCTTCTTCTCAGCACCTCATAGTACATTCTCTAAAGCTGACCTTATAATGGTTCACAAAACAAGCCTCAACAGATACAAGAAGAATGAAGTACTCCCAAGCATCCTACCATATCACCACAGACTAAAGCTGGTCTTCAATAACAACAGAAAGCCCACATACAAATGGAAGCTGAACAACACTCTACTCAATGATAACTTGGTCAAGGAAGAAATAAAGAAAAAAATGAAAGATTTTTTAGAATTTAATGAAAAAGAATGAAGAACATACCCAAACTGAAAGCAGTACTAAGAGGAAAACTCATAGCTCTGAGGGCTTCCATAAAGAAATTGGACAGAGCATACACTAGCAGCTTAACAGCACATCTGACGCTCTAGAACAAAAAGAAGTAAATTTTTGTCAAAAAATTGACAATTTTCATGGAAAATTAAGGAGTAAAGTAGTAGACATGTAAAACATTGCTAAATTAATTAAAATATGGGATAGAAACATTTTATGACAGAATTGAAGATTTATATGGAAAATGTTTCTGATAAAATTGTAGAAAATGTAGAAAAAACATGTTAGAATTGAAGATTATCATGGAAAATTTTATATAGATATAATAGTGGTAGGAATAAAAGTATTCCTAAGTTGATTAAAAGTGGAATTATAAACATTTTCTGATAAACTTGAAGATTTACATGGAAAATATTTCTGATAAAATTGTAGAAATATATAGAAAATCATGTTAAAATTGAAGATTATCATAGAAATTATATAGATAAAATGATAGGCATAAAGATAATTCTAAGTTGATTGAATGTGGAATTATAAACATTTTCACATAATATTGAAGATTTACATGGAAAATATTTCTGGTAAAATTCAAGAAATAAATAGACAAACATGTTAAAATTGACTATTTCATGGAAAATTTTATATAAAAATGGTTGATATAAAAACTCTTTCTAAATTAATTGAAGGTGGAATTAGAAACAATCACAAATAATATAAAATATCTTGGTGTGGCTCTAACCAAGCAAGTGAAAGATCTATATAACAAGAACTTCAAGTCTCAAAGAGAAATATTAAAGAAGCCCTCAGAAGTTGGGAAGGTCTCCCATGCTCATGGATCAGAAGGATTAACATAGTAAAAATGGCCATCTTGCCAAAAGCAATCTATAGATTGAATGCAATCCCCATTAAAATTCTAACTCAATTTTCACAGAGATAGAAAGAGCAATTCTTTCCTAAAATTCATTTGGAACAACAACAAAAAGCCCTGAATAGTGAAAACTGTTCTCAACCATAAGTGAACTTCTGGGGGAATCACCATCCCTGACCTCAAGCTCTGCGACAGAGCAATAGTGACAGAAACCACACAAGATTGGTACAGACAGGCAGGTAGATAAATGGAATAGAATTGAAGACCCAGAATTAAACCCTCACATCTATGGTTACCTGATCTTTGACAAAGCCAAAACCAACCAGTGGATAAAAGACATCATATTCAACAAATGGTGCTGGCTCAAGTGGCAGTCAGCATGTAGAAGAATGTAAATTGATCCATTCTTATCTCCTTGTACAAAGCTCAAGTCCAAGTGGATCAAGGACCTCCACATAAAACCAGAAAAACTGAATCTAATAGAAGAGAAAGTGGCAAAGAGCCTCAAACACATGGGCACAGGGGGAAATTTCCTGAACACCAATGGCTTTAAGATCAACTATAGACAAATGGGATCTCAAAAAATTGAAAAGCTTCTGTAAGGCAAAGGACACTCTCAATAAGACAAAACAGCAACCAACAGATTGGGGAAAGATCTTTACCATACAACATCTGGTAGAGGGCTAATATCCAAAATAAAAAAGAATTCAAGAATTTAGACTTTAGAGAACCAAATAACCCTATTAAAAATGGGGTACAGAGCTAAAAAAAATTCTCAACTGAGGAAACCTTAATGGACTTGAATGGCATCTAAAGAAAAGTTCAACATCCTTAGGGAAATGCAAATCAAAACAACCCTGAGATTCAACCTCATACCAATCAGAATGGCTAAGATAAAAAACTCAGGAGACAGCAGATGCTGGTAAGGATGTGAAGAAAGAGGAGTGTTCCTCCATTGCTGATAAAATTGTAAGCTGGTACAATCACTCTGGAAATCAGTCTGGCAGTTCCTAACAAAATTGGCCATAGCTGAGCCAGCTCTACCAGTCCTAGGCATATACCCAAAAGATGCTCCAACATATAACAAGGACGCATGTTCCATTATGTTCATAGCAGCCTTATTTATAATAGCCAGAAGCTGGAAAGAACCTAGATATCCCTCAGCAGAGGAATGGATACAGAAAATGTCCTACATTTACACAATGGAGTACTATTCAGCTATTAAAAATAATGAATTCATGAAATTCTTAGGCAAATTAATAGAGCTAGAAAATATCATCCCAAGTGAGGTAACCCAGTCACAATAGAACACACATGGTATGCACTCACTGATAAGTGGATATTAGCCCAAAAGCTCGGAATACCCAAGATCCAATTCAGAGACCATATGAAACTCAAGAAGAAGGAAGACCAAAGTGTGGATGCTTCAGTCCTACTTAGAAGGAAGAACAAATAATCCTAGAAAGTAGAAGGTGGGAGGAACTTGGGAGGAGGAGAGGAGAAGGAGAGGAAAACTTGGGGGGGGGGGGGTAACAGGTATGGGAGGAGACATTGGGGAGAAATACAGAGAGTCAGGAAATTGAACAGAGGTATGTAGCAATGGAGGATGAGGAACTGGGGGTACCCACCAAGAAGTCCCAGATGCCAGAAAAGCAAGAAGCTCCCTGGACCCAATGGGGATGACATTAGCTGAAATATCCAACAAAGGAGAGAGAGAACATGTAGAGACCATGCGGAGAGGTTAGGCATAGCCTCTAGTTGAGGGATGGGGCCACTCACCCATGTCAAAAACTTTAACCCTGAATTGCTCCTGTCTAAATGAAATACAGGGGCAAAGAATGGAGTAGAGACTGAAGGAAAGGCCATCCAGACACTGCTTCACCTGGGGATTCATCCTACATGCAGACACTAAACCCAGTCACTATTGCCAATGCCAAGAAATGCTTGCTGACAGGAGTCTGATATAGCTGTCTCCTAAGAAGCTCTGCCAGAGCCTGACCAATACAGATGTGAATGCTTGCAGCCAACCATCGGACTGAGCATGGAGACCCCAATGGAGGAGTTCAGGGAAAGACTGAAGGAGGTGAAGGGATTTGCAAGCCCAAAGGAAGAACAATAGTTCAACCAACCATACCTTCCCCACCCCTCCCCAGAGTTCTCAGGGACTAAACCACCAACCAGAGAATACACATGGAGGGACACAAGGCTCCAGCTGCATAAGTAGCAAAGGATGGCCTTATCTGACATCAATGGGAGGAGAGGTCCTTGGTCCTGTGAAGGCTGTATTCCCCAGTGGAGGGAAGCTGGGTGGTGAGTTAGAACTGAGTGGGTGAATGGGGAAGTTCCCTCATAGAAGCAGGGGGAAGGGGAGAAGGGATAGGGTGTTTGTAAAGGGGAAACTGGGAAGGGGGATAACATTTGAAATATTAATAAATAAAATAACCAATAAAAAATAAAATTTCTAAAATAGTAGCTTTTAATATTTTTATTAATTCCTTGAGAATGTAAAGTATTTCGATCACACTCACCCTCCTACTCTAACACATTCATGATCCTACTTCTCTACCCACACAATCTTTGTACTCATTTGTTTTCAACCTCTTAAGTTCAATTTGTGCTGCCCACATAGTCTTGGATGCACGACTATCCCCTGGGGCATGCTCAATCTCGCTGAGGCCACACCCTTAAAAAATTGATTCTCCACTTTTCAGCAGCTGTCACTTGCCAACTGCTACTAAGCTTAGGGTGAGACTTTATAACCACAAGCTCCCTCTATGTTGGGATTTTATCTGGAAGGAGCTTGTAGAGTTCTAATGATGCTATCACAACCTCCATGAGTTCATTACCACTGCCCTGGTATGTCTGGATAACACTGTCTCCTCAAAGTCATCCACAGTCCCTGGCTCTTAAAATCAACCTTCCTGTTTCTTCTTCTATGATGATCCCTAAAGGGGATATGATATAGCTACTTAGAAAACTGTATTCTGCAGTCTTTTATCCTCTGTTTCTCAATCCATTGTCATTTTCTACCCACAATCACAATCTACTGCAAAGAAGCTTCTCTGCTGAGAGTTTTATGGTATAACAATATATCATTGGAGCATGGATTAATATTTTGACAATTTTGCAGAATAACTCTAATAAGTTCTCCACTAGGACCTAAGAAATGTCTAGACAGAGGTTCTTGTCCCAGTTACTGTGCCAAGAATGAGTCTTGTCTTGTAGAGTGGGCTTTAAATTTGATCAGAAAGGGGTTGTCTTCTTCCTTACATTCAGGCAATTATGGGACCAATGGACACGTCTTGTTCACCCATACCATGTAATACCTGACAGCGAATGCCATGCAAGTCATAACTGTAGCTCAGAGGTCACAGCTGGGTGAGACTGACGATCACTGCCTTCCTCTAGTAGCATGGAGAGCAGCTTCCAGCACTATGCTGACTAGCCAATGGAAACAAAGTTTTCAGTTTAGTACCAGATTTATATCTTGCTGCTCTGAAACTCAAGTGTGGTGTCTTCAGCAACAGGGTCATGCTACCAAGATCTAGAGGATAACCAATACCATTGGCAATAGCCTGTGATGTTTAGTATCTATAGAGCTTTACCTGACAACAAATCCAAAAGGGGTACCACATTCTTCATCCTGGTCTTTATATTTGATAGCCTGTAGCATAATGCCATTATTGTCCAATTATAGATTAATTCCATTTAAAGGCCACTTGTATTTGCACTTTGTCTTTCCTCCCTTGAAAATGCTCCCATAGCTCCTTTATTGACAGATTTCTACACATATTTGAAATGAAATACATATACTTAAAGATGCAAAGCTTATACTCACAAATGAGAGAAAGCATGATGTTTGTCTCTTTAGGTTTGAGTTACCTCATTCAGAAGGATCATATCCAGCTCCATACATTTAGGTGCAAGTTTCATAAGTTCATTTTGCTTAAGAACTGAGTTGTATTTCATTGCTGCAGAAGCCTACTCAAATAGCTCTACTCAAATCACTGTGGAGGTAGCAGTGGCTACTTACTATACCATGAAACAAAATCGAAAGAGCCCAAATTGATTTTAAAAAAACAGAAGTGGAAATATTACAACAGAAACTGAGTTAATTCAAAGAACCATAAGTACATGCTTTAAAAATCTAAAATAGAGTTTTACTGTTTTCAGCTACAAATAAGTGAGAAGCGAGGTAATGTAGCTGTTAACTAGATGATTTCATCACTCAACTATATGTGTGTGTATGTGTGTCTGTGTGTATTATTATATAACATAGTATAAACATATATGATATGTTAAGATATCATATATGATATGATATTAAGATATTTGTTTTAAATAGAACTAAATGGAAGCTTTTCAATTAGAAAATGCAGTAAAATTAAAATCATCAGCACATAAGTTCAACATCAGCATGCCAAGTACACAACAAAAAAAAAATCAGTGATTTTGAAAACAGAGCCCTAGAAATGACCTAGTATAGACAACAGAGATAATTAGGCTAAAAAATGGGCAGTGGCTTAGTACTCTGTGGGGGTATAAATTCTAACATCAAGCCACTGATTCCAGACTAAGAGGAAACATGAGGTGCCCCCATCATGCCCCTCACATTTCTGGTGAGTGGGAAGTGGTAGCCTTCTCACCTATCTTTCTCTTCATGAGATTCTGAACAACACGAGAGCACTAAAATTGTCTCTGCATCCACAGTACAGCAAGATGCAAATGGTGAGGGGTCATAAATGGTGCCTGAGTGCATAAACCCCAATCTGTAATTTTCTATGAATTATTTATATTATTAAAGCCAAAGCAAACTCAACTTTTGTAATTTCTTTGCTAGAGTAGCAGATTCTTTGGGAAAGTTATCTATAACCCATTAATATCTAAATCATGGAGACAAAATTTTGCTCCAGTTTGGTGTCAGAAATGGTACTTCCAAATGACTGCAGTAGTCAAAAGGAGGTCTTCTGAGCTTATCTTAAAATTATGTCACTAAAGCAGAGTACATTATAATAGCATTTCATGAAGAAATTGGCGCTTTGTTGAATTTCTCATTTAGAACATAAAATAAAGGTCAATTTACATTCTACGTTTTTGAAGGTGTGCTGGAAAATCTGTGAAGTAATTTCATATTTTATGAACTCAAGACACTATCATTCAAACCATATTTTAATTATCTTTATATTGATGTGCTTGCTTTATTGGGTCAAATACTAAGAATTCAAAAGAATAACTAGGTGTGAGATGTTTTAAGGAGACACATTAGGCAAGCTCTATTGTGTGTCTGCTGTGACAGTCTAGAAGGTCTGAGTGCGTAAGGGCAGATTCAACAGTCTGTCTCCCAGGAAACCCCAGAAGCCTTAGCAATGTGAAATATGACCTTAACTTCATCGCAGCTGAACTGAGAATTGACTCGTACTCTCAAACTCTCAAATAAGTGAATGTGTATCCCACTGTAAGTATCTACACGCCCATGTGTTTCATCTACAAGACGCCTCTTCCAGATTCCAATGACCTGTCCAACCCTGGTGCTCTTTAAATAAAGTGTGCTGAAATTTTCACTAACTCCAAACACCTGCCCAGTCCTGTATCTTTTCAACATCCTGCTCACACCTCTCCAGTTTGTTTCTAAAGAGGCATCTCCTTGAATGGTCCTTACTTGAATGCGCCATCTCTATTCTACCAGGACCCTGACTGACAGACAAAAGGAGGTGGCTGACCTCAAGAGACAAATGACCATTCTGAGGGAATAGAAAATAACCATGGTCACACCAGAGAACATCACCAATTCCTGGCCTATGTGAGGACCACAGTCCCATTCCTGTCTCTAGACCAGTTCAGTGCATTGCTGAACAGACACGGCCAGCATGGGATATCCCAATCTGCTTTCTCCATCCAAGACTTGTTTGCAATGTCTTACTTTTCTAATGTTGAATTATAATCATTTCCCAGGCTTGCTTTTCTGATATTTTACACGTCATTCTATGTGGAGTGTTTCTAAACTCTCCATACATAGATCTAAACTTGCAGCTATGCTATTATAGGCAACTAGTCACTTTAAATATAAGGTATATTACCAAATTATTAATATTTTTTCTTTTTAAAAGAATGGTGACATTTCCCCCACATGTGATCAAGAGCATAAAACCTGAAAAACTCACAGTCAACATCAAATTAAATGAAATCAAATAAATATTTTCCTGGCAGATATTAAAGTATAAAGAAAGAAAACTCCTGATGATTAAGTACCAGAACTGGGAGGATATTTGTTTTCCAAATGTAGCTTGGCACACAGAGAAAAGCATTCACCTAGTTGCAAAAAGAATTTTACCTATGCCTACTATTTTAGTCATTACTTCACAATGAATTAAGTCCATTCACAAAAAGCTTAAACTTAATGCATGCTTTACTCAGGCATGGACAAAGAATTGGAGAAAAAACATGTAATTTGTAGTTTCTCCTATAACATAACTTATTTGCCAAGTAACACACACATTTCTCAGTATAATAATATTGTTTATTCTGCAGGATGATGAGATAGTGAATTCTAAGTACAAATCAAAAGCAATCTCTTCGGTGAATTCTACATACCTAATATTTGCTTTGTTTAGCGAGGTTAAGGGACTGTTTACATGCTGAGATCGATTAAAGCTCATCTTGCTTACTATTAGAAGAACTGTCTGCTTCCTAGTACACCAGGGCCCCACAGGGGTCTGCCTGTCCCCCAGCTTTGGCCTTCTTGCAGAAATGCTGAGCTGTTTCTTCTGGCCTATCTCCTGGGCTTGCTTCCTCTTTAAAAATATAAAAACAGCATACAAGCATACCAAAAAATTGGACACTAAGTGACCTAAACGTGCAGCCTTACCCATTTAGCCTGGTGGCTTATGCACCAATGCACAATAAGTCCACACACAAGCAAAACTATGAAGTCTTCTGTGCATAAGTCTGTCTACAACCACTTCAGTGGAAAGCAACAACAAATTTGTTTTTCCTCTTTTATTTTTGCTTTTGTTCGGAGCCAGAGAAGGGTTTTAGTGACATGTAGGAGAAAAAAATCTCTACTGAGTAAGGCAGTTATTGTACAACACCATTTACAGAATTAAGATTTATTCTGCTTGGGGCAAAGTTAAGATTAAAGAGATGATGTCACTAATGCCATACAGGCTCATAAAACACTAAGCTATTACTGTGACCTTAATATGGAACTTGGAATTCAGGATATCAATATTGCTTTATAATGGTCTCACTGTCATTTAAATTCACTTGTAGTTTGTCATATTTCTATTTTCTGGTTTCTTCTAAGCCACCTTGAACCTAGATTGCACAAAGTAGTTTTTATTTCTTTACTAGCAGTATACTTGAGAATTTCACAGGGTCTAAAGGGGAAAGACAATAAATTATTTAAAATATCAAAACCATTCACCCATTTTCTAGTTTGTTCAGAACATTCACAGTGAGTGAAGAACCACTGTGTACACTCATATTAGCTGAAATGACAGGACAATAATGTCCTGGAAAAATATTTATAAGATTTAAGACTTGCTGTTAAAGGCTGGACTGACCCAACACTTTCTCTGACTCCTTGATATATAGAAAAAGTAATGTAGTTCTTTGTCTAAAGCCAGGAGTATGTCTGCAGTGAATAGTCTGGGACCAGGTCATGGGAGCAGGGAGGTGTATGCTTCAGATCCTAAGAACCTAACTCTTCCCACTGTATGAGATTGTGGTTAACAGTCCCAAAGCTGCATCCTAACTTCTAATGCCCTTGAGACACCCTGTGTTCCCCTTGAGCTACATTGTATAACTGTTTTCCCGCTGACTCTGTGCCATTGTTTGACAGTCTCTGCTGACTTTGACCCATTTTTCTCCTGGAAATAGTATATTAGAAGCACTTCTTAATCAGCTGGCTTGGCATACGATGTAGCTTACTCAAGACATCCAAAAACCTAGCTTTCCCATCTTTTTAAAATGTTCCCACAAATTTATTTGTGTGTGTATGTGTGAGTGTGAATGTGTGTGTGTGTGTGTATATATGTGTGTGCCTGTGTCTGCATAAGAGTGTGGTGTGTGGGTGTGTATGTGTGTGTGTGTATGCAAAAGAATATAAGTGAGTGTACATGTGTGAAATGGGAGTGTTGGGTGAGAGTGTATATGAGAATCTGTGAGTGTGTGTGTGTGTGTGTGTGTGTGTGTGTGTATGTGTGTGTGTGTGTACCTGTACAAGCCCCAGTGCACCTGTGGCAGTAAGAGGATAGCTCCTGCGACTAGGCTCCCTTCTTCTACACGTGGGTTCAGGGCGTCGAACTCAGATCATCAGGGGCTTGGCAGAATGTGACTCTGTGCCATTGTGTCATAGTTCCTGCTGACTATGACCCACTTTTCTACTGGAAATGATATATAAGAAGTTGTACTTCTTAATAAGCTTGATTGGTATAACTTATCCAAGACCTCCAAAACTCCAGCTTCCTCATCTTTTTATTAATGTTAACATAGAACAGATTTTAATGTTCACATACATACATGCTCACACACACACACACACACATGTTCTCATATAAACTCTCACATAAGACTCTCACACACACCACACAGACTCACTGATCCATTTCACGGGTTCAGAAAAGTTTCTTCATCACTCAGTTCTCAGCCTTTAATCTGAAAAATGAGGCTAATGACACGGCAGTAGTCTACAAGAGCAGTAAGTGCTATTAACCATTAATTCATTCCCCCTTTTAAATTTTTATCTAATACCTAAAAAACAAAAGCTATATATATATTTATGATTATTGTAATGTCTTAACATATGTAATGTTTAATTTAGGTTAAATGCATCTCAAATATTTATCATGTGTTTATAGTGAATGCATCCAAAATCCTGTCCATTAGATTTTTAAATGCATCGTCATTATCTATAGTCAACTATCTATGCAATGGCTAACCAGGAACTTGTTACTACAACCTGCCTTCACTGTCTCTCCCTCCCCACTACTCTTCTATGTCTCTGGTAACCACCCTCTAGTCTCAACATCTATGACATCGTCCTTTTTAGATTCCACTTATGGGTGAGATCATGCAATCCTTGACTTCCTCTGCCTGGTCACCCAACAACATAATGATCAAGAGCTGTATCTATGCCACAAATGACAGGTGTGGTCATTTGAATAGGAAATGTCCCTTCATAGTCTTGAGTATTTAAACACTGGGTCCCAAGTTGGTAGCACAGCATTAGCCTTGCAAAAGGAATTGCATCACAGCTGATGGACTTTGAGAGCTTTGGGTCTCATCCTACTTGAGTTTGCTCTGTTTTGTGAACTCTGTTTTGCAGTTCACAAATGAGCCTTTTGCTCTGGCTGCCATGTCTGGCTGCTGCCTGGGTGGTAATGGAGTCTTATTCCTCTGCAAGAGGAAAGCCAAATAAAGCCTTCTATTTGTTCTCTTAGTCATGGTATTTTTTATAACACCAACAGAAAAATAACAAATATAGCAGAGTTTCAGTAATTTCATGACTGAATAACTACATTTTCTGGCTTACTGTACAAAACAAAAGGTTACCTCCATTTTCTTCCATGTTGTTAAAGACCAGAAGATTTCATGATTCTGTGACTAAATGGCATCCCACTATGTATATGGACCACATTTTCTTTATCCAATCAGCATTTGATGAATCCTCAGGTCATTTCCATTTCTTGGCTACTATAAATAGTCAAGAAATGAGTGTGAAAGGGCAAATGTCTCCTTGGCAGTCTGATTTCACTTTCTTTGGTTTATATACCTAGTGCAGAGATTGATGAATATGTTTCATTATTCTGAAACGAAATGTCAAGTGTCTCCAACCAAACCATTTTCTATTCCTTGGACATAAAGTTGAACTAGGCTGTGTGCTTCAATTCAATAAACACTAAACTTGAGAATGAGCTATGCAGGGAATACCCTCCGGATCTCACCCAAACTATTTAGTGTGTTGGAGAGCTTGTCAAGGGTACGGTAAGGCGACAGAATAAGAGGTACCACAATACCATGACTTCATAAGATTCGAATGCTCCTTTCTCTCTCCAGAGAGTCTCCAGCTCCTCAGGGCTGCCGTGAGACGGCCTGGCCTCCAGAGCAGCAGCAGCTCTGTGTGACTGCTCTCTGCATGTCCCTGCATTTCCACTTCCAAGCAGGACATTCTATCACATTTCTCAGGGAGTATATATGCTTTTCCAACTCCTGAGAAAAAATAATTTAGAAGAAAATGGTGACAATTGTCATAATTTTTCAATGGAAATAAAGACTACAAAAAAGCAGTAGCTATTAATTAACCATTGCCTGTGATGAATATGCGCTTCTGGGTCTGACCACTTGTGAGTTATTTTTGAAAAAGAAATTATATATCCACTCTACTTTAAACAAATCTTATGAATGGTATTACACAAAGTACGTTTGAGGCAGGCACTAAACAAGCTTTTAAAATGGCAATTTCAATGCATGCTTTAGCAGAGGCTCTTAACCTTGCCAGGAGAGTGTTATGTTATTTGAAAACTACTCAAATCATGTTGGGTGGCATTTTCCATATTCGAATACTCCCTATAAGCTAAAGCTCTTTGTAAATATTTTGAGAGGAAAACTGCAAAGAGAGAAAAGCAGGAATGTTGTGGGAGGCTTTAACACAAAATCAGAAAATGAAAATCAAAATTGGAAAAAGCAATTCAACTTTCATAGCGAAGCCAAAACCAGGGCAAGGAGGCCTTATAGTTTCATCTCTGGAAAACAAGCTGAGTTCAGGTGAAGCCAAACTATCCAATAGCAAGCCTGCCAGCACTTCCGAATACACTTGAACAAGTCAAGGCGAACCCTCCTGAGAGGCAAGGTTTCAAAACTTCATTATTTATCACAAAACTATAAAGTAAAACAACCACATAGAGCTTGTAATGAGGACTGCATATCAATCACTTCAAATGGCCATTTTTTTTCATTTTAAATATTTGTGACCACATCACTTTTTAATGATTTGGAGAATGATTTAATGATCCTATTTTTTTCAGTTGTATATGCATGTGGATGTATGTATGGTGTTAATGAATTATATGTATGTATTACATTATGTGTATATGTATGTATGGTTATAAAGAAGATAAGTATGTATACATGGGTGTGTGCCTGAAAGTGGATAACTGAAAGGAATGCTGGGAGTCATTCTCTCTAAGTCTTCTACCTTCTTCATTAAGTTAAGAGGCCTTAGTAAACCCCCGAGTACCCCAATACGGCTACTCTTGTTATCCAGTTTATTCTGTGGGCCCTCTGTGTGATGCTTTGAATGATAATGGACCCCATAGGCTCTTAAATTTGAACATTTGGTTCCCAGAAGGTATGGACTTGTGGAAGGAGTTTGTCTCTGATTGTGGTTGTCTTTGAGGTTTCTAAAGTCCAAGGCAGGCTCCATCTCTTTTCTCTGCCTCCAGTTTAGGGATCAGATGTAAGCTCTCAGCTACTGGTCTAGGGCCACACCTGTCTGTGTGCTGCCATGCCCCATGCCATGATGGCCATGGACGCACCTCTGAAACTGTAAGCAGGGCCACAATTGAATGCTTTCTTTATAAGTTGACTTGGTCTTGATGTCTCTTCACAGCATTAAAACTATAACTAAGACACCCTGAGACAGGTTGTCCTGGTTACACAATATGGATGAAGATCTTTTGGGATCTAAACTCCAGTTTTTAGTATTGTAGGACAAGGGCTTAACTTGTGGGCTATCTCCTCAGCTCCCAAGTTCCCATATGTTAATGCTGCCCATTATCAATTATCTATAACTGGAAAATTGTATTTTATATACCACTGAAATCTATAATTTCTGACATTGTGTATTGACTCATAGTAATAATAAACTGTTTATTCATCATTATATATTTTTAACAAAAAGTAAGCATTTAGCATGACTGACATATAAAAAGAGATCCATTGTTATTTATTGTGATTTGTCCTTATGGTGGTTTGAATAAGAATGGCTTACACAGGCTTATACCTTTGAATCTAGAGAGAGGCAATATTAGTAGATGTGGCCTTGATGGAGTAGGTATGGCATTTTTGGAGGAAGTGTGTCACTGGGAGTGAGCTTTGAGGCTTCAGAAGTTCAGGCTAGGCCAAATCTCTCTCTTCCCCCTCTGTTTGTGTGTATGTGTCTATCTGTCTCTGTCTCTCCATCTCTGACTCTCTGTCTCTCTCTTTATCTTTTTTTCTCTTCCTAATGACCCAGGTGTAAAACTCTCAGTTACCTTTCAAGAACTGTGTCTGCCTTTCTACTGCCATACTTCCTGCCATGCTGATAATAGATTAAACATTTGAAACTATAAGCCAGCCCCAGGTAGATGCTTTCCTTATTAATATTTGCTATGATCATTGTCTTAGTCAGGGTTTCTATTCTTATACTAAACATCATGACCAAGAAGCAAGTTGAGGAGAAAAGGGTTTATTCAGCTTACACTTCTACATTGCTACTAATCACCAAAGGAATTCAGGACTGGAACTCAAGCAGGTCAGGAAGCAGGAACTAATGCAGAGGCCATCGAGGGATGCTACCAGCTTGCTTCCCCTGGCTTGCTCAGCCTGCTTTCTCATAGAACCCAATACTACCAGCCAAGGGATGGCACCACCCACAATGGACCCTCTCACCCTTGATCACTAATTGAGAAAATGTCTTAGAGCTGGGTCTCATGGAGGAATTTCCTCAAGGGAGGCTCCTTTCTCTGTGATAACTCCATCTTGTGTCAAGTTGACACACAAAACCGGGCAGTACAGTCATGTTGTCTCTTCAGCAGCAATAGAATATAGAGAAAACCAAAAGTTAGTACAAGGAAGCACAAAATTTCTGTAGGCCTGACCAGGCTTTTGTTTGGAGGAATATGGAACATTTTGGAACTTTAGACTAGAAAAGCAATTGTAGAGTTTGCGCTTAATGGGCCTTCCTAGTAGAAACATGGAAGACTGTGCTGCTGCTAAGGGTGATTTGAACTGTGGAGGCCTGTCTCAGGAGGTTTCAAAAGAGAAGAATACTAATATGTGGCCTAAAGATCAAATCTGTAATATTTTGGTGAAAAATGTGGCAGTTTTCTGTCCTTGTCCAAAAAAATTAAAAATTAAATAAATAAATAACCATCTGCCTGAGACTAAATTGCAAAGTCTTAGATTAACAGCACTGGCAGAGGTAATTTTAAAACAACCTAGCATTGACTGTGTCACATGGTGATTAGTAGCCAGTATGATGCAGATCTATAGTGAAAAAGAGAAAGCCCAGCAAGGAAAAGTACAAAATGTACAGTTTAAGAAGAAAATGGGGCACCAGGAAATATAATGAAGCTAAATCCTGTGTTCAAGAAGATAAACAGATTAAAGAAAAGCCTGATGCTAAACGGATTAAAAGGAATGACAACTCTAGAACAAAACCACCCAATAAAATTTTCTGCTTGTGAAGAAGAATTAAAGTAAAGTGTAGGGCTACACATGGTGGTGCTCAAATGTCAGCACTCAGGGAACAAAGGCAGGCAGATCTCAGAGTTCAGGGCTAGCCTGGTCTAGAGAGCAAGGTCCAGGACAATCAAGATTAGGCAGTGAAGGAAAACAGAGAACTGGTGAAGAAGTAGTTGAACAAGAAAGGGATATTTCTTCATCCCTAGAAAGTAGAAGAACCTGGCAGCTTCTACCACATCATTCTGGCTTTTTAGTCAAGAATAGCAGAAACAGATTGTAGAATCCCCATCCATCTCTAAAATACGCCACTGAGGCAGGCAAGTGGCAAGGGTTTCCTGCATGGAGGCCCAGAAAGACCATTGCCTGAGCCTGTGAGGATGAAGCCTGGGCTGTGTTGGAGACTTCAAGTCATGGGACACCTACCAAGGAGAGCTACCAGAAGGATGTGGGACCGACCTAAAAGGGAGAAGTGTTCTGCAGTCGACAAAGCTGAAAGGATTTGGAGATATGAAGAATGCTTTGACATTAGACATCGAGATACAGAGTTTGGAGTTTGCCCATTTTGGGGGTAGGAGGCCTTGTTGTGATCCAGTGTTTTATTTCCTTACTGTGTTTCCTTTTCTCCCTTTTGAAATGGCAATGTCTCTTCTGTGCCACTGTATGGTGAAAGTATGTGATCTGATTATTTATTTTTATTTCTCAGAAAGTTACCATTAATAGATTAACTTTGGACCTCCAAACAGTGTTGAGACTGTGATAGACTTGGGGATTTTTGAGATTGGACTGAATGCATTTTTCCATTGTGATATGGCTACAAGACAATGGAGCCAGAAAGTGGAATGCAGTGGTTCAAATAGGAGAGGTCCACATAGGCTCATAAATTTGCATGCTTGGTCACCAGGGAGTGGCACTATTAGAAGGTATGGCCTTGTTGGAGTAGGCGGGGCCTTGTTGAAGGCCTTGTTGAAAACCCACTTTTCATTGACTGAAAGTGGGTTTTGGGATTTCAAATGCTCAAGCCAAGCCCACTTCTTGCTGTCTACTAATCTGGATATAGAACTCTCAGCTACCTCCCCAGAACTGAATCTGTCTTGGTGACATCATGCTTCCTGCCACGCTCATAATGGGGTAAACTTCAGAACCTGCAAGCAAACCCCAGTTGAATATTTTCCTTATTAAGAGTTGCTGTGGTCCTGGCATCACCTCACAGCAATAGAACACTGGCTAAGTCATTATATTTAAAAATACATAAAATGTGATTTCTGTTTTGACTAAAGAATATGAGTAGTTAAGGGGGGGATAGTAGTTGGTATGCAATCATAAAGACCTTGATTTGGGTCCCCATAACACCTAAAAATCTGTGTATAGTGGCATGTGTCTATAATCGTGGTGCTTCTGTGACAGGATAATAATCAGACAAGAGTATACCTGGAACCTCATGGTCCAGCTAGCCTGCTGTACACAGTCATGAACAAGGGACTCTGTCTCAATAAGTGGATATTAATTAGCCCAGAAGCCCTGAATACCCAAGGCACAAATCGCATAACAAATGACTCCCATGAAGAAGTATGGAGAAGGTCCTGATCCTGGAAAGGATTGATCTAGCATTGGAGGGGAATATAAGGACAGAGAAAAAAAGGAGGGAGGTGATTGGAGAATGGATGGAGAGAAGAAGGTTTATGGGACATATGGGGAGGGGGGATCCAGGAAAGGGGAAATCATTTGGAATGTAGACAAAGAATATAGAAAATAGAAATATAAAAAAAAAAACACCAAGATGGAAGGTAATGTCCAATACCCAAGGTTGTCCTCTAATCTCTACATGTGCATCATAGGTCACTCAGACATGGACATAACACACACATACACACATATATCACACACATAGCATGATGATTTTTAGTTTAATAATTTATAAAATCGTAATGAAGATAGAGAATGGCATGAATCTCTGACATGACCTCGCACCTTGTATCAGGATATTAATGCAAGAGCGGAAGGGGTGTGAAGACGCAGAAGTCTACCACAGTAACTGATATGTTATACTTAAATTCTTTCAAAAGTAAGTTTATCACATGGCCACATATCCTGAATGTACCTGGCATCCTCAGAAGTAATTTAAAGTAGCCATTTATTGTAAGAAGAAGCTTTTCTGATGAGGTGTGAGCAACGAAGTACTTGAGTATCACAATATCTCATTAGGATTCTTTTATTAATATGTTCATCTAGCGGAATAATAGTAGTGGGTTTTTCCATAGGGCCCATGACTTATCTAGCCTCAGGTTCTTGGCCTTGTTGACAGTGTAAGATATGAGTTTCTTCATGTAGACTAGGCCTTAAATCCAACCTTTAAAAAAATGGTTAATTGCTCCCATAACATTCACGCCATTATTGCTCCCTTGAGCATATCTTGCCAGGCAGGTCACTGTTTCAGTGTGCAGGGTTTATGTCTTGTTGACACTAATGGTTGCTTTTCTCCTCCGGTAGTATGTATAGAACCTTCCAACATTGTGACTGCTAGCTGGTAGGGATGAAACTTCCAGCTGGGTACCTGCTAGATTTTAATATGCACTATGATTTAAATATGCAATGTGTTCAGCTAAAAGATCTACTGCCAAGCTCTGCAGGGTAATTAATACCATTAGCAATAGCTTGTAAAAGCTTTAGGGGACCTTCACTGGCCAAAAGTGACAATCCATCCAGGTACTAGGATTTTATTTGGTAGCATATGATGTCTACTTGGGATATTGCCACCCAATATATTATTGTCTATATCATACCTTTTTCCTCAACTTTCAAGGGAAAGGGGGCAGAAAGATTGTAAGATCCATAGGTGGTAGATAATTTCGAGACAAAGCAGGGAAGATGCACATCTCAACTCATAGAGACTATGATAGCATGCACAAGGCCTGTTCAAGCCCAAGTTAAATAAAAATCTAAGCATGGGGAAAGATGGTGGGCATGAAGTTCCATCCTTACCCAAGGATTTATTGGCACTTGATGAGTGAGGAAAAGTTGGTTTTCTTCGATGGAGTTATACTTTGCATTTCAACCACACTCCAGAGCAGGCTTCACTCCCAGGAGTAGTAGACCAACAAAAGCTGGACTCTGTGGGCACTTACTTTAAGACAGGGAACAACAAGTTGAGTAGGTAAGAATGTGGGACAGGATCCAGGAGGAGTTTCAGATGAGGAGTGAATATAATTAAAATATATTGCATGAAATTGTTAAAGAATTGACAAAAACAGTACTTAAAATAGAGACAAAAAAGTTTTGTTGTACCAGGACACACACACACACACAGAGAGAGAGAGAGAGAGAGACATGAACACACATTAAAACACACAATTTGCATATAAGAGAAAACGTGGTATTTGTTCTGATTCAACAGAATCATTTTTTTAGTGTCATTGTTTTTTCTCCAAATATCATGATTTTGCTTTTTGACAGCTCTATAAATGTCTGTATTAACTATGTACTTCATTCTTTAAGTCTAGCCATCTACTGATAGACACATCAGTTTACTAGTTTCAGTTCTTAGCTATTGTATATAGGGCAGCATTGAGTATGGGTGTGCAAATAACTCAGTGGTGGGACTTAGAATCCTTCAGGTATAAACCCAGGAATGTTACACCTAGGAAATTATCTGAAATAAATAATGAAGCTAGATAATTTGATAGTTAGACTAAGAAATAAAAATATAACTGTAAGAAACAAGACAAAACTTGAAAAGTAATTATAAACTTAAAATAAAATTGAAGGGTATATATGCTATTGTGTTAGTCAACTGAGTTCTCTCTTAAGCACATTTTATTTATTCTTTGACAATTTCATACACGTACATGGTGTATCTTTTTTTAAAGCGTTTCTCATTTTGATGTTTTTAATGCTGCTATGCAGGATGTTTCCATTTTAACAAAATGAGTGAAAGGCTCTCAAAACCTTCTGGCACATTTTCCCATTTTATGTTTCAAAATAAAACAAGGAACTAGGTGGTAAGAAAACTTTAAAAATATTAGAAGACTTGAATGTTACATGCCAAGCAGTTCTAAAGAAGGGAGGCTACATCAATAGAAAACAATATGCCAATTTTGTTTGAAATGTACTGTGCTTGTACCTTCAGTTAATACTGAGAATCTCGTGTTGGCCCATTTTAAACTACTTCTTTTTGTGTGTAATACTATCTATGTGATCAAACTTTTAAATGCCACATATATATTGCAGAAAGTTAATTTTGAAGCTGCAGTATATCCATTTAGAAAGTTTTATGTGCACCCGGGAAAGGTCTGTAATGTGTCCCTGTGAATTCTCAACTTGCTCATGAGTTATAACACATTTCCTTTTAAGAGAAACAAAAGGCACGAGGCACAGAAGTTACTCGAATTCAGTCTGGCTGTCCTGCCAAGAGAAATGGCATTTGATTGTAAAGCCTTCTGTGAAAACTGAAAAAAAAAATAAAACAATGACCAGCAACGTTCAACATTTTAATTTTCTCAGGCATTTTATATCCTGAAGCCTGGAGAGAATAGAATTGGTAGAATATGTTGTCTTCATTTTTAACATTGAGTAACCCAAAGTAAACCATTCCCTTGTGAATCAAGGGCCTTAGAATAGAGCTCACCTCTGGCTGTCACATTAACCTTTTCCTACTAATAATTACTATTCCGTTTATGTTATTATATTTGTTTTACTGTGGGGTTTTTTAACTTACATTTTTTCAATTCCTCGTGAATTTCACATCATGCACCCCAATCCCACTTATCTTCCTGTGACTTCATATCCACACTCCACCAAAAGGAAAAACAAAACCTCATTGTGGAAGCTGTAGTGTGTCCAAGTGTACCCCACAGAACACCCTTTTGTATATACAACTTTATTTGAAAATGTTCATTGCAATGCGTCCTTGGTCTAGTTCTAGGCCTCTGGCTTCTGCTGCACTATCAATACTGGATCCTCACCAGGACTCCTCTCTGATATCATGTTGTTGCCCTGTGTCATAGAGATCCTGAAGCCTTGGAACTGGACGCCCTGTCCCTTTTCGGCACTCCAGCAGTTCACAGATGGGGTAGATGCTGGGGTGAGCCAACACAAAGCCTTGGATCGGGGCCTGGGTGGAGGCTAAATTGGCCAGTCAGCATCTCTCCCACATCCACATCACTGGAGTGAGCACTCCAACACTGCCCTGGCTGTCTCACCCAATGCCACAGCCAGCAAGGGGCAGGGCCAGTCCTTCTGCTCTCATGCCCTTAGGGCCAGCTCACCCTAGCCCATGCCAGCAGAGCTATCTCTATTGTGCTGCCCAGGTGAGGTGCAGGGCCTGCTCCCCCAAGTGCTGCAGCCAATGAGGAACAGGGCCAGCTCTCCCAGGCTTACAACCTTCCAGCCAGCTCTTCTGCGTGCTACATAGGTGGCAGGGGCGGGGCCGTCTCTCTCTTGTGAACAGCATAAATGGCAGAGCTTGCTCTCCCATGATCATGCCCTGGGAACCTGTTCACTCGCACCCCTGACCCCATAGTCACTTCCTTTTTTTCTTTTTTTTTTATTTGATATATTTTTTATTTACATTTCAAATGATTTCCCCTTTTCTAGACCCCCACTCCCTGAAAGTCCCATCAGCCCCCTTCCCTCCCCCTGTTTTCCCACCCAACACTTCCCACTTCCCTGTTCTGGTTTTGCCCTATACTGCTTCACTGAGTCTTTCCAGAACAAGGGGCCACTCCTCCTTTCTTCTTGTACCTCATTTGATGTGTGGATTATGTTTTGGATATTCCAGTTTTCTAGGTTAATATCCACTTATTAGTGAGTGCATACCATGATTCACCTTTTGAGTCTGGGTTACCTCACTTAGCATGATGTTCTCTAGCTCCATCCATTTGCCTAAGAATTTCATGAATTCATTGTTTCTAATGGCTGAATAGTACTCCGTTGTGTAGATATACCACATTTTTTGCATCCACTCTTCTGTTGAGGGATACCTGGGTTCTTTCCAGCTTCTGGTAATTATAAATAGGGCTGCTATGAACATAGTGGAACATGTGTCCTTATTACATGCTGAGGAATGTTCTGGGTATATGCCCAGGAGTGGTATAGCAGGATCTTCTGGAAGTGAGGTGCTGGCAGGCAAGGTGCAGGGCCTGCTCTCCAAAGTGCTCCAGTCAGTGAGAGCAAGCATCTGCTCTCCGGTTCTCATGAACCTGAGCCAGTTCTTCCGCATGGAAGGGTGGGAAGGGTGAGGAGAGAGGGGATGTGGAAGAGCATTTCTCTTTCTCCCACACCACTGCCCAACAGACAAGTAGAAGGACCAGCTCTCCCACACTCACAGCCTCAGGGTGGCTCACCTGCAGCCCTGTGGCCAGCGTCAGCTCTACTGAGCTTGCGTCTGGATGAGATGCAAAGCTTGCTGTCCCAAGTACTGCAGCCGCCAATAGGTGAGGCCAGTTCTCCAGTCCTCAGTCCTTCATGGCCAACTCTTCCATTATAGCCCAGGCCAACTCAGCCCAGCCCTCAGACATCAACATGTCCCCGGACAGCAGTCCAAAACAGGGATGTCTGCCTGGCCTTTGGTGGTAACAGAGCCCTGCTGCTGCAGAATCATGGACCGAGACATGGCAGCATAGGTAGGATCTCACCGTGGCTTTAGGCAGCATTACCAGCTATTCACATCATGCTGTTCCTCACCACCCTCAAGTCTCCAGTTCTGTCTCTCTTCACTGTGCACACATCCTTT
Source organism: Apodemus sylvaticus (assembly GCF_947179515.1). Lineage (NCBI taxonomy): Eukaryota > Metazoa > Chordata > Mammalia > Rodentia > Muridae > Apodemus > Apodemus sylvaticus. The sequence continues at coordinate 49,075,214 of NC_067490.1, read as the reverse complement.
TCCCTTCCATCTGTTCACCACTTACTTGTTCATCTTAGTGTCTGCCAGGAGCTCTGGCTGTCTGGGATCATCTCAGAAGTGCTGTAGCCCACCAGGGCCATGTGGCACCTGGAGGGATTGTCTGGAATGTGGTCTGCCCACCCAGGCCTGCATAGCACACGTTGAGGGTCATCTCAGAGTTGCTCTCTACAATATATCTTGATCAGAACTATTCTCCATGAAAACTGTATTCTCTATGAAAACTTTAAATTTCCAAAAGTAGCCATCAAAGGTCAGAAAAGATCAGAACATGGGAACTGACCAATGGAGTGCGTGATGTTTAAAAACTTCAGACCATCAAAATGAGCAATCAACAGTGAGAGTTACCAATCCTCAGAATTGACAAAGCCATTGCCCGCTACTCCCCTAGGTGGATGGGTCATTGATGTACACAACACATAAACCACTCAAAGTCTTACGTACCCAGTGCCTACCTCTTCTCACCTTCCCTTCAGAGGCTACCAAAATCTTTACTGAGGAGAATTGAACTCATAATAAAATACTCAATCATATCTTAGCTTATCTAAATATTAATTAATACATTTCCCCCACAATAAAAGGAATAAAATATTTACAGTGGCTGCTTGATACCCAAATTCCTATTGTGTTTATGTAAGTAAAAGAAATTTAAATATATTCTTTAACAATAGTCGAGGAAATCTCTTCTTGAATTTTATGTTAGCTTCCTTTCTCTTTGTCTTGCCTGTGCCTATGCTGCATGCTGTGCTTGTCCCTGAAAATGGCTTCTCTCCCTTACAACTTCCCTTGAACGCTAGACAGGTACATGTCACTGCATTGGCATCTAAAAACGCAGAGAGCGACAGAAAATTCTGCCAGTTTCATCATTTTACATCAAAATGCTGAAAGACCATGATGTGGTGACCTCTTGTTCTTTCTTGGTTCTGTGTATTCTCGGCTACTGGAAGAATGTCTTCATAACACTCAAGCGAAGTGAGGAAACACCCACGCAAGAGCAATGAGCTAATTATCTTCCTTATCAATGTATGAAAATAGCTGACAAGAAACAACGTAAGGAAGGAGGGTTTGTTTTAGCACACAGTCTGAGGATTCAGTCCACTGATGCCATGGTGATGGGAGCTTGAGTCAGATGGTCCCATGGTCACATTGCATCTGCCACCGAGAAGCAGATAAAGAAAATTGCCTGTGCTTAGCAAAATTCTCTTTATTTATTCAGTCCAGGAACCCAGCCCATGGAATAGCGCTGCCCACATTGAGGATGGTTCCTCCAACCTCAGTTAATCCTGAATACACATTTCCAAAAGGCATCCTAATCTAATCCCCCACAAACATGCGCAGAGGTTTGCCTCCTAGCTGATTCTAGCTCCTGACAAATCAACAACCAGTTCTAACTATTACAAACCAAATGTGGAGATACACAAACCTTTCATGGGTAACTAGCAAATATCATTTTTGTCAGACTAGTTGTTTATTTTCAGGATGAATTCTGTTTCTCGTGTTAGCATTGAAGAAACAACTCCATTCAATATAAAAGTCCATTTGTCAGATGTACATGAAATCTGTGTGTGCTATCTTTGCTTACCTTTATTTTTGCACATCTGTACCAGCCTGGCACGTTTCTCTGAAAGGATGCTAAGGAATCTGAGTAGATGCTCATGGGCCCCTACATCTTTCCACATCTGCATAGCTATTAATTGACCCCCCTGTCCATAATTCCACTTTGGTGGTATGACCACTCTTGTCAATAAGAGTGTTCAGTGTTTGCTGCATCCATGAATAAGAGCTTCAGTGGGAAGCAGTATAGAAATGGAAAAACCACTATGTTTTGCTATATCTTTTTTGCTGTACCTTCAAAATGCAGTGAAATATTGACCGTATTTTCTTATGTTGAGAATTCTCCCTCGACTCTCTGCCCTTTGAGGGCTGTTGTAGAGGCTGAATGTCTAACCTTGGACTCTGCATTAAGTCTACGCCTCCATGATTCAAATTTTAACCTGTTGACCCCATTTAACGGCTTTCAAAAAAGCTAGTAACTTCATCACACCGATTCATTAGTTTATGAAAAATGATAATCTTAAAACCATTTTAATGAAAGTAAAGACAGAAGAAAGCCGGGCATGGGGAGGGAAAGTCTTTGTTTCACTCCCAGAACTGTCTTTAGGTGACATCTCACTGACCACTTAGACACTCTAGACCATGGTTCACTTGTCTTTTTACATGACAAGCTCAGACACAATGATAGCCCAGTTCTCATTACAAGATTCCAGAGCAGTGGCTCTCAAACTTGCTAATGCTGTGACCCTTTAATACAGCTTCTCAGGTTGTGGTGACCCCAAACATAACATTGTTTTTGTTGCTACTTCATAACTATAGTTTTGCTACTATCATGAATCACACTGTAAATAATTGTTATTTAGGACATCTGATATGTGACCCCTGGGAAAGAATCATTCAATCCTCAAAGGGATCACAAGTCACAGGTTGGAAAACACTGGTCTACATGGAAAGAACCTTTACCAAAGAAATCAAGTGGAACAGTAGCTATGATGGAAGCAATCTATCTGAAGTGAGACAGAGGGTGGGGCTCAGGGCCTAAAAACGATCTGGAGAAGATTGCCATACTAAAAATCAGGAGGAAGGATTCAATAGGTAATTACGTTAAACACTTAACACACAACTTACAATGAACTAAGTCATAATCAGTACCAATATTTTCTATTTATAATGAATAGTTCCATACCTAGATAACCACAGCCAGATTCTGGGAGATAACTGAAGGGGCAAAGGGGCAAGTTCCAGAGGCTGGCTGACTTCCATAGACTGCTGAAGAACTGTAAATGATGCATGTGGAGCTCTCATATATGGGCATTCATTAAATGACAGCTATTAAATGACAGGCCACTGCTATGTGCTGTAATGTTTGCAACGCATATGCTAAAATGCTCCTCGTTTTTCTTTGTTTAAACTTTACACTCAACCACTTGCCTAAACCTCAACCACTCCAACTAAAAAGGGATAATGCAGAGCTACCAGAGGACTGAAGTAATGACGCACCAAAGCACAGCTATATTTGATTCCCTTTTTCTCATTGCCCCTTAGAGAAAAGCCATTCAGACACATTGGTCTCATAGAGAACTTGAAAACTTACAGAGCAAAATAGATAAGAAAAAAATCTTAAAGAGAAGTTAGAGATTTATTAAGATTGGAGGAAAGTAAAGAGACGGTTCTGTTTTTTATTACCAATATTGAAAGCCAATTTCTGTTTCCTGGATTTAATACTTGTGGTTTGCCCAACACAGCCATTTCATATTTGTTGTAGAAGCAATTTTTTTCAACTTCTGGTGATACAATAGAATAGAAATAATAGCCTAACTTTGCAGTAGAGGTTAATGTTGTCCTCACATATAAAAACATATTTTCTATGATGATAATGGTACTCTCCCCCCTTGCTTTTAAAATCAGTTCCAAATATTGCCTACAAAGTAATCCTTGCTGTAAATGACTTTACATATCAAAAGCTCTTCTTTGGCTCTGTATTACCTTGAAAATAAAAATGAAGTTTCTTGGCTGATTAGTCGACATCATCTCCCATGCTGCTCTGGGGAATTGGGCTTCATAGTTTCCCCAGATAACCCTTATCCACTCCTCAATCGTTTCTTTCTCCTTACACTTTCCCCTAGCTGGATTCAGCTCAAAAATCAGTATTCTCAAACTCTGATTCTAAACTTGCATGCTTCAAATGTATTTCGTGAAAAAGAATCTTACATACAAACTTTCTTCAGCATACCGCCACGTTCACAGGAACTTTTAAATTTAATAGGAAGTAAGAGAGGATAGTTCTTGGGTTAACGTTGTGCCTCTGAGCAAGCTGTCTTCCTCTAGATTTTAATTGAAAAGTGGTCACCTATAGTAGCTGTCAGTCAAATATGTTTATTGAAACGGGTCCTGTCTTTAAGCATCAAGATCCCTACTTTCTTAAAATTTACTTTCTAGAAAAACAAAGAAAATGGACATATATGCAATACACCAACAAAAAAAATCAATCATTCAATCATTAAAACAAAAAACAACAAAAAAGCTGTTTTTCAGGAGTAATGACTTTGTTTCTGACTATGAGATGCTCAGGAGAAAGATTTTTGACCATCACTAATTCCCTAATGAAGCATTCTGTAAAGGTGATGTATCCTAAATGTGCTTATCACAGACCCATTACTGCCTCAGAACTCAGTCAGTCATTTTGCAGAACCTCTTAACTGCTTACATTATATTCAATCACAGGACACTAGTGCAATGTGCCACACGATGTTATTTCATTGTCACCTGGTAACATTCCTCCTCTTGTATTTTAGTCTCAGCCTGAGATCTGATTTCCCTCTTGCCTGAAACCTAAAATTTACAGTAAAGCCTCATTCCCTCTCACTGACCTTGACTTACAGTGGAGGCTGGTAAGTCACAGTCACAGATGATATTCTGAGAGAGTGCAGCAGCAGTAGATGTAAGAACCTCTAAAATTATAGTGCTTTCCCATTACCTATGGTTTTAGCTTCCATGGGTTGAGTTACCTAAGGTCAACCACTGTCCAGAAATATTAAATAGGAAATTCCAAAAATATCACACCAGTTTAGGAGTGTGTTTTTCTGAGAAGCACGGTGTGCTATCTCACAGAGTATGACTCATCCCTTACATGACGTCCATGTGTAGATCCTCCTGCCTGACAGTCACCTAACAGCTCTGTAGATTATCAGTTTGGTGAATATTACAATGCTTGTGTTAAAAAGAACCTTGCTTTATTTAATAACAACCCCAAGGTGTAATAGTAATGAAACTGACACTTCAAGTATGCCAAAGAATAATCATGAAGTGCTTCTCTAAGTAGAAAACTGAAAGTTCTCACCTTACCAAAAAAACCTATATATTGTTAGTAAGATTATAGTATAGCAAGATATTTTGACTAACACCACATTCATATTCGTATAATTTCTTTATTCTATTATTAGTCATTTATTTTTACAGCACCTAATTTATAAACTAAGTTTATCATTAATGTGTATTACGGGAAAAGTAATGGCTTGTATGGGTTAGTATCATCGATGGTTTCTCATAGCCCCTGGGATTCTTGGAATGTCATTTCCCTGGGGAAATGACAGATGTATTAATCAGATTTAGCACTGTAAAAAATGCATAGCAAAAAACTTTAAAAATAAGAGAATTGGCTCATATTTTAGAAGGCTCAACTCCTTGTCTTTTTTCCCATGGCTGTGGACTAATGTAAGGTAAAACTGCGCCTGGCAGAGCACGGGAAGGCAAAGCTGCTCAGCTCATGATGGCTGGGGAGCTGAGAGGGTGGGGTAGGAACCCAAAGACAGCATATACCCTTCGAAGGTTTAACCCTATAGATTACACTCTAACTACTTGTCTTAGCGTGGGCTTCACTGCTGTGAGGAGATACCATGACCAAAGCAATTATTGTAAAAGGCATCATTTAATTGAGGATGGCTTATAGTTGCAGAGATTCAGTCCATTACCACCATGGCAGGAAACATGACAGCTTCCAGGCAGACATGATGCTAGAGAAGGAGGCTGGGTGCCACACTGGGTATAGCTTGAACATAAGAGACCTCAAAGTCTGCCTACAGAGACACACGTCTTCCAACCAGGCCACAAGTATTTCAACAAGACCACACCTCCTAATAACACCTCTTCCTGTGGATCAAGCATATTCAAATCACCACATTACTAATGACCATGCAGCCATAGATTCACCAGTGGATTTTATGGAAGAAGTTAGCCTTCATGATTTAGCCACTTCAATTTCCTCAGCAACTGGCAACAAAGCCTAAACATATGAGATTTTAGAGAATTTCATCAAACCATAGCAGAAGCTCAGTGTCTATTACTTGATTCTCATCAGGAGAAAGTTTGACAGAGGGGTATTACCTGTGTGTTTGCACTCATTTTCTTACGATACTGTACTTCACCAGAAAGGGGGGAGCTATTTAGGGAATATATTCATACTTATAAATTCAGCTTATAAATATCAACTTAAAGTTTATAAAGCTTAGGATCACTGTGTGAAAAAGATTGTGTCACATTTTTAAATCTTGTTATTTGATATTAACATAGTTGACTTTCACCAATAAAATATGAAGTACAGAACGTGGTATAAGTATTATTTTCAAAAAATGATTGAGCAGTCAAAATATGTCAGTAATAAAATAAAATTTGTTATTATATGAAAAGCTAAATATAACTGAAATAGTCACTATCAAAATTTACAAAAAGACTCTAAATATTTCATGACTATTTTGGATTATTAAATTCTATCCATATGCATTGTTTTTAAGAGTTTTAGGAAGAAATTTATTTCTAACAGATTAGGATCATGCCACAGTACTCAGGTAAAGTACAATTTTAATTATGACTCAAATATTAAGATCACAATTTGGTTTTTTGAGAGTACAGGTTAAGTCTTCTAGTCTGGGAGGAATATAATGCATCTCATTGAGAAAGGATAGAAAGTGGACTTTGTTTTCTTAATAAGTGTAGAAAATATTTATATATCTTCATTTAATTTTCATTTTTAATGTTTGGTTTTTTGAGAATTTTGATGTATATTTCGAATTCACCCCACCTCCCATTTCTTCATAGACGCACTCCTATCACCCTTTGCACCCTCCTTCAAGATCTCTCTCTCTCTCTCTCTCTCTCTCTCTCTCTCTCTCTCTCTCTCCTCTCTATTTGGGTCTCTGTCTCCCCTCTTTCCTCTCTCTGTCTCTCTGTCTCTGTCTTTGTCTCTATCTATCTCTGGCTCTCTCTGTGTGTCTCTCTGCCCCAGCCCCTCCACAGTTTGACTTGACCAAACTCTTACTCTTGGATAGAAGATTGGGCTGACCCTAGAATATACCAGAGGCTACAACATTAAAGAAAACTGAGTCTGCAATTTCCAAAAGCTGTCAAATGCCAATAGCTTCCATTTCCACACCATGAGACGTTTTTGTCTGACTTGAGCTTCCACAGGTATTGTGTGTGCTGTCCTAAAGGATCTATATGTTACCAGAGATACTTGCTGTTTTGTATTTATTGTTCCTTTGTATTTATTGTTCCTCTGTTCACAATAGCTGGGAAATGACAACAGCCTAAATGAATGCCCATCTATGAAAGACTGGATAATGGACAAGTGGTGAGATGGCTCCGTGGTAAAGAGCTTGCTTTACAAACACAAGAGCTTGAGTCTGAATTCCCATCACTCATATGAAAGTCAGACAAGTCTACATGTGTGAAGTTAAAGAGTATCAATCAGTTTCTTTTGAAGCATTGAGATATTAATGTAAGGAATGTGGAATTCATTGGCAAAGAATGTTTGGAAAGAATATATAAACACAGGAATGATCACAAAACGTGTTCCTTCTGTTGAAATGCTAAGATACTTTAAAATTTTATTTTCCAGAAAGTTGGGGGGTAGTAAGCAAAATGAACACTTAATTTTTCTTTTTCTTAAATATTATCTTTTTACCATGGAACTTTCTAACACACATAAACTATGAAAAATGAGCACACGGAACCACCACAAAGGCCCTTCCCCTTTAACAATCTCACTCAATAATGTTTTCTTCAGATCGACTTAAGTTATCCATGTCACCCTATTAATGCTGTGGATGGCTATGGTTCTGTTCTTGTGAACCAATCACCTAATGAATAAAGGAGCCAATAAGTGGGCGAGTAGGTGAGACTTCCAGGTTGGACAGAAGTAGAGAAGAAGCAGGAGAGAGGCCTTTGTGGAACCAGGACAGCGGAGGGGTAAGATGTAGTTGCTAGAGTTTCCTAGTATCATGGCGGATCCGCAGGGTTAGCCACTGGAAGGATCACTTGTAATAAGGCTCACAAGACTAGGTTTTAGTTGTTGCACCCAGAGAACCAGTTGCCATTGTTTCTGAATTAAGTTTGTGTTGTGTTTTCCTTCATATGATGGCTCATCTGGGTTCAAGAGAGAAAGGTATGACATCCAAGGGTGGGTTTGCCTGAGGTGCTCCACAAAGGCTGTGGGGAATCTGAAGCATGGGTTGGCATGGTAGGGACTCACCAGTGGTAACCAACTGAGCTGGGTGGAGAGAAAGCTGGAGTTCAGAGTTAGAATCTCCAGGAGATAAAAACAGGTCAGCCATTGCCCTCCAGTGTATGGCCAGCTAGGCCACCAGTGCAAAAGACAAGTGTGGAAATGTGCTGATTCTTTTTTCTTTAATAATTCCCTCAACATAATAACATAATTCTAAAAAAAACATAATTCTAAATATTTATACAAGTTTATTGAAATCTTCCTAAAATATTTGCTCAGTACCAGTCACTATTACCTTAAAGCTTCACAGTAATGACTCAGTATTCAGAAATATAAGTTAATGATTAAAATTTTCCTAACTTGCTAATATGCTTTTTATTTACTTAAATATAATACATGATTCAATTAGCTTCTTCATTATACAATGTACACATTTAAAACCATGTGGTATGTAGTAAGTTGTATGTATAATATAATTATATTAATTATTTAAATATATAAATATACATAATATATTTAGTCTATTCAAACTAAATATAATTTTTTAAGTAAAAAAACTAAAGATTCCAGTAGGTTCTACATATTGTGACTAGTTAATAACCCTCTTACATTTCTTTAATTCAGATTTCTACTCTATTCTTTTTTTTCTTGAAATGTATTTGTTAAACAAGCCAGTTTTTCATTATGGGATCTTCATGACTACCTACTTTGTATCCAGTGCCAGATGCAAAGACAGTTGTACACTGTGCTTGTAGAATGTTGATCAAAATGTTTCATAAATTCAAGGTAAGATAATTATCCATTCATGGTTGAATGGCTTTGCCTTAATAAATTTTTCATTCTTTATGAGTAACACATGACTTTATTTGTAAACTGTATTATTTCACAGGAGAAGAAATAAATAGGTTTAGAGAGGTTCTCTCATTTGCTCAACTTTATACCACAAGGCAGTCTTGGTACAGAGATTTCAACCTGGATTCTTCTGTGCACACACCTGTGACTACTAGGGAGAGCTGTTCTTCACTCCTCTGTGCAGCCGTGCTCTGCTTTGCCTGCTGTGCTCTGTCATGTCCTGCTTTACACGACCTAAATCTTGAAAATCGTCTACTCTGGGCTCAATGACAGAAACAGTAAGAACTTCCTGGCTAACTTATGGGAGCCTTTATATAATCTATTCCAATGCACACAATTATTTCAACGACTTCAACACAGTGGACAATAACTAGAAATGTGTTTATGGAGAGATCTACAGTAGTCTTCATTCACATCCTTAAACATTATAAACAAAACCCCTTGTGGGGAAGAGGAGTGGAGTGATATGGAATCACTCTATGTAGCCAAGGATGACAGTGAATTCACAATCTTCCTTCCTCAGCTCCCAAATACAAGGATTGTTGATGTAAGCAGTCAAGCCCAGCATGGAACAGAAAGAAACTCCCTAATAGCACTAGACTTGTGTGAGTCCTAAAATGCAGGAGCATGGTGAAGTGCACCATGTGAATGAGGCAGTATGCCATTATAATGCTGCACTGTGACCTAGTGTACTATCACATAGTGTGTCACTGTGGTCCTGCCTTCTTCCAGGGGTCATTGGCCACTGGCCCATGAGGATAAAGAGAGGAGAGTCCGAAGAGTTTTGGACGGCCCATCAATAAGCTGACAGACTTATCTCCTGGTTAAGCTTCAGAAAGGCAGCTTTATTCGGATTTAATCAAGGGTTAAACAGTGTGGGAGAACTGGGTAGAGATTTGTAGGATAGGTATATGTCATTGACTGAAGTCTAAGGTACTGTGATACCTCATTACCATGAGGAGGCATACCAGGAATGTCTGGGGCTTGCTGGACAGGTTCTTATCAAGAGAAAGAAAGCAGAACCTGTAATCTCACCAAGGCTACATGACATCCCGCAAGTAGAGGCTATAGCAATTTGAGACTCCCCAGCTGAGGTCAAAGAAGGAGAAGCCCAACTGCTAAAGGGAGTCCACCATTTCGCACAAGTTCAGGGCTTTGGGTAATGTCAGGCTTTGACCTTAATAGGGCCCCACATGTCACTATCTTTTTGATTCTCAGCTTTCCTTTGTGTTCTCCTCTCTATAAGCTATGTTCTTAAAAGTTAAAACTTTTAATTTTCAAAAGCCAAATCTGTTGAAATTCAAAGTTATAGGCCAAAAGGAAACTGTGGTAAATAGGAAGGAGACTAGCTTCCATTGAGAATAAGCAGAATACTAGGTTTCTCATTTCTTAAGAACAAATCATGCTAAGAGTGGGAAAGGCCATGGTAAATACTATATACTTTTTCTGTCCAAATAAAAACCCAACTTTAAAAGATAATATATGTGATTCATGGGTCCGTGTAGGGAAGGTGGTGTGGGCAAAGGGTGGGGCGCCACTGCTACCACTTATTGGGCACAGAATGCAGGGAAGGGGGTGGTGGAAAACCCACAACATGCTAAAGCCCACCAGCTCTGGCTGGGCAGACGCAGCAGACTGTCGAATGCCCCCCATGCCACCAGGTGGATGTCTGGCTGTGAGAAGCCATGAGACCCCAATATGCGGAAGTGGGGAGGGAGCAGTCCAGGACCCCTAGGCCTCAGTGAAGCTAGGGATGACAGGTTCTAGCTCTCAGGTATCACAGGACAGGATGCCACTGGATACCACAGAAGAGCTGAGAAGAGGGGGAGGAAGGAGCAGCTTGATCAGCCCTAGGGCAGAAGGGGAAAGAGGACAGGGGGTCCAGTCTGGTGACTGGAAATGCTAGAAGGCAATCCCTGGTTTTAAAGCTTTATCGTAGAAGAGTAGAGTGAGACAGAGAAGGTAGAGAAGTAGAAGCAGGCCATGGCCACGTGGAGAGAGGGAGGAAAGGAATGGGGAGAGAAAGGAGGAAAGGGAACAAGAGACAGAACAAGAAAACAAGAGAATAAGAGAGAGCAAGAGTGAGGGGAGGGGGCAAACATTCCCTTTTATAGTGGGCCAGCCTACCTGTCTGTTGCTAGATAACGATGGGAAGGGTCATACCTCACTGTTAGCAGGTGACTGCAGGGGTGGAGTCCAGACAGAATACTAGGGGCTTGGGGCATGGCCTTATGTGACTGATGGCCACAGAATTATGGAGTTGAGGTCCTCGTGGTGTCAGGAGCCTAATGTCTGGGATCACAACGAATGGGATCAATCCCTTTTAGCTTAATCTACTGGGTCTCCGGAAGTTGAGCCTTGCTCAACCAGAATACAGACTGCCTTTCACAGCCCAATAGGTCTGTAGCATGTACAGTAATCTATCACTGAAGATTTGCACAACTTCATGGGCAAATATTCAGAGCTCCCACAAACCATGTGCAGCAGAACAAGCAAAATACCTGCAAAGGGACAGGGATATACAGTCATGACCCTTGGTCCTGTCTGGCCTCAGGTTGCCTCTGCTCTAGTGTCACTAACAACCCTGACTAGACCCTGGTTCCAGAAGACTTCCATGGAAATCAGCCAAAGCATAGCAAGCCAACTGAATCACAAACTGTGAATAGAATCCTTCTCATCCCAGTGTAGGAACTGGCAAGATATCATCCAGTCTGGAAGAAGAGGAGAGAGAAAGATGTTAGCACCCAAGGCCATGGTGGAACAGAAGCTTTACATTCACACTGTAACCTACTCTGCATACATGGTCCCTCCTCGTTCCCTGTTCTCATAAGATGGTGCATGAAGGGGGAAGTATGTGTACCTGGAGAAGCTGAAGAAAGCTGATCTTTCTCCCACAGTGACACATTCCCCCACTGCATTGCTCTGTGACCCTAAGCAGTTGTTCAATTACCCTGAATTTCAAAATCCTCAAATGGTGCAAATGGAGATGGTAATACATGCTTCCAGAGCTTATGTGGATGTCTGTGTGGTCTCTGCCACTGTAGGAGGCCATACTGATGCCCATGACATGGGCTGCCACTGGGCACCATCCTCAGGTTCACGTTCCTGCTGCCACTGAGTATTATGGGCAAGGAGAATTCTTTTGCAGTGACATTGATGACTGCAGACACATAATTGAGAATGAGAGACATTGAAGGCTTCTGTGGCAATCCCCTCACCTGCAGGTAGAAGAAGGAGAAGGAACAAACATTCAAGACAGAAAACCATTGAAGAGAGTCCTTGATAACAATGCTGAAATGTAGCTCTTTGCATTTGATGCCTTCTAACAGGGGGTGGGGGGAGGGGAAACTCAATATCAAATCAAATATCAATATCACAGTCATTATCTTTAAGAGGCTGGCTACTGAGATTGTGGACAGGCTTCAGTGAGTACAAGGGCAACATAAACTGGACATGGTATATTTTTTTCTTCTTTTAGTGAGGGAGGGCTTATGGGTGGGAGGGTGGACCTGGGAGAAAAGAAAGAAGAATGTGGTGAGACTGCATTATGTGGAATTCCCAATTAGTCAATAAAAATATTATAATGGAAAAAATTAAAATGCAGTGCCCAACACCACCAACACAGCTTCTGTAATTTTTTTTCTATTGTAAGAATAGCCAGAAACACAAAACCAAAACCAAATCAAAACAAAAACCATGTTACCATGCTGAAGGCTATTTCACAGGTTGCAAATAAACACAGCAAGAGCCTCACTAACAAGGATCACACAGAACAGAGCTCTGCTGGCTCTCCCATTTGACAAAGGAAATCCTGAGTCTCCTAACCAGACCAGGATACAAACACATCAACACGGAGTTTACTAAAGTTCAAAGCCTCCCTGTAAAAACAATAGCAAGATATCCAGTAGAGGTGTGAGCAGTAGTTGCTTGTCATCATTCAGCAAGTGCAGAGCTACTTGGGTGACATTAAATGGAGGATTTGGCGTAAGGAAGACAGTATCATATAGAACCTGCTGTTCTTCCACACACACAGCTCACAGTTATTCAGATCACTCTGTGGAGCCACCCAACTGGAGCTCCAAAGGCATCCTTCGAAGGGACATCTGTCACTGGCTACTCAGTGTTCTGCTCTGTGATGTGTTATTGGACTTTAAATAACAGGTTGAAGCTTTGCCCAGTTCCATTGCATGAAGATTCCTACCACATCCAAAGACCACCCTATTTTTGTGGCATAAAAATTCCCACAGTAGCCAATGTAAAGCAATCCATACACTGTCACTGAACACAAAGATGGAAAGAAATGAGTACAGTGTGCTTGGGGTGCTACCACAGGACTCAAACTCACAACTTTCAGCTCTCCTGCACCATGATTTCCACCTCCCTCCCTCAGATTCTTCTATCAGTTCATGTTTTAGTGCATTTTGTTCCCATTGACATTTTGTGTGATTGAAAATTGACCATTCCCAATCTTCTCTCCTGTGACTGAGTGGGAAGGTACAGCCAGGAGGCAGTGACCAAGAATGGCAGAACAGCTGGGTTTATCCGGGCTCTGCCTGCACCTAGGGGCTGGACTGCTGCACCCTTCTTTGTGCCTGATCCTGCCAGGGGAGTGCTGCTCTGCAGGGAGTGAGTTGACTCCCAGCTTTGGAGGTCAGGCCACCACTATCTTCCCTCTGGTGACGGAGTGGGCAGGTACAGCCAGGAGGCAGTGACCAGGACTGGCAGAACAGATGGGAGAGAGTCAGTCTGGGCTCCACCTGCACCCAGAGCTAGGCCATGCCACAGCACTCTGTGCCAGGGGAGTTCTGGTCACCCAGAGGTACTGAGACAGGCTTGCAGGCACAGAGGAGGGACAAGCACCCACTAGAGACAGCAGGACCAACTAACACCAGAGAGAACTAGATGGCAAAAGGCAAACGTAGGAACATTACCAACAGAAATCAACAAAATATGGCACAATCTGAACCCAATTCTCCCACAACAGCAAGTCCTGGATACCCCAACACACCAGAAAAGCAAGATTTGGATTTAAAAATCACAGTTCATGATGCTGATAGAGAGCTTCAAGAAGGGCATAAATAACTCACTTAAAGAAATACCGGAGAACACAAGTAAACATGGAGAAGCCCTTAAAGAACTACTGGAAAGCACAACAAAACAGGTGAAGGAATTGAACCATCCAGGATCTAAAACTGGAGGTAGAAACAATAAAGAAATCACAAATGGAAACAACTCTGGACATAGAAAACCTTGGAAAGAACTCAGGAGTCATGAATACAAGTATCAACAATAGAATACAAGAAGAGACAATCTCAGAGGCATAAGATAGCATAGAAAGCATTGAAACAACAGTCAAAGAAAATAAAAAATGCAAAAAGCACCTGACCCAGAATATCCAGGAAATCCAGGACAAAATGAGACAATCAAACCTAAGAATTATAGGTATAGAAGAGAGTGAGGATTTCCAACTTAAAGGGCCAGTAAATATCTTCAACAGAATTATATAAGAAAACTTCCCTAACCTAAAGAAAGAGATGTCCATGAACATACAAGAAGCCTACAGAACTCCAAATAATTTGAACCAGAATATAAATTCCTCCTGTCACATAATAATTAAAACACCAAATGTACTAAACAAGGAAAGAATATTAAAATCAGTAAGGGAAAAAGGTCAAGTAACATATAAATGAAGACCTATCAGAATTATACCACACTTCTCGCCAGAGACTATGAAAGCCAGAAGATCATGGGCAGATCTCATACAGACCCTAAAGGAACACAAATTCCAACCCAGGCTACTATACCCAGCAAAACTCTCAAGTACCATAGATGGAGAAAACAAGGTATTTCATGACAAAAACAAATTTACTCAATATCCTTTCAAATTCAGACCTCCAAAGGATAATGAATGGAAAACACCAACAAAAGGAGGGAAACTACACACTAGAAAAAGCAAGAACTTAATCATCTTTTAACAAAAAAAAAAAGAAAGAAAAAGAATACGCCTGTCAGTTCTGCCACAGGGAACACCCCATTTCCTGATACTTCCTAGAGAACCAGAAGCACACAGGGCATTCAGTAAGAACCACCCCCACCTCTGGAGGCCTAGAGAAGCTGGCTGGAACTCAGTACCCAGCAACCACCAAAACCCACTGACCCTCCAGATTACCAATCCCCTTCCGTCCCTTCTACCACTCCCTCCTCCTCTGCCACTACCTGCCCAGTTCGTTCTGATATGGTAGACCCCTGTCAGTTCTGCCATAGGAAAGACCCCATTTCCTGATACTTTCTAGAGAACCAGAAGCATGCAGGGCATTCAACCCTTACCAGGTCTACCACAGGAAAGACTCCATCTCCTGATACTTCCTGGAGAACCAGTTGTAGGCAGGGCATTTGAAAGAAAAAGAATCCCAGGAGTACAGATACACAGAGCAGAGAGAGGCCTGCAGAACAGAGAAGCCACAGTCAGAGACAGCAAGACCAGCTAACACCAGATATAACTAGATGGCCAAAGGCAAATGCAGGATCATTACCAACAGAAACCAAGGCAACATGGCACCATCAGAACCCAGTTCTCCCACAACAGCAAATCCTGGATACGCCATCACATAGGAAACGCAAGAGCTGGATTTAAAATCACATATCATGATGCTCATAGAGGACATCAAGAAGGACATAAATAACTCACTTAAAGAAATTCAGGAGAACATGGGTCAACAGGCAGAAGCCCTTAAAGAGGCAACACAAAAATCCCATAGGGAATTACTGGAGAACATGGGTCAACAGGCAGAAACCCTTAAAGAGGAATCACAAAAATCCCTAAAAGAAACACAGGAGAACATGGGTCAACAAGTAGAAGCACAAAAGGAAACACAAAAATCCCTTAAAGAATTTCAGGAAAAAACAAACAAACAAGTGAAGGAACTGAACAAAACTATCCAGGATCTAAAAATGGAAGTAAAAACCATAAAGAAATCACAAAGTGAGATGTCTCTGGAGATAGAAAACCTTGGAAAGAATTCAGGAGTCATAGATGCAAGCATCTACAACAGAATACACGATATAGAAGAATGAATCTCAGATGCTGAAGATTCCATAGAAAACATTGACACAACAGTCAGAGAAAATGCAAAATACAAAAAGTTTGTAACCGAAAACATCCAAGAAATTCAGGACACAAGGAGAAGACCAAACCTAATGATTATAGGTATAGAAGAGAGCAAGGATTTACATCTTAAAGGGCCAGTAAATATCTTCAACAAAAGTAAAGAATAAAACTTCCCTAGCCTAAAGAAAGAGATGTCCATGAACATATAAGAAGCCTACAGAACTCCAAACAGACTGGACCAGAGCAGAAATTCGCCCTATCACATAAAAATCAAAACATCAAATTTACTAAACAAAGAAAGAATATTAAAAGCAGTAAGGGGAAAAGGTCAAGTAACATATAAAGGCAGACCTATCAGAATTACACCAGACTTCTCACCAGAAACTATGAAAGCTAGAAGATCCCGGGCAGATGTCATGCAAACCCTAAGAGAATATAAATGCCAGGCCTGTGCCCAGGACCTGAGCATATAGGCGGTTCATCTGCCAGCCCGAGGGTCATGGGACCTGTATCGTGAGTGGGGAGCAGCAGAGAGAGCAACTCCCCACGGTCACCTTCCGCGGCCTGCCTGGGCAGAAAAGCATTACTAGGTACTATATTATCCTGAGCTTAAGATCTCTGGGGTTACAAACAGCCAGGGGTGTGCCTGCACCCAGGACCTGAGAACATTGGCAGTTCATCTGCCAGCCAGTCATGGGGTCTGTGTCCTACATGAGAATCAACAGAGGGAGTGACCCCCCCCACCATCTTCTCTCCATGACAGAGCAGTCCGGGAACACCTGGTTCACCTTGACACCCCAAGTATAACATTGCTTGAGGCAAGACTGATCAGGACTCCAAAGGCACAAAAGAGGAAGACAACATATCAGCAATCTGTACCAGAGGAAACCCAGTCATCCAGTGTCACGGAAATAGACTTAAAGGTCCACAGTAGGTTGAAGCACCAGCCAGAGACAATGAGACCATCTAACACCAATAAGAACTAGATGGCTAAAGGCAAACATAGGAACATGACTAACAGAAACAAAGGCATTATGGCAGCATCTGAACCTAATTCTCCAACAACAGCAAGTCCTGGATACCCCAACACACCAGAAAAACAAGACTTGGATTTAAAATCACTGGTCATGATGCTGTTAGAGGAACACATGAAGGACATAAATAAATCTCTTAAAGAAATTCAGGAGAAAAGTGATCAAAAGCTTGAAGCCCTTACAAGGGAAACACAAAAATCACTTAAAGAAATTCAGGAGAATATGGGGCAGAAGTTTATAGCCATTAAGGAGGAAATGCAAAAATCACTTAAAGAAATACAGGAGAATTTTGATCAACAGGCAGAAGTCATGAAAGAGAAAACACAAAAATCTCTCAAAGAATTGCAGGAAAACACAAACAAGCAAGTGAAGGAACTGAGCAAAAACTTCCAGGATCTAAAAACAGAAGTAGAAACAACTAAGAAAGCACAAAGGGAGACAACTTTGGAGATAGAAAACCTTAGGAAGAAATCAGGGGCCATAGATGCAAATATCAACAACAGAATACAAGAGATAGAAGAAAGAATCTCAGGTGCCAAAGATACCATAGAAACCATGGACTCAACAGTTAAAGAAAATACAAAATGCAAAAAAGCTTGTAACTCAAAATATCCAGGAAATCCAGAACACAATAAGAAATCCAAACCTAAGGATTATATGACTTGATGAGAGTGAAGATTTACAACTGAAAGAGCCAGCAAATATCTTCAACAAAATTATGGAAGAAAACTTCCCTAACCTAAAGAGAGAGATGCCCATGAATATACAAGAATCCTACAGAACTCCAAGTAGACTGGACCAGAACATAAATACTTCCCGTCACATAATAATCAAAACCCCAAATGCACTAAACAAAGAAAGAATATTTAAGGCAGTAAGAGAAACAGGGCAAGTAACATATAAAGGAAGACCTATCAGAATTACACCAGATTTCTCACTAGAGACCATGAAAGCTAGAAGATCTTGGGCGGAGCACATGCAGACTCTAAGAGAACACAAATGCCAGCCGCGACTACTATACCCAGCGAAACTCTCAATCACTATAGATAGAGAAACCAAGATATTCCATGACAAAAACAAATTTACACAATATCTTTCCACAAACCCAGCCCTACAAAGGATAATAGGGGGAAAACACCATTACAACGAGGGCAACTATACCCTGGCAAAAGCAGGATATTAAACTTCTTTCATCAAACCCAAAAGAAGATAACCACTCAAACAAAAAAATAACATCAAATTTATAGGAAGCAATAACCACTACTTAATATCTCTTAACATCAATGGTCTCAATTCCCCAATAAAAAGACATAGACTAACAAACTGGTTACGTAAACAGGACCCTACATTTTGCTGTATACAGGAAACAGACCTCAGTGTCAAAGACAAACACTACCTTAGAGTAAAAGGCTAGAAGACAATTCTACAAGCAAATGGTCTCAGGAAACAAGCCGGAGTAGCAATTCTAATATCAGATAAAATT
The DNA here is from genome assembly GCF_947179515.1 of Apodemus sylvaticus. Classification (NCBI taxonomy): domain Eukaryota; kingdom Metazoa; phylum Chordata; class Mammalia; order Rodentia; family Muridae; genus Apodemus; species Apodemus sylvaticus. The sequence goes on along the minus strand of NC_067490.1, from coordinate 49,056,666 downwards.
GACTTTCAACCAAATGTCGCCAAAAGAGACATAGAAGGACACTTCTTGCTGGTCAAAAGAAAAATCCAACAAGAAGAACTCTCAATCCTGAACGTCTATGCTCCAAATACAAGGGCAACCTCATTCATAAAAGAAACTTTACTAAAGCTCAAAGCACACATTGCACCTAATACAATAATTGTGGGTGACTTTAACACTCCACTCTCATCAATGGACCAATCAGTAAAACAGAAACTAAACAGGGAGACTGAAACTAATTGAAGCTTTGGACCAATTGGATTTAACAGATATATATAGAACTTTTCATCCCAAAGCAAAAGAATATACCTTTTTCTCAGCACTTCATGGTACCTTCTCCAAAATCGATCATATAGTTGGTCACAAGACAGACCTCAATAAATATAAGAAGATTGAAATCTTCTCCAATCAGATAACTATGGAGTAAAAGTGGTCTTTAATAACAATAAAAACAACAGAAAGCCCACATACACATGGAACCTGAACAATACTCTACTCAATGATACCTTGGTCAAGGAAGAAACAAAGAAAGAAATCAAAGATTTTTTAGAATTTAACAAAAATGAAGGCACATCATACCCAAATCTATGGGACACAATGAAAGCAGTGCTAAGAGGAAAACTCATAGCCCTGAGTGCCTCCAAAAAGAAACTGGAGAGAGCATAAACTAGCAGCTTAATGACACACCGGAAAGGCCTGGAAAAAAAAGAAGCTATTTCACCCAGGAGGAGAAGAAGACAGGAAATCATCAAACTCAGGGCTGAAATCAATCAAGTAGAAACTAAGAGAATCATACAAAGAATCAACAAAACCAGGAGGTGGTTCTTTGAAAAAAATCAACAAGATAGATAAACCCTTAGCCAGACTAACCAAAGGGCACAGAGACAGTATCCAAATTAACAAAATTAGAAATGAAAAGGGAGATATTACAACAGAAACTTAGGAAATTCAAAAAATCATCAGATCCTACTATAAAAGCCTGTAGTCAACACACCTGGAGAATCTGGAGGAAATTGAATATTTCTTAAATAGAGATACCAAATACCAAAATTAAATCAGGATCAAATAGATCATCTAAACAGACCCACAATCCCTAAAGAAATAGAAAGGGTCATAGATACTCTTCTGACCAAAAAAAGCACAGGGCCAGATGGTTTTAGTGCAGAATTCTATCAGACCTTCAAAGAAGACTTAGCACCAGTACTCTTCAAACTATTCCACCAAATAGAAACACAAGGAACACTACCCAACTCCTTCTACGAAGCCACAATTATGCTGATACCAAAACCACACAAAGATCCAACTAAAAAAGAGAACTTCAGGCCAATTTCCCTTATGAATATCGATGTAAATATACTCAATAAAATTCTTGCCCACCGAATCCAAGAACACATCAAAATGATCATCCACCACGATCAAGTAAGTAGGCTTCATCCCAGGGATGCAGGGATGGTTCAATATACAGAAATCCATCAATGCAATCCACTACATAAACAAACTCAAAGAAAAAACCACATGATCATTTCATTAGATGCTGAAAACGCATTTGACAAAATTCAACATCCTTTCATGCCAAAAGTCTTAGAAAGTGCAGGAATTCAAGGCCCATATCTAAACATAGTAAAAGCAATATACAGCAAACCGGTAGCCAACGTCAAACTAAATGGAGAGAAACTTGAAAAACACACATACATGTGGACTTTGAATAATGTTCTTCTCAATGATAGCTTGGTCAAGGACGAAATAAAGAAAGAAATCAAAGACTTTTCAGAATTTAATGAAAATGAAGACACATCATATCAAAACTTATGGGACACAATGAAAGCAGTGCCAAGAGGAAATAGCTGAGTGCCTCCAAAAAGAAAATGGAAAGAACTTACACTAATGGCTTGACAGTGCACCTGATATCTCTAGAACAAAAAGAAGCAAATACACCCAAGAGGAGTGGACAGCAGGAAATAATCAAACTCGGGGCCAAAATCAACCAAATAGGAACAAAAAGAATGATACAAAGAATCAAAAAAGTTGGGAGCTGGTTCTTTGAGAAAATCAACAGGATAGATAAACCCTTAGCCAGACTAACCAGAGAGCACAGAGACACTACCCAAATTAATGAAATCAGAAATGAAAAGGGAGACATAACAACAGAAACTGTGGAAATTCAAAAATCATCAGGCCCTACTACAAGAGCTTATGCTCAACAAAGTTTGAAAATCTGAACAAAATGGACAACTTTCTAGATACATATCAGGTGCCAATGTTAAAACAGTATCAGATAAACCATCTAAATAGCCCCATAAGTCCTGAGGAAATAGAAGCAGTTATTAATAGTCTCCTATACTAATAAAAAAGAAAGCCCAGAACCAGATGGGTTTAGTGGGGAATTCTATCAGACCTTCAAAGAAGAGCTAATACTGATATTCTTCAAACTATTCCATGCAATAGAAACTCAAGGAACATTACCCAACTCATTCTATGAAGCCACAATAACACTTATACCTAAACTAGACAAACACCAAACAAGGAAGGAGAACTTCAGACCAATCTCCCTCATGAACATCAATGCAAAAATACTCAACAAAATCCTAGCCAACTGAATCCAAGAATGCATCAAAACTATAATTCACCATGATCAAGTAGGCTGCAAACCAGGGATGCAGGGATGGTTCAATATACAGAAATCCATCAATGTAATCAACTACATAAACAAACTGAAGGAAAAAAAAACACATGGTCATTTCATTAGATGCTGAAAAGACTGTTGACAAAATCTAGCATCCCTTCAGGATAAAAGACTTGGAGAGAGGGTCTGGGGAGATGGCTCAGCCAGTGGTTAAGAGCACTGACTGCTCTTCCAAAGGTTATGAGTTCAAACCCCAGCAAGCACATGATAGCTTGCAACCATCTGTAATGAGATCTGATGCACTCTTCTGGGGTGTCTGAAGACAGCTATAATGTACTTACATATAATAATACATAAATCTTAAAAAAAAAAAACAAAAAACTTGGAGAGATCGAGAATCCAAGGCCCATAACTAAACATAGTGAAAGCAATATACTGCAAACTGGTAGCCAACATCAAATTAAGTAGAGAGAAACTTGAAGCAATCCTACTAAAATCGGGGACCAGACAAGGCTGCACACTCTCTGCATATCCATTCAATATAGTACTTGAAGTCCTAGCCAGAGCAATCAGAGAACAAAAGGAATACAAATTGGAAAGGAAGAAGTCAAAATATCACTATTTGCAGATGATATGATCGTACACTTAAGCAACGCCAATACTTCCACCAGAGAACTCCTAAAGCTGATTAAACAACTTCATCAAAGTGGTTGGTATGCAGCTGCAGGGAGGCAGCTTGCACTGGTGAGTCTGTCTGACCTGGCAGAGTGGAGGATCCAGTCCGGAGGCCTCTGGCAGGAACCTTCCGGTCGCCACCTCTGGATGGGGAGCAGCCTGGGCCATGTGCCCCTTCTCCAGACAGTGCAGAGGACCAGCGGTGTACCAGGAGGCTGGCTGCAGGGAGGCAGCTTGCACTTGTGAGTCCATCTGACCCAGTAGAGCAGAGGATCCAGTAAGGAGGCCTCTGGCTGGAGCCTTCCGGTCACCACCTCTGAATCAGGAACAGCCTGGGCCATGTGCCCTGTCCCCAAGCAGAGGGCCAGTGGTGCATCCAGAGGCCAGCTGCAGGAAGACAGCTTACACGGGTAAGTCCTGCATTGACAACAAGACCAATTAACACCAGTGAAATCTAGATGGCAAAGGCAAACATAGGCACTTTCGTAAAAGAAATCAAGGCAATATGGCAGCATCTGAACCCAATTCTCCATTAACAACAAGTCCTGGATACCCCAACACACCAGACAAACAAGAGTTGGATTTAAAATCACTGGTCATGATGCTGTTAAAAGAACACATGAAGGACATAAGTAAATCTCTTAAAGAAATTCAGGAGAAAAATGATAAAAAGCTAGAAGCCCTTACAAAGGAAACACAAAAATCACTTAAAGAAATTCAGGAGAATATGGAGCAGAAGTTAGTAGCCAATATGGAGGAAATGCAAAAATCACTTAAAGAAATACAGGAGAAATTTGGTCAACAGGTAGAAGTCATGAAAGAAGAAACACAAAAATCTCTCAAAGAATTACAGGAAAACACAAACAAGCAAGTGAAGGAACTGAGCAAAAACATCCAGGATCTAAAAACAGAAGTAGAAACAACTAAGAAATCACAAAGGGAGACAACTTTGGAGATAGAAAACCTTGGGAAGAAATCAGGGGCCATAGATGCAAATATCAACAACAGAATACAAGAGATAGAAGAAAGAATCTCAGATGCTGAAGATACCATAGAAACCATAGAATCAACAGTTAAAGAAAATGCAAAATGCAAAAAGCTTGTAACTCAAAACATCCAGGAAATCCAGGACACAATGAGAAGGCCAAACCTAAGGATTATAGGCATAGATGAGAGCAAAGATTTACAACTTAAAAGGGCCAGCAAATATCTTCAACAAAATTATGGAAGAAAACTTCCCTAATCTAAAGAGAGAGATGCCCATGAATATACAAGAAGCCTACAGAACTCAAAACAGACTGGACCAGGACAAAAATACCTCCCATCACATAATAATCAAAACCCCAAATGTACTAAACAAAAAAGAATATTAAAGGCAGTAAGAGAAAGAGGCCAAGTAACATATAAAGGAAGACCTATCAGAATCACAACAGACTTCTCACCAGAGACTATGAAAGCTAGAAGATCCTGGGCAGATCTCATGCAGACTCTAAGAGAACACAAATGCCAGCCAAAACTACTACACCCAGCAAAACTCTCAATCACCATAGATGGAGAAACCAAGATATTCCATGACAAAACCAAGTTTACCCAATATCTTACCACAAACCCAGCCCTTCAAAGGATAATAGGAGGAAAACACCAATACAAAGAGGGAAACTTCACCCCAGAAAACGCAAGATAGTAACTTTCTTTCATCAAACCCAAAAGAAGATAACCAATCAAATATAAAAGATAACATCAAAAATGACAGGAAGTAATAATCACTATTCCTTAATATCTCTTAACATCAATAGACTCAATTCCCCAGTAAAAGGAAATAGACCAACTGACTGGATGCGTAAATAGGATCCTACATTTTGCTGCATACAGGAAACACACCTCAGTGTCAAAGACAAACACTACCTTAGAGTAAAAGGCTGGAAGACAATTTTACAAGCAAATGGTCTCAGGAAACAAGCCGGAGTAACCATTCTATTATCAGATAAAACTGACTTTCAACCTAAAATCATCAAAAGAGACACTGAGGGACACTTCTTGCTGGTCAAAGGAAAAACACACCAAGAAGAACTCTCAATTCTGAACATCTATGCTCCAAATGCAAAGGCACCCTCATTCATAAAAGAAACTTTATTAAAGCTCAAAGCACACATTGCACCTAACACAATAACTGTGGGTGATTTCAACACTGCACTTTCCTCAATGGACCAATCAGGAAAACAGAAACTAAACAGGGACACAGTGAAACTAATTGAATTTTTGGACGAATTAGATTTAACAGATATATATAGAACATTTCACCCTAAAGAAAAGAATATACCTTTTTCTCAGCACCTCGTGGTACCTTCTCCAAAATCGAACATATACTTGGTCACAAGACAGACCTCAACAAATATAAACAGATCGAAATAATCCCATGCCTCCTATCAGTTCACTATGCAGTAAAAGTGGTCTTCAATAGCAACAAAAACAACAGAAAGCCCACCTACACATGTAAACTGAACAATACTCTACTCAATGATAGGAAGAAATAAAGAAAGAAATCAAAGACTTTTTAGAATTTAATGAAAATGAAGACACAACATACCCAAATCTATGGGACACAATGAAAGCAGTGCTAAGAGGAAACCTCATAGCTTTGAGTGCCTCCAAAAAGAAACTGGAGAGAGCATAAACTAGCAGCTTAATGACACACCTGAAAGCCCTGGGGAAAAAAAAAGAACTTCAGGCCAATTTCCCTTATGAATATCGATGCAAAAATAGTCAATAAAATTCTTGCCAACCGAATTCAAGAACACATCAAAACGATCATCCACCAGGATCAAGTGGGCTTCATCCCAGGAGCAGGGATCTTTCAATATAAGGAAATCCATCAATGCAATCCACTACATACACAAACTCAAAGAAAAACAAAACATATAATCACTTCATTAGATGCTGAAAACGCATTTGACAAAATTCAACATCCTTTCATGCTAAAAGTCTTAGAAAGGGCAGGAATTCAAGGCCCATACCTAAACATAGTTAAAGCAATATACAGCAAAGCGGTAGCCAATATCAAACTAAATGGAGAGAAACTTGAAGCAATCACACTAAAATCAGGGACTAGACAAGGCTGCCCTCTCTCTCCATATCGTTTCAATATAGTACTTGAAGTTCTAGCTAGAGCAATTAGACAAAATAAGGAGGTCAAAGGGATACAAATGGGAAAGGAAGAAGTCAAATTATCACTATTTGCAGATGACATGATAGTATACTTAAGTGACCCAAAAAACTCCACCAGAGAACTCCTACAGCTGATAAACAACTTCAGCAAAGTGGCAGGTTATAAAATCAACTCAAGCAAATCAGCTGCCTTCCTATACTCAAAGGATAAGCAGGCTGAGAAAGAAGTTAGGGAAATGACACCCTTCACAAGAGCCACAAGCAATATAAAGTATCTTGGTGTGACTCTAACCAAACAAGTGAAAGATCTATACGACAAGAACTTCAGGTCTCTGAAGAAGGAAATCAAAGAAGACCTCAGAAAATAGAAAAATCTGCCATGCTCATAGATTGGCAGGATTAATATAGTTAAAATGGCCATCTTGCCAAAAGCAATCTACAGATTCAATGCAATCCCCATCAAAATCCCAACTCAGCTCTTCACAGAGTTAGAAAAAGTAATTCTCAAATTTATCTGGAATAAAAAAAAACCCCAGGATAGCTAAAACTATTCTCAACAGTAAAAGAACTTCTGGGGGAATTAGTATCCCAGACCTCAAGCAATACTACAGAGCAATAGTGTTAAAAGCTGCATGTTATTGACACAGGGACAGGCAAGTGGAACAATGGAATAGAATTGAAGACCCAAAAATGAATCCACACACCTATGGCCACTTGATCTTCGACAAAGGAGCCGAAAATATCCATTGGAAAAAAGATAGCCTTTTCAACAAATGGTGCTGGTTCAATTGGAGGTCACCATGCAGGAGAATTCGAATTGATCCATTCTTATTTCCTTGTACTAAGCTCAACTCCAAGTGGATCAAGGACCTCCACATAAAACCAGACACACTGAAACTAATAGAAAAGAAACTGGGGAAAACCCTTGAGGACATGGGCACAGGGGAAAAGTTCCTAAACAGAACACCGATAGCATATGCTCTAAGATCAAGAATTGACAAATGGGACTTCATAAAACTACAAAGTTTCTGTAAGGCAAAGGACACTGTCAAAAGGACAAAATGGCAACCAACAAATTGGGAAAAGATCTTCACCAACCCTACATCCGATAGAAGGCTAATATCGAATATATATACAAAGAACTCAAGAAGTTAGACCCCAGGGAACCAAATAACCCTATTAAAAAATGGGGTACAGACCTAAACAAAGAATTTTCACCTGAAGAAATTTGGATGGCCGAGAAGCACCTTAAGAAATGCTCAACATCATTAGTCATTAGGGAAATGCAAATCAAAACAACCCTGAGATTTCACTTCACACCCGTCAGAATGGCTAAGGTTAAAAACTCAGGAGACAGCAGGTATTGGTGAGGATGTGGAGAAAGAGGAACACTCCTTCACTGTTGGTGGGATTGTAACATGGTACAACCACTATGGAAATCAGTCTGGCGGTTCCTAAGAAAACTGGACATGACACTTCTGGAGGACCCTGCTATACCTCTCCTGGGCATATACTCAGAGGATTCTCCAGCATGAAATAAGGAAACATGCTCCACTATGTTCCTAGTAGCCTTATTTATAATAACCAGAAGCTGGAAAGAATCCAGATATCCCTCAATGGAGGAATGGATACAGAAAATGTGGTATATATACACAATGGAGTACTATTCAGCAATTAAAAACAATGAATTCATGAATTTTTTTTTAGGCAAATGGATGGAACTGGAAAATATCATCCTAAGTGAGGTAACGCAATCACAAAAGAATACACATGGAATGCAGTCATTGATAAGTGGATATTAATTAGCCCTGAAGCTCTGAATACTGAAGATACAATTAGCATATCAAATGATTCCCATGAAGAAGGATGAAGAGGGCCCTAATCCTGGAAAGACTTGATCCAACATTGTAGGGGAGTACCAGGACAGAGAAAAGGGAGGGGGAAAGATAGGAGAATGGATGGAGAGAAGAGGATTTATGGGACATATTGGGGGGGGGGGACTAGGAAAGGGGAAAGCTTTTAGAATGTAAACAAAGAATATAGAAAATAAATTTTAAAAGTGGTTGGATATAAAATTAACTCAAACAAATCAGTAGCATTCCTATACTCAAAGGATAAACAAGCTGAGAAAGAAATTAGGGAGATGACACTATTCACAATAATCACAAATAATATTACATACCTTTGTGTGACTCTAACCAAGCAAGTGAAAGATCTGAATGACAAGAACTTCAAGACTCTGAAGAAAGAAATCAAAGAGAATCTCAGAAGATGGAAAGATCTCCCATGTTCATGGATTAGAAGCATTAAGATAGCAAAAATGGCCATCTTGCCAAAAGCAATCTACAGATTCAATGCAATCCCCATCAAAATCCCAAATCATTTCTTCATAGATCTAGAAAGAGCAATTCTCGAATTCATCTGGAATAACAAAAAACCCAGGAGAGCAAAAACTCTTCTCCACAACAAAAGATCTCCTGGGGAAAATCACCATCCCCGACTTCAAGCTTTACTACAGAGCAATAGTGATAAAAACTGTTTGGTATTGGTACAGAGAGAGGCAGGAAGATCAATGGAATAGAACTGAAGACCAGGAAAAGAACCCGCACACATATGGTCACTTGATATTTGACAGAGGAGCTAAAAATATCCAGTGGAAAAAAGACAGAATTTTTAACAAACAGTGCTGGATCAACTGGAGGTCAGCATGTAGAAAAATGCAAATAGACCCATTCTTATCTCCTTGTATAAAGCTCAAGTGCAAGTGAATCAAGAACCTACACATAAAACCAGACACACTGAAGCTTATAGAGGAGAAAGTGGGGAAGAATCTTGAATACATGGGCACAGAGGAAAATTTCCTGAATAGGACACCAATAGCTTATGCTCTAAGAACAAGAATCAACAAATGGGACCTCATAAAACTGCAAAGCTTCTGTAAGGCAAAGGACATGGTAAATAGGACAAAATGGCAACCAACAAATTGGGAAAAGATCTTTACCAATCCCACATCCAATAGAGGGCTAATATCCAATATATAAAAAGAACTCAAGAAGTTAGACTCCAGAGAGTCAAATAACCCTATTAAAAATGGGGTACACAGCTAAACAGGGAATTCTCAACTGAGGAAACTCAAATGGCTCTGAAGCACCTAAAGAAAAGTTCAACATCCTAAGTTATCAGGGAAATGCAAATCAAAACAACACTGAGATTCCACCTCACCCCAGTCAGAATGGTTAAAATGAAAAACTCAGGTGACAGCAGATGCTGGAGAGGATGTGGGGAAAGAGGAATACTTCTCCATTGCTGGTGAGACTGCAAGCTGGTAATCACTCTGAAAAGCAGTTTGTCAGTTCCTTAGAAAATTAGACATAGTGCTACCTGAGGACCCAGTTATACCACTCCTGGGCATATACCCAGAAGATGCTCCAACATGTAATAAGGACACATGCTCCAGTAGGTTCATAGCAGCCTTATTTATAATAGTCAGAAACTGGAAAGAACCAAGATGTCCTTCAACAGAGGAATGGATACAGAAAATATGGTATATATACACAACGGAGTACTATTCAGTTATTAAAAACAATGACTTCATGACATTCTTGGGCAAATGGATGGAACTAGAAAGTATCATCCTGAGCAAGGTAACCCAATCACAAAAGAACACACATGGTATGCACTCACTGATAAGTGGATGTTAGCCCAAAAGCTCAAAATAACAACTTACAATTCACCACAGGAAGCTCAAGAAGGACTGAAGTGGGGGGTGCATTTGTTCCTCTGAGAAAGGGAACAAAATACTCACAGGAGCAATAAAGTGTGGAACAGAGACTGAAGGAAAGGCCTCCCAGAGACTGCCCTACCTGGGGATTCATCCTATAAACAGTCACCAAACCCTGACACTATTATGGACAACAAGAAGTGCATGGTTATCTCCGAAGGTGCCCTACCAGAGCCTTACACATACAGAGGCAGATGCCAGCAGCTAACCATTGGACTGGGCATGGGGTCCCCAATGGAGGTGTTAGAAGCTGGTCCGGAGGAGCTGAAGGGGTTTACAGCCCAATGGAAAGAACAAAGATGTTGGCTACCCAGACACCCCAGGACTCCCAGGGACTAAACCATCAAGCAAGGGAGGGGTACACTTGGTTCCAGCCAAAAATGTGGCAAAGGAATTTCTTGTTGGGCATCAGTGGGAAGAGTGGTCTTTGGTCAGGTGAAGGCTCAGTAGATGCTCCAACAAAGAGAAATCAAGGGTGGGGGTGGGAGTGGGTCGGGTGGAGGGGTATATACGTGGAGGCAGGGGGTTGGAGGAGGGGTTGGGTGTTTTCAGGGAGGGGGCAAACCGGGAAAGGTTTTAGCATTTGAAATGTAAATGAAGATTATATTCAATAAAAGAAGAAAAAACAAAACAAAAAGAGAGACACACAAACATAACTCCACCTCTAATAACAAAAGTAACAAGAAGCAACAATCACTTCTCCTTAATATCTCTTAATATCAGTCTCAATTCTCCAATAAAAAGACATAGACTAGCAGACTGGATACATAAGGAGGACCCAACATTTAGTTACAAACAGGAAACCCACCTCAGGCACAAAGACAGACACTACTTCAGAGTAAAAAGCTGGAAAACAATTTTCCAAGCAAATGGTCCCAAGAAACAAGCTGGTTGGCGTAGGCATTATAATATCAAACAAAATTGGCTTTCAACCTAAAGAAATCAAAAAGATAAGGAAGGATACTTCATACTCATCATAGGAAAAATCTACCAAGATGAACTCTCAATTCTGAACATATATGCTCCAAACACAAGGGTACCCACATTCATAAAAGAAACTCGACTAAAGCTCAAAGCACACATTGCACCCCACACAATGATAGTGTGAGACTTCAACACCCCACTCTCACCAATGAACAGATCAGGGAAACACAAACTAAACAGAGAAACAGTGAAACTAACAGAAGTTATGAACCACATGGATTTGACAGATATCTATAGAACATTTTTATCCTAAAACAAAAGAATACACCTTCTTCTCAGCACCTCATGGTACCTTCTCCAAAACTGACCATATACTCGGTCACAAAACAGACATCAGCAGATATAGAAAGACTGAAATAATTCCATGCACCCTATCAGATCACCACAGACTAAGGCTGGTCTTCAACAACAACAAAAACAACAGAAAGCCCACATACACATGGAAACTGAACAATGTTCTACCCAATGATAACTTGATAAAGGAGGAAATAAAGAAAGAAATTAAAGACTTCTTAGAATTTAATGAAAATGAAGGTACAACATACCCAAACTTATGGGACACAATTAAAGCAGTGCTACAAGGAAACTCATAGCTCTGAGTGCCTCCAAAAATAAACTGGACAAAGCATAAACTAACAACTTAACAGCACAGCTGAAGGCTATAGAACAAAAAGCAGCAATCACACCAAAGACGAGTAGAAGGCAGGAAATCATCAAACTCAGGGCTGAAATCAACCAAGTAGAAACACAAAGAACTATATAAAGAATCAACCAAACCAGGAGCTGGTTCTTTGAAAAAAAAAAAAGATAGATAAACCCTTGGCCAAACTAATCAGAGGCACAGAGACAGTATCCAAATCAGCAAAATCAGAAATGAAAAGGAAGATATAACAACAGAAACTGAGGAAATTAAAAAAAAATCATCACATCTTACTACAAAAGCCTATACTCAACAACTGGAAAATCTAGAGGAAATGGACAATTTTCTAGACAGATACCAGGTACCAAAGTTAAATCAGGATCAGATAAATGATCTAAACAATTCCACAACCTCTAAAGAAATAGAAGCAGTCATTAATAATCTCCCAAACAAAAAAAGCCCTGGACCAGACGGATTCAATGCAGAGTTCTATCAGACCTTCAAAGAAGATCTAATACCAGTACTCTTCAAATTATTCCACAAAATAGAAACAGATGGAACACTACCCAATTCGTTTTATGAAGCTACAATTACTCTGGTACCTAAACCACACAAAGACCCAACAAAGAAAAAGAGAACTTTAGACCAATTTCCCTTATGAATATTGATGCAAAAATACTCAATAAAATTCTTGCCAACCAAATCCAAGAACACATCAAAATGTTCATCCACTATGATCAAGTATATTATGGATGGTTCGATATTCAGAAATCCATCGATATAATCCACTATATAAACAAACTCAATGAACAAAAACACATGATCATTTCATTAGATGCTGAGAAAGTATTTGACAAAACCCAACATCTCTTCATGATAAAAGTCTTGGAGAGAACAGGAATTCAAGGTCCATACCTAAACATAGTAAACACAATATATAACAAACCAGTAGCCAACATCAAACTAAATGGAGAGAAACTTGAAGAAATCCCGCTGAAATCAGGGACTAAACAAGGCTGTCTACTCTCTCCCTACCTGTTCAATATAGTTTTCAAAGTCCTAGCCAGAGCAATTAGAAAACAAAAGGAGGTCAAAGGGTTTCAAATTGGAAAGGAAGAAGTCAAAGTATCACTATTTGCAGATGATGATAGTATACTTAAGTGACTCCAAAACTTCTACCAGAGAACTCCTAAACCTGATAAACAACTTCAGCAAAGTGCCTGGATATAAAATTAACTCAAACAAATCAGTAACCTTCCTATACTCAATAAAGCGGCTGAGAAAGAAATTAAGGAAATGACACCCTTCACAATAGCCACAGATAATATAAAATACCTTGATGTCACTCTAACCCAGCACGTGAAAGATCTGTATGACAAGAACTTTGAGTCTCTGAAGAAAAATTGAAGAAGATCTCAGAAGATGGAAAGATCTTCCATGCTCATGGATTGGCAGGGTTAATAGAGTAAAAATGGCCATCTTGCTGAAAACAATCTACAGATTCAATCCAATCCCCATGAAAATTTCAATTCAATTCTTCATAGAGTTAGGAAGAGCAATTTCCAAATTTATCTGGAATAACAAAAAACCCAGTAAAACTATTTTTAACAACCAAAGAACTTCTGGCAGACTCACCATCCCTGACTTCAAGTTCTAATACAGAGCAATCATGATTTTAAAAAAAACTGTATGGTATTGGCACAGATACAGGCAGGAAGATCAATGGAATAGAATTGAAGAACTAGAAATGAATCCACACGCCTTTGATCACTTGATCTTTGACAAAGGAGCTAACACCATCCAGTGGGAAAAAGGCAGCATTTTCCACAAATGGTGCTGGGTCAACTGGCAGCCAACACATAGAAGGATTCAAATTGATCCATTCTTATCTCCCTGTAAAAAGTTCAAATCTAAGTGGATAAAGGACCTCCACATAAAACCAGACACACTGAATCCAATAGAAGAGAAAGTGGGAAAGAACCTGCAGCACATGGGCACAAGGGAAAATTTCCTGAATAGAACACCAATTCTATGATAGAAGAGGTAGGAGAGGATGTGGAGAAAGAGGAACACTCCTCCATTGCTAGTGGGATTGCAAGCTGGCAAAACCACTCTGGAAATCAGTTTGGCAGTTCCTCAGAAAATTAGAACCTGGCTATACCACTCCTGGGCATATACCCAGAAGATGTTCCAACATGTAATAAGGACACATGCTCCACTATGTTCATAGCAGCCTTATTTTATAATATCCATAAGTTGGAAAGAACCCAGATATCCCTCAACAGAGGAGTGGATACAGGAAATATGGTACATTTACAAAATGGAGTACTACCCAGCTATTAAAAACAATGAATTAGTGAAATTCTTGGGCAAATGGATGGATCCAGAAACTATCATCCTGAGTGAGGTAACCCAATCACAAAAAATATATATGGTAAGCAATCACTGATAAGTGGATATTAGCCCAAAAGCTCAGAATACCCAAGATACAACTTGCAGATCACATGAAGTTCAAGATGAAGGAAGACCAAAGTGTGGATACTTTGAACCTTATTGGAAAGTGGATCAAAACACCCATGGCTCACAACCAACCAATAGAATGAGAATAGTATCCCCAGTGGAGCACCTAGAGAGAAAACTCTAGCTGCTGAAGAGGTTTGCAGCTCCACAGGAAGAACTATAATATGTACCAATCAGTACCTCCAGAGCTCTCAGGGACTAAACAACTAACTAAAGAGTACATATGGAGGGTCCCACGGCTCTAGCTACATATGTAGCAGAAGATGACCTTTTCAGACATCAATAAGAGGATAGGCCATTGGTCTTGTGAAGGCTTGATTCCCCAGAATACGGGAATGCAAGTCAGGAAATTGGGGGAAGGAAGGTCAGCAAGGGGAGGAAGGATGGGATAGGGGGTTTTCAGTGGGGTAATGTAGAAAGGGGTTAATATTTGAAATGTAAATAAAGCAAATATCTAATAAAAAAAGAAAAATAGAAAATTGACCAATCCCAAACAACAAGAAGCATGCCACCTGGGTAGAATACCCATCCCACCACTAACTCAAGTATCTCTCTTTATTTTGGTGGGTGGCATGGGAAACTTTTCAGTGTTGAAATCAGAATTGGATACAGTGACTACACCATCCTAGATGGTCTTCATACTATAAGAGTAGGTTCTGATATCCCAGAAGAGTGTTCTAGTAATTCCTCTCTTTCAAAGATGATGAAACAGAAGACAAAGTCTGGTATACAGCAGAGCGTACCCATTAGAAGCTAGTTACTGCAATCTTGAACACTGGGATCCTGGCTCCTTTCATTTTAAGTGTGAATAAGTACTATTGCTATTCATAGAACAGTGCAGACCCTTGTCTCCAGCCACCACTGAGTGGTAAGACCTCCAAACCCCTGTGGACTCCTCGGAGTTCTTTGATGTATCAAAATGCTACTCAGAGGCCTTTAGGGCCTTGGCTCTACATAAGAGAAATCTGTTCCAAGAGAGGAATTTTGCAGTGAAGTCCTTTCAGAGAGGAACAGTCTGCTGTGGCTACTCTCCAGTGTGGCTTGATCTGCCCTTTACAACAGAAACAATTAAGTAGAATGTGGAAAACATTCCATCTGGGGTTTCAGATGGTCACGGTGGCCTTGTACTTCATTCTGTTGGTGTAGTGTTGCCTAGAAATGGGTCATCTAGACCCGGCTTCTGGTGGCTTTCTGGGTTTCACATACATAGATGAAGAGGCTGGGAAAAGTGATGTCATGAGAGACCTAAAGAGAAAGAATCACGGTCAGTGCTGCTCCATGTAAGTACAATGAGGCTCACAAGGACCATTTGGTTTTTTTCTCCTAGCCATGTTTTAAAACATAATAAATTTTAATAATATAAAAATTTTTAATCTAATTTCCTGTGTCAATTTTAAAAAATGCACTAATGTGGAATATTGCATCTTTTCTTGTACTGAGTCCTTAACCTTATGTATTTTATAGTTAAAGAACTTCTCAATTTTGAGTTGTCATATTTCAAGTAGCCATGACAGATAAAGGTATCAAATGTAACCAGTATTTACAAAAGAAAAGACAGACTGATTTAAATCCTGACTCTAGTAAAAACAGACTAGGTAACATTTACAAAAACAATATGAACTCAGAATTCTCATCCATAAATTGAAAGTGTAGGGGTATATTCATAAGTGTGTGTGATGTGTCTAGTGCATGCATTTTATGTAGCAGTTTAAAAAATGTCTATTGTGTGACCTAATGTTATCATTTTTATTGGCTAGATATTGAGTATATCCAAGATTTTGTCATTGTCCTGAGGTTTGCAAGATACAAACACATTAGTGATATGTACAAAGCAGTGTAATTATCATCACAGATATCTGTAGATGGCAGATGAAATACAATAAAGAATTGGAATTTTGCCAGGGGGTGGTGTCGCACGCCTGTAATCCCAGTACTCTGGGAAGCAGGCAGAGGCAGGCAGATTTCTTAGTTTGAGGCCAGCCTGGTCTATAGAATGAGTTCCAGGACAGCCAAGGATATACAGAGAAACCCTATCTTGAAAAAACCAAATCCAAAAAACAAAAAACAAAAAAAAAAAAAAAAAGAATTGGAATCTCGCAGCTTCAGTTGTAAATCAAATATGTGCCATTTACCTAGCATATGTCCTTGAATGAACCATCTAATTGCTCTGAAATTCTGTACCATTCTATCAAATCATCTTTGTAGAAAGGACTTTGGCCTAGAAGGCACAATGTATAATTAGAAAAGGATGGGTGTCTTGAACCTAGCCTGCCTTTAACCGCATAAGCAATATACCAAAGTGCTTATCTTTATAGTATGGTATCTTGCATTTTGGTGATTCAAGTCTTACTGCACAAGTTGAAATCCATACTTACCACCATTATCTAAGTCAAGAACTTGTGACTAGACAAGTCACAGCCTTGAAGGGAGAAGCCACTACTATTACTCTGCTAGATGGGCATAGTATTGAATCCCTAATAACTTAGATAAATTTGTGCATTGGTCAATCATCATCAGAAAGGCTTCCTTTGCAGGAGAGCATGCTTAACATGAAAGCACTCAACTGGTCAAGTTCAGAGAATAAGAGACTACAGAATGCTCAGTCCTGAACAAATATATGGACAGCATTAAACCATTCATGGCTTAAAAATAGAGAAAATAAATAACTCGGTTTTTCAAAATGAGTTCTGTAACTGAATAGAAAATTCTCAAAAAAAAAATACAAATAAATAGAAAATGCTTCTAAAAGTATTCAACATCATTAGCCATAGGTAAATACAAGTTTATATTACTTTAAGATTTTATATTCAATTCCAAAGATTTAATAAAAAAAAATCTCATCCCAGTCAGAATGGCCATTTTAGGAATACAAATTACAGCAAATGCTGGTGTGGATATGGTGAAGATGACCCTTATACATCGTTGGTGGGGTGAAAACTAGTTCAACAACTTTGGAAATCAGTCTGATGGCTTCTTAAAAATATAAAAGATAGAACTACCATGTGGCCCAGCTATACACTCTTGGGCACATACCAAGCAAGGAACTTTATATCCTACTACACAGATATGCACATTCATGTTCATTATTTCTTCATTCAGAACAGCTATGAAATGAATCAATCTAAATGCTCATCAATAGATCTTGATAATGGAATAGATAAGGAAAAATATGGTACATGCACACAATAGGACATTATTAAAAATGATATCACGAAATTTTTAAGTAAATGGGTGAAATTAATAGATAGATGATAGATAGATAGATAGATAGATAGATAGATAGATAGATAGATAGATGGATAGATGGATAGATGGATGGGTGGGTGGATGGATGGATAGATAGATAGATACATAGATAGATAGATAGATAGATAGATAGATAGATAGATAGATAGATAGATAGATAGATAGATAGATAGATAGATAATTCTGGCCCAGTAAGACAAAATGTCACTTTTTTTTCCAAATACAGATTCTAGTTTCAATCTTGTGAATTTAACTTAGAGTAAAAACAGAGGCGACAAACTTTAAAGGGCGCTTTGTGAGAGGAGTGACATTAATGGAAAAGGATAGTAGAACATAAGTAAAAGGAAAGCAGGGAAATAGAGCGCTGGGTGCAGAAAGGCCTAAGCAGGGAGGGACAGGAAGGATGGGGGAAGCCAAGGTCTGGAGGGAAGGGGAAACCAAGGCAAGGACACATGGAAAGCCATATGGGAGCCTAATTACTAAGAACAATTGTAAGAATGAAATAAGAGGGACGAATACTGGGAGTTGAAATGTTAAAGGATAATGAGGCAGGGAGGGGGTGGAAGTGGATGGGATGTTTGGAAAAAACTTATAGGACCCACTAATTAGTGAGACAACTTTTACATACAACTTTTTAAAAAGAGTTGTATAGAATTCAATTGCATAAGTAGACAATGCTGCTCCTATATGATATAGATCATTACATGAAACTTAAAGTTCAAGGCATGAATGCCCCTAAGAGTTATGGGCCAAGGAATCCAGAGAGTTCTCCAAAACAAAACAGCAGGCTTTTTCCATCATCCTTGACCTCATGATAAAACTTCACTGCTTGACAAATCACACACACTTTGGCGGCAGGGCATAAAGAAACCAATCTCTAACCAATAGGGTAACTTCCTCTCTGTTGAAGAGTTTTCACAGTACTTGAATGCTCCATGCAGGCTGCGGAAGCAAGGAAAACATCATTAGTCGTACTTGGTGCTGGACCCTGAATACTGCAATATCAGCTTTCCAGGCAAGCTATATCCACAGACACAATAGTGGCACGGATGTTAAAATGTAACCAACCCCTTTCTGATTGGATTTGATGCCAGCTCCACAGGAGGAAACTATATGCCTGGTATAGCAATCCTGGTCAAGATCCTATGGCTTAAGAAGTAATAGACCTTGGGAAGAACTGCTTTTATTACTTTGCTAAATAGACATGCTGTAAGATTTTCTTCTAAATGATAATGCTTATACCTATAGACCTACTCGAGACCTTAGTCAGAGAAGCCTCTTTTAGCTGCGGGCAACAGTCAGTCCTGAAATGCAAGCTAGTTCAAAGTGCTGAGATTAAAAGACTGACTCTTCAGCCCTAAATAGCACACATATCAACACACCCTCCATTAACAGTCAGGAAAATATTACAGAAGACAAAGTAAAAAGCATTTAAAAAACAAAGGATGTGAAGCAGTGTTGTTTAATGTGGTCTTCTAGATATGACATATATATATTATTCCTGAATTCACAGATATTGTGCTTAGCTGAATAATATCTACACAAAATGAAGCCAGATAAAAACCAGTATAGATGGCTTCAATGATCTCAATATTCCACTTACCAAAGAGTTATTGCCAGTTCATAGTTGCTGGGGGGGGCGGGAATAATCCTTTATTGAAAATGTGGCAACTGTTAGGTTTTCACTCTCCTGTGAATAACCCCATACCCATGTACATATTGGAAGCACTAATCAGACTTAAGAGTTATTAACAAATAGATTAATTAATTAATTAATTAATTAAAAAAGAAGTAAAGATTAAAAAGATATGAAATTGGAAGGGGGACAGGTTGAGGATGATTTGGATGGAGGAAATGAGGGTGCTCATATAAAATCCTCAAGAATAACAAAAACTTAAAATATAAGTATGTAATAAAACTTTCATAGGCAAAAATAAGCATGTTTAAGTAACTGAAAAATTAAGTCCATAAAGACACTTCAGCAACAGATTAAAATGAATATTAAGATATAAACCACAAACCTAAGACACTGACATTTACCTGTTTCAATGTAATGTCATCTAATGCTAACTGATTGCATGTTAATCAATCCTAGACAACAGAAATGGCACCAAAGTACACCAAGAATAGTGTAGGACACTAACACAGGAAAATGGATCTGGGACCACATCTTAAGGACTTTTAAATTAAGAAATTGCAATACCGAAGAAAATGTTTAAAAGCTGAAAGAAAGGGTATGTTTGTGAAAGTCATTAATGGTGGAGTCTAAGAGAAAAACTACAGGAAAAAGCCCCCTCAGGTAGGAAGAGAAGCGAAGAGGAGAGCCTGGACCACAAAGACAATGCCAGCCGTCAACAGCTCAATTTTGAAATGGGAACATTTCCTAAAAAATACAGAAGTCTCACTACTTCTGATAGAATGTTCTGAATTTCCAAGTCTCAGTTGATGGCGAAGCATCTGGAATTTTATAAAAGAAACAAAATATATTATATATAAGTAATTATTATATAAATAATCAAGGAACTGCTAAAAACAAAAGGTGCTACTCTGGGCCTCTCTCCCCCACAACCTCCAAAGCTCGATTGAAAAGCCAATTACACAGATACAGGAGAGCATGGAGAGAAGAGGCCACAGTCAGAACACAACCATCTGCTTTCTGGAGGGCCCGCCCCTCCTCCCTCTGCCTCCACTGCAGGACTAATTATGAGAAGAAATTGAGGCCTGTCTTTCCCTGGGTCTCTGTCCAGCGCTAGGACTGATTCATAGCTTTGTTAAAGGTTGGAATGACCTTCAGCCGGAGAGTTGGCAGCCCTTCAGATGAATGGGGCAGCTCACAGATGGCTGCATTGGGCGTGTTACCTAGCCATTTCACAACGGTAAAGCCTTCAGGGTGCCAATCTGCATATCACTGTCAACAGTTCAGAAAGAAACATCTTTCTCTATTTACAGTCTGTAACATACAGCCAAATACTATCAGGAGCCAGGTGAGATGTCTACACACCACTGTAATATCACACTGAAATGGTTTTATAAATGAGTTTCTCACCCCAGAGAATGAAGACATTGCAGCCTGTCCTACAAAATGAGAAGCCAGTGACAGGTCATAGACCCTAGCGGAAGCTAAAGCTCGCTACTGTCCATTACACTTATGAAGGCTGTTAATATTTTCACCTTATAATTTTTTCTTGAGAAAAAAATTCCTTGTACTGAAGAATAAATGGATTGTAACTGATCTATTAGGATCTACGGGATTCACGTCTGAATCTTATTTGATCTCCACCACTGTTCTTGAAAACGTAACACAGAAAACATGAGTCACTTCTTGTTCGTTCTCCTAGACTTTCACAGTGATCTTCCGGACCCCAAAACCTTTGAGCAACAATTTCCTAGAATCATCTTTCTCTTAAGGTCAAATTCTAAAACGTTATACAAGCCACCGAAGTGCACTTCTGAGATACAAAAGACGATGCTAAGATTTCAAACTAAACTAGGATGTCTTTTGGAAGAGAAGGGGCGAGTACTAGCGGGTTTGCATAACCTTGTGCAGAAGTGTGGGGTCAGTGGAGCCTGTCCTTCAAAGGAATCTGCTTTCTACCCTGCTATCTCCCACGACAGCTCAAAAGCCCAAGTGCTTTGTAGAACATTGATTTATTTTATTAATTAGCCTGTACATTGGTTTATTTTTCTCCTTAGTCAACCTCCTTAATCAATATATTATCTTTATATTCAACTCTTATACTCTAGTTGCTTTGTTGTTTTTGTTTTCTGCCCTAGTCTGAGAATCCCAATAAAAGGTCAATATAAGTAATGACAGAAGAATTCCTACTTAATCCTAATCTAAATAGAAATGCTTTTCAAATCTAACCAAAATGGATGTTGACTACAGGTTTTTGATGTTAGTATTCTAATATTATTGATATTATCAACATTATTGATTCCTCAGCAGATTAAGCTAGTTCCTCTTTAAAAGACTAAGTTGATTCCTATTTGCTAAAACATTTTGTCGTTGACGACTTTGGGAAAGCTAAATGTTTTTTCTGCAACTATTGATCAAATTGAGGAACTAAGATTGGTGTGACATTGTATCCTACCCGCAGTGTGTCTAGTCAGCCTTCTGCTATCTCAGGGATGCTGGCAGAAGCTGTGAGACTCTGATGTCAGAGTCACAAGATTATTTTCCTTTACCCAGCAAGCAGTGTGGATGGGAACACATTTGTAGAGTTTCTCCTGTCTACAAGTCCCAAGGAGAACATGAAAATGGGCTTAAGTGTCTGTCTGCAGAGGCAGGTGGCTGCATTACAAGAATGTAATCCTGAGACCAGAGCATGCATGTCTTCAAATGCGGGAGAAGCGCGTGCCTTTTGTCATAGGAGACTCTGCCTTTCTTCATCTCAGCCCCTGTAGCCTGCTTCTGTCTGCAGGTGAAGACACTGTCTCTGCTGTGTAAGACTCTCCACCACGAAAACAACTTGAAAAGGCGGGCATGAGCAGATGCCAATCATTGCGTCTGCTTGCAAGGCACAGAGAAATTAAAGCGGAGTCTTAACTCTCGTTCAGCAAGGGTATAACACCAATAAATTTTCTATTTTTGAAAACTCTTGCATTCTTGGATAAATTCTATCTCACTATGATGCAATTTTTATATTTTTATGATTTTATGCTCTAATTTTTAATTTATGTTTTGCATCTATGATAAAGATGATAATACCTAGAATTTGTCCATGTTTTATGTCATAGTTATTTTTCATGGTAATGAGTTAGTTAAATTTTATTCTTCCAGCTATTTACCAAGTTTATATCAAATAAAATTTTCTATTCTTTCTAAAGAACAAAATTTTTGACATTTCTTTATTTTGTGGGTGTCATTTGTATGTGTGTGCATGTGTGTGTGTGTGTGTGTGTGTGTGTGTGTGTGTGTGTGTGTGTAAGAGAGAGTACCACAGGGCATGTATGGAGGTCAGAGAACAACTTTCAAGAGTCAGTTTTCTCCTTCTACCACATAGGTTCCAAGGATTCAATCCAGATCTTTGGGCTTGTTCTATACATCTCTTGCATAGCGTCTTTTATTTTCAAACAATCCTGTTCATGTCTTGTTTCTTTTTTGTTACATCTTTGGGTTTATTTGACTAGCTAGAATTACTCACTTTGGATTAAGCTGATCTGTGTTTGGAAGGTTCTAGAACTTCAGCCATTTTTGTTCTCATCTCTATTCTAGGTTTTATATTTGATTATTTTCTTTTCATGCATTTGTTTTGTTGTTGATGATGGTTTTTTTCCCAGAATGGAGCATGCCTCATTTATTTTCATAACTTCTATTTTAATTTTTTACCTTAAATACTGACTTAAGCTGCCTCCAAGAAGTATTGAGATCTAATTTTTACTTATTTTTTATTGACTCATAACTTATATGAGTTGGACATTAATAGAGAGCAAGCACTGTCTGGGTACATGAACACTGCGTGTAGTTGCTGTTACTGTCAGTTGTGAAGCACCACAGGTTGCATTGTGGCTTTCTTACACGTGTACACAACATGCCCTGCTCATATTTGTTCTTCATCATCATCTCTTATCTTTGCTTCTACCTCCCCTTCCTTTTCCCGGGAATCTCTCCCTTCTATTTCCATGTCAATTTTCTCTACGTTCTACACGTGGGTATTTTCTACAAGTGGGTGAAAGCATGGACTATGTGGTTTTATGAATCTGGCTTTTTCAACCTAACTTAAGCCTATCTCTTCAAAAATGAACTATTTACTGATATCAAAATCTCTCAAATTCCTCTCATTGCTTTCTGAAATACACAGTGCATAGGTGTCTTCTACATTCACCCTACAATAGAACAGCACACCAGAACTTCATCCAACCATAGAGAGGCACCCACTGATTAACCTTTGCTGTCTTTTTCTATGTTGCTATTCCCCTCAGTTCTAAAACTCATGGCCCTACTCTCAACCTCTATGACAGTAACGTTTTTAACTTTCAGAGTCCACACATGAGTATGACCATGCAGTACTTGTCTTCCCATACCTTCCCATACCTTGCTTCAGTAAGCATAATGATCAATTATTCTAGCCATGTTAGCACACATGAAAGTCTTCATTCTGGGGATGAAGGGCGTGGGTCCTAACGGTCTACACGTGATGCTATTCTCAATCATTTTCTACCTTATGTTCTTTTTCTTTCATATATTACGTCTTGACCTCAGTTTCCCCTCCCTCCTCTCCTCCCAGTTTCTTCACCCAGATGGGGTGACTCATATATGTTGTGAGTCAGTTAAAAATAAGTAAAAACTAGATCTCAATACTTCTTGGAGGCAGCTTACTTCATCCCCATCCAGCCCTCCTCCATTTCCCTTCAGAAATTAGCAAGCCTCCCAAGGATATCTACCAAACAACATAGAAAATTGCAGTAAGACTAAGCATCACCCCTCGTATTAAGGCACCCCTCGACAAGGCAACCCAGAAGGTGGAAAAGATCCCCAAAGCAGGGGAAAGAGTCTGAGACAGTCCTAGCTCTTGGTTAGAACTCCCACAAGAAGAGCAAGTTACACAACCATAACATATATACAACATATATACAGAGGGCCTCGGTCAGACCCTTACATGCTTCTAGGTTGTCTGTTCAGTCTCTGAGTCCCTGTGAGTCTGAGTTTGTTGATTCTGTGGGTTTTCTTATGGTATCCTTGTCCCATCCAACTCCTGCAAACTTCCTCCACCTCTTCCACAGGATTCACTGAGCTCTGCCTAATGTTTCCTTGTGGGTCTCTACATCCGTTCCCACCAGTTGCTGGATGAAACCTCTCTGATGACAATCATACTAGACTCCTGTCTAAAAGTAGAGCAGAATATCATTAGAAATCGTTTTATTGACTTTTTGCTGGTTGACTTTGTTCTATCCTAGGTGTCTGGGCTATCAAACCTCTGGTTCCTGGCCCTCCAGGCAGTCAAGAGTGGGCTCCCTCTCATAAATAGTCCTCAAGCTGGACTGATCAGCAGTTGGCTGCTCCACAAATTTCTGTGTGACCTTTACAACAGCACATCTTGCTAGCAGGACAAATTGAAGGTCAAAGGTTTTGAGATGAGATTGGTGTCCCAGTCCCTCCCTGGGAAGCCTTATCTAGTTATAGGCTCTGTATCCCCACTTACTAGACATCTTAGAGTCACCCTCTTAGATTCCTGGGAGTTTCCATTGCACTAATTTTCTTCTTCACCTCCCCCAAAATGCCCTGAATTCCAGTTGTCTTTCCCAATACTGTCTTCCTCCATCTTCCTTCTTTCTGATCCCTCCTGTTCCTTCACCACCTATCCCCAGTCCTCACTCAATATCTATTCTATTTTCCCTTCCCAGAGAGAGTAATGTGTTCCCCCTTAAGCCTTCCTCGTTACTTAGTATGAAATCTGTAGGACTGGATTTGTAGATATAGTTTAAATTGGAATATCGTCCACCTGTACTGTTTGAAAGTTTTACTGGGTATACTAATCTGGGCTGGCATTCATGGTCTCTTAGAGTCTGTATAACCCAGGTCTTTCTGGCTTTAGTGTCTCCATTGAGAAGTTGGGTGTAATTCGGTAGCTCTGCCTTTATAGGTTACTTTGGCCTTTTTCCCTTACAGATTTTAATATTTTCTCTTTGTTCTGTATGTGTAGTGTGTTTGGTTATTATGTAGTAGGGAGACTTTCTTTTCCAGTTCAATCTATTTGGTGTTTTATAAGTTTCTTGTACTTTTATAAGCATCTCCTTTTTTTAAAATTTTTCTTCTATAATTTCATTGAAAATATTTTTGAGTCTTTGAACTTGGATATTTCTATTTCTATTATTCGTGTAGGTTTGGTCTTTTCATACTTTCCCAGATTTTTGCATGTTTTTTGTTGGAAACTTTTTAGATTTAACATTTTCTTTGACTGATGTATCAGTTTCTTCTATCATATCATCTATGCCTGTAATTCTCTCTTTCATCTCTTATATTATTTTGAAGATGGTTGCATCTCTAGTTCCTGTTTGCTTACCTCGATTTTCATCTCTGGGTGTTGTGATTGATATTTAATCTCAACCTGGGACTTCTACCTCAATTTTGATTATTCAATTCTCATGTAAAAGACACAACCTTTATATTTATAAAAAGTCTTAATCAGTACTATAACTGGGCAGATATCTACCCTCTATGCTATTGGAATCTATTTCTCCATCAATAACCCCAAGTTATAATTTGCCATGTTCTATCTGGGCAGCCCTCGCTTCCAACTGGTCGGCCCTCATGGTTATGTTTCCATGATTCACCTACCCCATGGTGGCTTCCTCCTCCTCCACTTCCTTCCCTCTCCTTGTGGTTTTCATCAGACGCCAAGTCTAGGAACTCCAAACCCTGCCCATGTCTCTTCTGCCCAGCTATTGGCTGTCAGCATCTTTATTTAACCAACAGAGGTTAACTTGGGAAATGAGGTTATATAACGTCATTTCTGTACATGCACATCCCTGGGGGGGCAATCAGGCCTTGGGGCCAGTATTTAACATTAAAATACAAGCAAAAGACTAAATGTCAACATGCAGAGTTTCCTCAGTTTGTGAGGGTTTTATTGCTTCTATTTCTGTATTCAGGTCTTGAACGGTTTTATTCATTTTCTTCATGTGTTTTTATTTGTTTGTTTGTTTGTTTTTTCTTGGCTTCCTTTAATGGATTTATTCATTTCCTCATATCATCTTCAAACTTTGCTTTAAGGTCATTTTCTTACACTTCAGCTGTGTTGGAATATTCTGGAGTTACTATAGTACCATAGCTGGGCTCTGGTGGTGCCATACTGCCCTGGCTGCTACTGATTGTGTTTGAATATTGGCATCTACAAATCTGAGACTGGGATGAATATTGCTGTAGGAGTTGATTTCTGAGTTTATTTTTGTCAAATGGGTATTTTGTTTCTTTGTTTCTGTCTCCTCTTTGATCTTCTTGTCTTTATGGTTTGTATTTCTGGCAGCTGGTGTGACCTATGATGTAGCAGGGAATCTCTGTCAGAATTACAGTCTGGACTTCTGGTATGTAGCATGACCATAGTCCAGCAGGGGGTCTCTGTTCTTCTGACTGGCGTGGCCTGCAGTATCAGGTGTCTGCCCATGTAGGGGTTAGGACATGGTGAAGTGTATGAGGGAATATGTCAGTATCTTGAGTCTTTTGGCTCCAGATTGGGAAGGTTCAGATAGCAGGTTGAGCTCGTATCTGTTCTGATTGCTCTCCACCTTATGTTTTAAGACAAAGTCCCTTGCAGAGTTTTTTGACTCCGCGAGGCTGGTTGGTCAATGAGTTCCAAGGATCCATCTATCTCTTTGGCTCCAGGATTTGGTACCACCATACCTGGTTACTGAAGCTCCAGACTCAGGTCTTCATGCCTGAACTGTAAATACTTTGCCAACAGAGGCACCTCCCCAGCCCCAGTACTTCATTCCTTCTATGACTAAGATTCTACCCTGTGGATCTAACATGTTTCCTTTACACATCTACTCACGGAAGGATATGCAAGTGCTTTCTATTTCTTAATACTTGTAGATGATGCTGAGGTAAACATGGAAGATCATGTGTGTTCATTATATTGATCCATTCCTTTTGGAAAGAGGATGGAGTTGTTGGATTATAGCACAGCTCTATCTTTTGACGTTTTGAGGAATCTACATTGATTTTTATAATTGCCTTACCAAATTTACATTCCCACCAATAACAAATAAGATTCCATTTTCTCTAAGGTAACCATGTGGCTTCATGCATGCTAGGCAAGGAGTATTACATTTATCATTTGCAGTCATTCAGCCATCTTTTAATCAGTGGGATGACTTTTACTCAATCACAGTGAATAACATTTTTAGATTTTATAATTAGGCCATATTTAATTAGAATCTCAGCCCTCCATCAAACCAGGCATGGTGTGCCCTATAATCACAGCACTGCTGAAGTAGAGGCACGAGAATGAGAAGGTGTAGGTCATCCTGAGCTATGTAGAGAGTTTGTCAAAAGCCCGAGCTATTATTAGATAGATAGATAGATAGATAGATAGATAGATAGATAGATAGATAGACAGATAGACAGAGACAGAGGGACAGACAGATAATAAATAAACAAACAGCTTTTCACTTATAGATTCTAGTCTCTATGTCACTTCTTTTTCTTTGCTCTGTATTTTCCTTCTTTCTAGTAACTCAGGTTCATTTGTCTCCCTTTTCTCTTTCCTTGCAGTTCAGTGATAAGCTGTTGACTTGAGATCTTGCTGGATTTTTTGTTTTGTTTTTGTGGGCGTTAGTTGCTATAAATTTCTCCTCTTGTAAGGTATTAGTTGTTTTTCTAAAACTGTGATAAAACACCATGACCACGGCAACTTGTAAAAAAAAAAAAGTATAGTTGGGTTTATGGTTCCAGAGGGTCCTTGTGTATGATGGGCAGAGCAAAGGAATTACAGCAGATGGCTGCAGCTGCAGCTACAGGGGAGAACTCACACCTCCATCTGCAATCAGAGAGCACACTGTAAATGGCAGGTGTCTTTTGGAACTTCAAAGCCCACCCACAGTAACACACCTTATCCAACAGGGCCACACCTACTCCTTCAAGCCCCCATCTCTTCCTACAAGGCTACACTTTCTAATTCTTCCCAAACAGTTCCATCAACTGGGGACCAGGCCTATGAGGTTCATTCTCCTCTGAACCACCATACCAACACACATGATTTGCATGTTGTGTCTTGATTTGCATTCATTCAATAAATGTTTAGATTCCCTTCATAATTTATTGTCCCATCTGTTAGTCAAAAGTAAATTATTACTTCTTCGTTTATTTTTATACTGTTCAATGGTTTTGTTGTTGTTGTTTTAGAAAGTCTCATTGCTCTACTGTTGGAAAAGATGCTTAATGTGACCTCAATTATTAAGACAAGATTGACATTTGTTTGGGGACCTGTCATACGATCTATCCTACAGAAATTTCCATGTGTTGATGACAATGGAGAGTCTGAAACTGTTGGATAGAATTTGTAGATACTGACAGGTCAATTTGGATGGTGGTACAATTTTGCCCACACACACACTCTTCCTTTCTCTCTGCATGTGTATATCTTGTTTTATTTTATTTTGTGTGTGTGTGTGTGTGTGTGTGTGTGTGCGCACACACACACACACACATGTGCATGTGTGGTGTGTGGAGAATCAAGCCTCATGCCTTTGCACAGCTATGACCCTTTACCTCTTTGTCACACCCCCAGCCTATCTGCTGTTTCCTGTTACATTAATCTGGACACCCTGCTCCTTGCTGTAAGTACAGTTTTTAAGTCCCAAACATCTGAATCTTTCTTTTCCTTTATGTATATTAATATTTCCTTTATATATTTAAGAACTCTAATAACGACCATGAATGTAATTTGAAAGTTATTTCTATCCTTGAAATAACCTCTTCATCAACATTTAGTGGCCTTGTGGTCTCTTCATATTGTTTTTAATTTAAAGTCTACATTATAATGTAAAAATGGTCATTTCTGTCTTCCTCTAAAACTCCATTTATGTGTAATATTTTATAGCATCTTCTGTCCCTTCACTTCCCACTTGTGTGACCCTTTAGAAACATGTTCCTTGTAATATATACTTGGGTCTTGCACCCCACCCCCAATTCACTTTATTCCTTTTAATTGGAGAATTCAACACGTTGACACCACTGACAGATACGGTCTTAAATAGCCATGTGTGGCTTGTCCTCTAAATTTATTGTAGCTCTCTTTTCCTATCACTCACTTACAATTTCTTACATTTCTTGTTAAGTGATTTACCCTAGCAATGCATTCTGAGTCCTTGATTTACTATAAAGATTTTTGCCTTATGACTATGATAAGGCTGACAGACGTATATTTCAATCATAACTGATCACTGTGAGATGTCACCAGCTTAACAGGAGATGGGACTAAGGGAAGGTACAAACAGCTCATGACTGCCCCTCAGCCTTGTGTTTTCAAATATCCGATATTCAGCTTACTGGTTTCCTTGTTTGATCTTCCTACTGATGGCTTCTATTGCACTTTCAATTTTCTTTAGTATATTTTTTAGCTCAAGATTTTCTGTTTGAATTTGCTTAGGTTTCTTGGGTACAGAACTGAATTGCTTCTCTGTGTTTTCTTAAAGCACATCCAATTTCATTGCTGTTTTGCATTTGCCCAGAGGGCTCGCCCATACTGTTATCCACCTGAGTGGTTTCTTCACTTTATTGTGACCATTATGTGAATTCATGATTTCCTGAAAATTCCCAATGCTTCTTAGTGAGTCATATCACCTGGGCATTAACAGATTCTGGGGTGGTATATTTACCTCAGTCCTTATAATGTGACTCCGTGCCTTGCTTTCCAGAGAGTTTTTTTATAATTTCACCACTAGATGGCGCTAAGAATACAGGTTTTGAAACTTGTCACTGTTAAACGTGCCACTGTGTGCTTTTCAGAATTGTTTGGGGCTTCTATTGCTGTAATAAGAAAACACAAAAGAAACTTGGAGAAGAAATGATTTAGTTTATCTTGACAGCTTTCAGATCACACTCTTGCACTGAGGGAAGTCAGGAAAGGAACTCAAGGCAGGAACCTGGAAGCAGGAACCGAAGCAGAGCCCTGAAGGGAAGCTGCTTGCTGGTGTGCTCCTCAGGGTTTGCTGGCGTGCTCCTCAGGGTTTGCTGGCGTGCTCCTCAGGGTTTGCGGGCGTGCTCCTCAGGGTTGGCTGGCGTGCTCCTCAGGGTTTGCTGCTGTGCTCCTCAGGGTTTGCTGGCGTGCTCCTCGGGGTTTGCTGCTGTGCTCCTCAGGGTTTGCTGGCGAGCTCCTCGGGGTTTGCTGCTGTGCTCCTCAGGGTTTGCTGGCGTGCTCCTCAGGGTTTGCGGGCGTGCTCCTCAGGGTTTGCTGACGTGCTCCTCAGGGTTTGCTGGCGTGCTCCTCAGGGTTTGCTGGCGTGCTCCTCAGGGTTTGCGGGCGTGCTCCTCAGGGTTTGCTGACGTGCTCCTCAGGGTTTGCTGGCGTGCTCCTCAGGGTTTGCGGGCGTGCTCCCCAGGGTTTGCGGGCGTGCTCCCCAGGGTTTGCGGGCGTGCTCCCCAGGGTTTGCGGGCGTGCTCCCCAGGGTTTGTGGGCGTGCTCCCCAGGGTTTGCTCAACCTGTTTTCTTATAGAACCATGGTCCACCTGCCCAGGGATAGCACCATACTCAGTGAGCCGGGCCCTTCCAGACCAACCATTAATCAGGAAAAAATGCACTACAGACTTGCCTGCAGGCAAATCTATTAGATTTTTTTCATTCAGCACATTTTGATAATTTTTCTCCTCCTCCAATTAATTCCTCCCAAATCCTCCCCCACTTCCCTACCCACCCAACTTTATGTTCTTCTTCCCTTAAAAAATGTACCAAACAAAAACAAAAATAGAAACACATATATAAATGGCAATCAAAATAAATAAGGAAAAGATCAATAAGACAAAAATAATGCCTAAACAAAGCAAAATGAAACAAAAATGTACAAAAGACATCACTGAGGTAATTTTGTGTCTCCCAACTACTACTGGGCAAGAAGCTAACCTAAAGTGTGGTTAATAGACCCAATGAGACTCCATTGGAGAAGAAGGATTCTTCGTTGCCAGTTGGGAGGAGTTGCTGAAACCTGCTTGGTTTTAGGTGGTATCCTGTGTCCATTTCCCCTCTCAATAGCAAGACCCTGTCTGGACTGAACTTTTGTAGTCTTTGTGCATATGGTTACACATGGTTACAGTCTGTGTGTTCATATGAGCATCAGTCCAGACAACAATGTCTCCTTGGAGTCATCCATTGCTTTTGATTCCTACAGTCCTTCTGCCTGATCTTTCACATAGATTTCTGAGCCCTTAGAACTCCTGGGCATATACCCAGAGGATTCCCCACCATGTAATAAGGATACATGCTCTACTATGTTCATAGCAGCCCTATTTATAATTGCCAGGTGCTGGAAAGAACCCAGGTATCCCTCAACTAAAGAGTGGATGCAAAAAATGTGGTACATCTACACAATGGAGTACTATTCAGCCATTAGAAACAATGAATTCATGAAATTCTTAGGCAAATGGATGGAGCTAGAGAACATCATACTAAGTGAGGTAAGCCAGACTCAAAAGGTGAATCATGGTATGCACTCACTAATAAGTGGATATTAACCTAGAAAACTGGAATACCCAAAACATAATCCACACATCAAATGAGGTACAAGAAGAAAGGAGGAGTGGCCCCTTGTTCTGGAAAGACTCAGTGAAGCAGTATAGAGCAAAACCAGAACGGGGGAGTGGGAAGGGGTGGGTGGGAGGACAGGGGGAGAGAAGGGGGCTTATGGGACTTTCGGGGAGTGGGGGGCTAGAAAAGGGGAAATCATTTGAAATGTAAATAAAAATATATCGAATAAAAAAAGAAGACTTTGATGAAGACATCGAATGTAGGCTGAGTGTTACAATCACTGTCCAGTTATTGGTCTCTATGCATAGTGTCTTTGGCCTAATGCTGCATATATTATGTCAACTTGGGTTCCCAAACTTGTTTGCATGAGTACGCACATGTCCACATGTAAGACACTGAGGGACCCTGTCCCCAGATGATTCTGATTGGCAAATAAAGTTGCTGGCAATCAATGGCTGGGCAGGGCAGACTGAGGTGGGATTCTTAGGATTCCTGGGTTAGGGAAGAGAGAGGAGGCAGAAGGAGGGAGATCTGCCAGGCCAGGAGAAGGAGAAAAAAGATGCCACACCTGAGAAGGTGCAGGACAGAGAACATAACCACTATGAAGAAGCAGGAAAGAGCAGACCCAAGAGGGCTGCAGGAATGGAGCACAGGACTGGGGAGTAATCGCTCAGGAATATCAGAGGGAGGGGGATTAGCCACATGGAGGTTAGGAAGTGACCCAGCCTTTGAGCTGTTTAAGGCATGTCAAAATATAAAGACTGTGTATGGTGTTTCATTCAGGAGCCTGGAACATTGGGGTGGGTAGCAAGAAATGCGGGCCACCACTGGGATCAATTTAAGTATTTGAGTACTACTACAGATGGCGTCCGATGTGTCTATCAATGTGTCTCCCTCTTAAAAATTAATTGGAGATTTCTGAATGGAATACATGGAATACACATGCCCTCCCCTTAAGATTAAGAAGTGGGGAGAATTGGTTTCTTAGCAGAGCTGCATGGTTTATCCCCAAGCTGCCTGGTTTCTGAACTAGAACAAAACACAAAACACAAAATATGTGCTAAATTGGAGCGCATAATTCTGAGACTCATGGCATGAGCTAGGACACAGCTATGTCTCCCAAGCTGGCCCAGACAACACTGGGAGGCAGGAGAGGAATCCAGCCTGAGGCTTTCTCAAGGGCTTCTAAGAGGCCTCAGAGAGCTTAAGGCCCAGAGGTACAGGGAGCCCCTGCTGTGCAGGGAGGCAGGCTGCTCAGAGGGCAGAGAGCAAGGCTGCAGGCCTCCTGCAATCAAACAAAAAGAACAGAAATTTAAGAAGTCAATGCTATCATAAGCAACTGGGTTCTTCAAACATGAGCTCCATGGAAATTCTGGGATTGCTTAGCCTGAGAATAGACTTATACAGTAAATAGAAGGGAATTTAATTGAAGTTAAATAGGAAAGGATATTAATTCAATTCATATAAAGAGAAAGGTGATATAATTACATATATCTACAGAGATATTAATCTCCATAGACATAAATGCAAATTGCTTAATCGTTTTTAAGTATGCATGGATGAATAAATAAATTTAGGTCTTTAATCTCAAATTTAGGAACAAAGGCAGGAGACAGCGAGAGACCCTGTCTCAATGGATAATAATTGTTTAAGACTGCTTTAATTGCTTTGCATTGTTTTAACTATCAAAATGCAGGTAGTTATAAGTTTGGTGATTATGGTATTACAAATCTTCTGTAAGCGAGGTCAAAATAAAGCAGGTCTAAAGAAAAGGGAGGCTGCTAAATAGAATCAATCTATACTTTTGGTGATTTTGAGTTGATGAACCAGGAACATGATATTTGGGAATAAGGCTCTGTATTTTTGTTAACAGGAGAGAAGAAAAGATTTTGGAACCCTTCCAAAGTAATACAGAAAATAATAGGGGAAGACCTGCTGAAGATCTTAGCTACAGACAGAAAGAAAATTTTGAGAACACCAAACAGGACAGGTAACATGATATGCTGATCCCTCTACAAGTGAACAGCCCTGAAATTGGCTTAGACATAAAAATGTCTCTAGCCGAATCTTCACTAAAAATTAGCCAATAAATCTTGTTGGTTGTAGAATTCTGACTGAGAAGCACCTAAAGAAATGTTCAGCATCCTTAGTCATCAGAGAAATGCAAACCAAAACAACCCTGAGATTTCACATCACACCAGTCAGAATGGCTAAGATCAAAAACTCAGGAGAAAGCAGGTGTTAGCAAGGATGTGGAGAAAGAGAAACACTCCTCCACTGCTGGTGGGATTGCAGGCTGGTACAACCACTCTGGAAATCAGTTTGGCTGTTCCTCAGAAAACTGGGCATAAAACTACCAGAGGACCCTGTTATACCATTCCTGGGCATATACCCAGAGGATTCCCTGGCAGGTAAAAGGACACATGCCCCACTATGTTCATTGCAGCCTTATTTATAATAGTCAGAAGCTGGAAAGAACCCAGATGTCCCTCAGTGGACAAATGGATACAAAAAATGTGGTATATTTACACAATGGAATACTACTCAGCTATTAAAAACAATTTATGAAATTCTTAGACAAAAGTATGGAATTAGAAAATATCATCTTGAGTGAATTAACCCAATCACAAAAGAATACACGTGGTATGCACACACTGATAAGTGGATATTAGCCCAGAAGCTTGGAATACCCAAGACACAATTCACAGAACAAATGATGCTCAAGAAGAAAGAAGAACAATATATGGATACTCTGGTCCTTCTTAGAAGGGGGAAAAACATTCCCACAGAAGGAGGCACAAAGACAAAGTGTGGAGCAGAGTCTGAGGGAAAGACCATGCATAGACTGCCCCACTTAGTGATCCATCCCATATACAGCTACAAAACCCAGACACTGTTATTGATGCCCACAAGTGCTTGCTGACTGGAGCTGGTTATAGCTGTCACCTGGGAGGCTCTGCTAGTGCATGACAAATACAGAGGGGACACTCTCAGCCAGCCATTGAACTGAGCACAGGGTCCCCAATAGGGGAGCTAGAGAAAGGACCCAAGGAGCTGAAGGGGTTTGCAGCGCCATCGAAGGAACAACAATAAGAGCCCCCCAGTACTCCCAGAGCTCCCAGGGCCAAAAACATCAATGAGATGTTAAGACATGGAGTTGATATTAAGATGTAAAAACATGGAGTTACCCATGGCTCCAGACACATAGGCAGTAGAGGACAGATTTGTTAGACACCAAAGGGAGGAAAGGCCCTTGGTCCTGGAAAGGCTCGATGCTACAGTGTTGGGGAATGCTGGAACAAGGAAGCGCGAGAGGGCTGATTGGGGGACAGGGGGAGGGGAGATGGGTTATGAGACTTTGTGGGTGGGGGGACCAGAAGAGGGAACAGCATTTGAAATGTAAATGAAGAATATATATAATAAAAAAGTAAAAAAAGAAAAAGAAAATTGAATATCACAAATATTATCTCCAAGTTTCATCTTTTATATGCCTTAAATAGCGTATTCAAACTTTCTCACAACTTGCCTAATATTTGTTTTTTTAGTATAATGAAACATAAAAACTGTAACAAAAAATTTACCATGTGAAAAAAAAAAGAATTCTTAAGATTCATCATGCCACCCTTCACATGGCCTGAATATGCAGATTTATTACAACTGGTTATTGATCAAACGAACTCAGAAAAAAAGACAGTTGTCTTGCACCTGCTCAAACAAGGAGCAAAAATGTCTTAACTGACATGTACGCCTTACACAATTCATGCAAATATCTTTATAATACTAAAATTTCGGTTGTAAGATTTATATATAACACAATGAAATACCAAGATACAGCTCTGAGAAGATTCATCCTTGGGGACGCTGAAATGACCTGCTGTTCCAGCTCCCTGCCTGATCCTGCCTCAAATGATGATGTTTCCAGAGACTTGCTCCCAGAACATCTTCAGTAATAGCTGCTGATTCCCAATGACCACAGTTCATCTAGCCTTTCAGACAGAACCAGTCAGAACGTCAATCAAGCCCTGAGCCTTCTAAGCATACAGAGACTGCATAACAAATTCTAAAGCTACCTTTCTTAAGTCTGACCAATTTTTCCAATTTTTCTACTCGCAAACCCATTAAAAAATATTCATCGCCCCCATTCAGCAGGAAGAAGCCATGGAGAGGTGCCATCTTGATTCCTCATTTTGGGGTGTCTGGTTATGATTATTTTATAAATTATAAATAGGTTGTCATTTTTAAGGGATCATATTGAAATGGTCATAAGTTTGGACAGAGGAGAAACTAAATAAAGAGCTCAGGCTTTGGGATTTCTGTCTTTCCTTTCTTCTTTATCCTTCCTTTCTTAGGTAAAGAGAAGGAGGTTGAAAAGAAAAAAGGGGGATAGGGTAATATTGTAAGAAATTAGATATATGGGAATGAATTTCTAAATTTACTCTTAAACAAAACACTTTATAGTCATATCTTTTTTTAATATTTTTATAGTCATATCTTACACTGATAGAAATCATTATATTTTGAGAATTGAGGTTATATTGGTACAGAATTTATATATTGATATAGATTTAAAGTTTTCATTGGTATAAATTTTTGTATATTGATACAAAATCTAAAAATAATTTTGTTACTCTTAGATAGGCATTGTACCTGTGCAACTCATTTAAGAATGCACCCCAAAAAGAAGGAAAAAGAATGCACCCAGCCCTTCTAAAAACTACAATCACCAAGTGTTTAAAATGATTAAGTAGTGCTAGTTAAAGGACAGATAGAAAACTCATGGTAATATTAGATTCTGATTTAACTATAATAAAGTGTTTTCAATATTAATAAAATAGTAAGTAGCTAAGAGTAGTCAAGGTTTAACAGTTCAGATAGATGATAGATAGATAGATAGATAGATAGATAGATAGATAGATAGATAGATAGATAGTCTTCAAAAGCATCAGAGATCCACAGAATATGGCATTTAAAATCATTTCATGATTAATAGATCTTTTGACTAGGAGACAGGTCTGTGCCTGACAGTACTCCCATCCCACTTCAAGGAAGATATTATTCATCGTTACTGCCATATGCTATTGCTCCAACTGTGGCAAGGTAGCCACTGAGCATGAATTGCCCTAATTCATCTGCAGACAAAAATACTGTCCAGGAAAGGACACAGTTGCAGGACAGTTGACTGCTAAGCTCTGCCAATACAGGGTAAGCTGCCCCTTCATAATTTCTGCTTCATTTAAGGTCTGTCAGATGGTCCAAGGCCAGAAAGCTGTAGACAATTTTCCAACATTATGAGCAATATAGGGAATTGTCCAGGCCGTCAGCTATCTATGCAAATTCTTTAAGTTTTAGACTCTATGTTTTTATGCTTCCTACATATTCAAGTAATATTTATTTTCTTCTCTGGTCTCTGATACGGTTGAAGACCATTTATAGTCTCATAACCAAACTTAAGTTATTTAGCATTAAGGAAGGTTATCTAGATTTGAAAGGGTGGTTTTCCGAGGGTATTGCAAGTTAAAATCAAAACATAATTCAGGCATAGAATTATATACTCTTTAAGTTAGGATAAATGATAGAGTACTTTATCTAAATTGCCAGATATGATGGACTGGATGTTATAAATGTATATCATGCCTTGCAATTCACATACTTGTTATAATTATGTTCAATTTATATCTGAGAGAAAGGAGCCTTTTTTTTTTTTGAAAGGGGCCTTTTTAATTGGACAAAAAGAAGCAAATAGAGTGGGTTTGGCCTAATTCTGCTTATATTATGTTAATTTGTGTCCCCAAACTTGTTTGCATGAGAATCTGCATATCCACACATATGCATAGGGACCCTGCCCTCAGTTGGTTCTGGTTGGTAAATAGGTTTACTAGTAGCTGGAGAGCAGACCAAGGCAGGACATTTAGGATTCCCAGGCTAGGGAGAAAGAGGAAGGAAGGAAGAAGGAGATCTGTCATGCCAGGAGGAGAGGAAAGACACTACACCTGGAAAGGTGCAGGTCAGAGAACAGAGCTGCCATGTAGGAGCTGGGAGACAGTGGCCCACGAGAGCTGCCTGACTAGGTCCAGAGCAACAAAGATGGAGTATAGGATTTAGTGAGTAATAATTTAGTAATATTGGAGGAAGGTGGATTAACCATGTGGATGTTAAGAAGTGGCCCAACTATTGAGCTATTTGAGGCATATCAAAATATAAATGCTGTGTGTGTATGTCTTTCATTTAGGAACCCAGAATGTTGGGGTGGGTAGGGAAGAACACTGCCACCCAAAGGATCCATATAAGTATTTAATTGAGGACTACTGCATGTGTTAGTTTGTATCTACCTTAAGAATAAGCTATTCTGATAAAGGTTAAACAAGGCACTTGTACTGGCTAGTTTTGTGTGTCAACTTGACACAGGCTGGAATTATCACAGAGAAAGGAGCTTCAGTTAGGGAAGTGCCTCCATGAGATCCAGCTGTGGGGCATTTTCTCAATTAGTGATCAAGTGGGGAGGGCCCCTTGTACTACCTTTGGGCTGGTGCTCTTGGGTTCTATAAGAGAGCAGGCTGAGCAAGCCAGGGGAAGCAAGCCAGTAAGAAACATTCCTCCATGGCCTCTGCATCAGCTCCTGCTTCCTGATCTGCTTCAGTTCCAGTCCTGACTTCCTTTAGTGATGAACTGCAACGTGGAAGTGTAAGCTCAATAAACCCTTTCCTCCCCAACTTGCTTCTTGGTCATGATGTTTGTGCAGGAATAGAAACCCTGACTAAGACAGCACTCATGAGTACAACAGAAGTCAATGTTATAACTATGTTCCTTTGGCATAATATTAGTTTTCCCCATAGACCTATAACCTAACTAGTCACAGGCTCCTGGACACTTTAGCAGTGTCAAGGTATGGGCACCATCTCATGGAGCAGGTCTGAAATCCAATCAAAGAGTGGTTGATTACTCCTATAACATTTGTGCCACTATTATATCAATATATTTTACAGGTAAGTCACTGTTGTAGGTCAGGGTGTTTGTACTTGGGTAATATTAATAAGAAGATAATCACCTTTCTTCTCCAGCATTTCACAAACACAAGTCATATGGGTGAATCTTCTTTTTGGATACCAATTTGCCTTCTCTGTGTTCAGTGAGATATTTAAGTTCATCTTCATCCAAAATGCCTTGCAATCAAGTTGTGGAGAGTAACCTACAGGATAATCTTATGGGGACGTTTTCTTTCAGTTGAGAGTCCCTTTTCCAAATGAGTCTAGCTGCCATCAACTTGACATAAAAAGTTATCCAACACAAGGGTGATCCAAGTCAGTAATCTAAAATGGACAGCTAGAATAACCTACTTAGTCTGTTTTTGTTTTTATGTGTATGTGGTTTCAAGGTTGATCACTTTGCACTGAACAACCAAAAAGGGGACTAATCTCTGAGAGAGGCTAATTCTCTTTCTTCAAGAAGTCAGTAATTGACTATAGAGTTTTTTCTAGGTATGGGTCCCCATGAAATTTAATCCCTTCCTTGTTAGCATGTTAATTGATATATTTAAGCAGACAGTTCTAGGAGACTGCATCAAAGCAGACTTCCTATTATTTTGGCTCTTACAACCTTTACTCCACATCTTCTATAATGTTCCCTAAGACATGTGCTGAAGCTGTGATATAGATGTATCCTTTGAGTCTGGGTAAGCTACCAATGCCACAAAACTGTTTCATAACCCGACCTAACTGTCCACCAAGACGAAGATACTGGGTAGGATGTACCAATACTCACATTACTATAGGATGCCAATTATTAGGTCAAACTGTGGTTCAGAACTACTGCAATAAAGGTGGTGTTGGCTGGTATGAAAATCCAGTGCATCAGGCCATAATATCTCCACTTGATTCCAGAGCTATTCCAGTCTTCAACTCTGGGCACAGGCCTGGGGATAGAGACCATTAGGATCTGTGCTCATGTTAAGTCTTACTACCCAGCCCTGAGTTTCAAAGCAAAGTCCTGTGCTAACTACATTCAACAAATGAAATCTTGTTCTATGTTAAGCTGCCCAGGTTGGAGTGTGCCTGGAGATAATCACTTAGCCACCAAGGTTGATGGATGCTAAGTTTGGTCACACTTGAATCTCACAAATACAAAGATATACACTGTTAGAAAACATGCCCCAGATACACCCCAAGGCTGGCATGATATTGGCCAAAACTTGAATGTGTCTCACCACTGCACATGTCTTTACATAATGGTAGGCCAAGTCCAGAGGCTCCCTATAATTTCAACTGTTCAGTGTCCTTTTGCTTTGGTATTTTTCTTTCCAGTGCTAAAAATCACTAAGCTTTACATTCAGTCTGTGGTACTTTGAATGAGCACAGCCTCTATACTCTCCTATGTTTAAATACTTGGTCTCCGGAGGTGTGGCCTTGTTGGAGGAGGTGTGTCATGGGGG
The DNA here is from genome assembly GCF_947179515.1 of Apodemus sylvaticus. Taxonomy (NCBI): domain Eukaryota; kingdom Metazoa; phylum Chordata; class Mammalia; order Rodentia; family Muridae; genus Apodemus; species Apodemus sylvaticus. The sequence goes on along the minus strand of NC_067490.1, from coordinate 49,016,409 downwards.
TGCCAGGGGGTTTGGGGGTTAAGGCCATTTCCAGTATGCGTCCCACCGCTTGCTTTCAGGTTGACATTTGAGCTTTCAGCTGTCCCTGCCACCATGTCATAAACTCTAACCCTCTGGAACCATGAGCCCAATTAAGCACTTAATAAGATCCTTTGGTCATGGTGTTTTAGCCTAGCAGTACAAAAGTAACTAATAAATACCCTGTAATTCACCTTCTAGACCTCAGTGTAATCAGTCCACATGCATTGTGGTCATTACAGTGCTGGTGTGTTTGGAATTCCTTCTGCCACATAATTTGTGCTTTGTGGTTTTTTTTCTTTCCTGGTTCTTTTTTACATTTTGATTTCTGTTGTGTTGTTAGTCTTATAATTTTAATTTTCTTTCTGTTATTAAACTTTAGCATATATTGCTTTTACTTCGGTAACCCACTTTAACATGTTAAGATTGAAACTTAACCACAAAAAATTTTCCAGAGAACTCGTAGTTAGTCCTGTTATTTATAGTTCTTAAAATGACTACAGTATACTTGGGTACTTTGACAACACTTTGACAACTTCAGATCTTGTCCTTGTTGTTTCATTTGTAATTGTTCAAAATAAAGAAAACATCTTGAGGGTCTGGAAAGACGGCCTGTGATTAAGAGCACTTGCTGCTCTTACAGAGAACCTGAGCTCAGTTACCTGCACTTCTGCTGCAAGGCTCACAGCCACCCTCAATCCCAGCTTCAGAAGGATTTGACGTCTCTGTCCTCTGCCAGGATCTGTACTCACATGTGCATAGTAACACACACACACACACACATCACTGAAAATAATAAAAAGTGGCTATAGAAAGGTGGCGCAGAGGTTAAAGAACTTGTTCTTGCAAAGACCTGGGTTTGGTTCCCAGCACCCACATGCCAGCTCACAACTATCTGCAGCTCCAATCTCAGGGGGATCCCATGACCTCTTCTAACCTTTGGAGGCACCAGGCACACACATAGTGCACATACATACATGCACCAGGCACACACATAGTGCACATACATACATGCACCAGGCACACACATAGTGCACATACATACATGCACCAGGCACACACATAGTGCACATACATACATGCACCAGGCACACACATAGTGCACATACATACATGCAGACAATACAATCACACCGCTTACACAAAACAAAATATATGCATCTAAAAACAACAAAACCTGTTTAAATGAAAGCATTTGTTAATGACAGCTCACAGCGCTAGCCAGTTTATTGTATCTGCTTTTCACAGTATTTTCTAAGGCCCTCTGTCTCCAGTCACACCAGCCTGAATGCATCTAGACTTCCCTCCCCTTAGCATCCACTTTTTCCTTGACAGAGTAAACTTTTAGTGACTATAGATTCATTTCACAATATGTATTTCTCAATTTCTCTTAACTTGCTTCCGACCTTGAGTATTTTACATATAATTGATTTATTTTCCCTTAGTCCTTCTTAGATATATTGTTTCTTTTGATTAAAAGAATGTGGTTGATCTAATTATATCTTTGAAACTAAAATGTGTGCTTTCCCTGATAACTTTTAAGCATTTGCTCTTATTTACCTAGTTCTGATATTTTTCCAAAAGATAAATTATTTTTATTTCTATGGTTTTATATTGAGTTTACATCCAATCTTTAAGTGATTAAATTAAATTTAATTTTGAGAAGTGTTAGTAAAAATTTTTGTCCAGGGACTGGAGAGGTGGCTCAATGGTTAAAAGCACTGACTGCTCTTCTAGGGGTCCTGAGTTCAATTCCTAGCAACCACATGGTGGCTCACAGCCATCTCTAATGAGATCTGATGTCCTCTTCTGGGGTGTCTGAAGACAGCGACAGACTGTCTTACATATAATAAGTAAGACATGTACTTACATATAATAATAAATAAGTCTTTAAAAAGAAATTATTGTCCATTATGATGGTATGAAAGATAATGGCCCCTGTAGGATTATAGGTTTGAATGCTTAGCCAACGGGGAGTGGAACAACTGTGGCCTTCTTGGAGGCTGCATGTAGCTAGGTATAAGCCTTGAGGTTTCAACATCCCACAGCAGGCTTAACACCTCTCTCTCTCTCTCTCTCTCTCTCTCTCTCTCTCTCTCTCTCTCTCTCTCTTCTCTGTTAATAGGGTGTGAAGCTCTCAGCTATTGCTCCAACACCATGCCTGTCTGCTTCATGCCTTGACCACGGACTAGCCCTCTGAAATTATAAGCAAGCCCCCACTTACATTCTTTCTTTTGTAAGACCGTCCTTGGTGATGGAGCCTCTTCACAGCCATAGAGCAGTAACTGAGGCACCAATACGTTTGTTCTATGGTCTTTCTTCCATCTTCTCTGCCTCCCTTGAGTACACCTACATTGAGTATTGGAGAATCTAACTTAGTCTCTCATGTTTCATAACTGTACTTTCAAAAATATTCTCCTCACCCGTGCTGGATGACTGAGGCCACTCAATCCTGCTTCATGTTAACTGTTCTGTGACTATATCCATCCTAAAATCTGTCTACTGTGCTGCAGTTTTGTTTTATGATCCACATTTTTTTTTAATTTTTTATTGGATATTTGGTATTTGGTCCTTTAAGATTTTATACAATGTCTTTTGTTCACAGTCACCCTTCCTCCCCAAACCCTTCTCAAACTCACTCTGTTTCCCCCTCTTACCTCCTACTAGTGATCCCGGGATGACTGTCGCAGCATCAGGATCTAAACAAATGCATTTTAGACTTTACAAGATGGCCGCGTGCAGATGCTCAGCTCTTGTCAACTCTGAGAGTAAAAGGGAAAAACAATAAATAATAGCTGCACTCCGAGGTGAGCACCCCAAAGAAAGCCTGAAGCCTGGCGAGGGGGGGATGAAACCCCAAAAGACAGAGCCCGAGAGCGCAGCACTGTGGTTACAGCTCCACTCTGCACTGCCCCCAAGAGCTGCAACTTTGTTATTTAGTTCGCTTGCCCGCTCATAAACAAGTTTTACCAATGACCCCCTCAGCCTTTTTCAAACATATTTATTAGCAGTGCCAAAGATTAAACACAGTGCCCTGTACTTGCTAGGCAAGCACTCTGCCACTGAGCCATATCGCTAGCCTGTAATACAACATTCTATAGGTGCCTGTAATATAACATTCTATAGGTTCCTCAAAGCCAATTTCATGTTTCATACAACATTTTATGAAGGCACAGAATAAACTGGCATATATTAGTCAAAATTGTAATGAATCTATTTCTCAGTTTTTCTTGTCACCAAACTCCATTTCTTATCTAATTTCTACAATGCTGTAAAAATAATCTTCCTAAACTATAAGTATTACCATAACTTTTGGTGCCATTTTATAATACTGAAAAGTCAGTGATACAGTATCAAAGTAACACCAGATGATTTAATCATTATACTCGTACATCAACAGGTCTTTGAATGTGCATCATCAAAGCTTCTGATTACTATTCAATAAAGATCAACATAGAGACCACAACTTGTCATAGTGTAGAGAATAAGAGATTGCAGAATCCTCATCCCTAAATGAGGCATCTGTATCACAGCCTGCTCTGCCCAAGACTCAGGTACCATTGCAGAACATGGATTATCAAGAGTGTGAGAGTGGCAGGTGACTGCAGAAGTGGCCTCCAGACACATCATGGAAGCACCACATAGGAACCGAGGGTGATTGTGACACCATGCATGAGACCTGTGTCAGCTCAAGCCAGACAAAACCACAGGAAGAGAATGTGAGCACCCAGCTAGGGAAGGATTGGCAATGCATAGCTTCTGGGAGAGGAGAGTCAGTTTTCCTGAAGGATGGAGCCCCTGGTGAGTTGACCAGACTCTATTGAATGGTATCACCCAAGAATATATGGGTGGCAAAAATTGGACTTGATGGATATTTTTATTGACACAAAATTATGTGGGTAGGAAGTGGAGAGTGCATCCAGAAAGAGGGAGAGGCAAATATGATGAAAAAAACTGTACAAAACGTTCAAGAACCAATGGAAACCTTCAAGTCATGTTCAAATGTTCATGCTGTTCATGTATGTATTGTTTCTGTTGTTCTCCCTGCCTCAAAAGAAATCTTATCATGCTTCTTCTCTGCCATGGCAGACACCTGACAACTGTGCTCTGTCATCTACACCATCAAGCCTTCATCCAGGAAGTTACCTCTCCCAGCAATGTCCATGCTCGAGCCCCGGACTAATGAATTCATCCTTCATATTTTAGATCAATTTTAGATCAGTCTCTCTGGAAAATAGGCCCTGCCACCCACATCTGGAACAGATTCCTCCCTTGGCCTTCGAAACATTTAAGCATGCTGTTAACCCAAGCATTCCTCATTCCAAGTTGTAATTTTCTGTTAACTTACTCAGTTGTCCACTGAAAGCTCCTCGAAGGAATTAGCATATCTCACTTACATCTCAGTTCCCATTTCTGGGCATGTGTGTCACATACATACATACATACATACATACATACATACATACACACACACACACACACACACACACATCAATAAACTCAGTATATTGACAAGTAAATATAAGAATGAGAGTCATGATTTGATTCATATGATTGATAATCTTACAGAGATATTGCATGTGATAAACATCTCTTCTAAGATAATGATTCTAATAAATTAAAGACCCCATTTTCAAATCTAAGCCCCTCTGTCTTTAAATGCAGGGGCATAACATCTGTCTTCAAGGGTTTCTTCATGGCCAAAGTAAAGTTGAACACCCACTGTCCAGATTGTCTTCAACTTCCTGTGTTCTACCAAGTATTTGATAATTAACCTCACAAAACCTGAAGTTTTGTAAATTTCTTCTCTTGTGCCTAGCTACATTATGTTTGTCTGTAAAGTGGTTAACTCTAATGGTTACAGTAGAGGGCCAAGAATAGTATGTTGGGTGATATTTATGGAGTTAAGTTGGATTGATCCATCCAAAACTATGTTCACATTCTTCATTCCCTTTAACCTGTAGCAACCAAAGTATCCTTGGCAACAGGAACTAGCTGTAATAATGTGAACTGATGCTGGCAGATACAGAAATTTGTTCTATATTCCTTGCAAACCAGATAAGATGAACACACCTCATTAGTCAATTTTTCTGCATTTCCAGGAAGTAACTTATTGGGGGCAGGGGAAACAGAGACAGAGACAAAGAAACAGAGTCAGTCTCCAGAAGTTTGATCAGTTTCTGAACTTCTAATCTCTGTTCATTACATTTGCAGTCCATTTTGTCATACTTTTAAGTCCTCAGCACACCTGTCAACATCCGGGGGTCCTTTATTTAAATTTCTGTAAATTAATAGTATCTTCTATAACTCTACTACTTGTAAGAAAATTTTATATTTTTTAAAATAAAAATGAAAGCAATAGCAAAGACAGCTTCTACTTAATTAAGCATGTACTGAGTACCAGGCACTGTGTTAAGAACATATGCCAATCACTTACCAACTCAACAGCCACACAAAGTATTACTTATCCTATTCACAAACAATATAAATATTGTGGCTCATTCAAAACTGCTAAATAACAAACTAAAGCTTTGGACAGATATACCTCATTCCACAGCTCATATGACAGACTGCTGTATTAGCACATAGTTATGTGTCCAACAAACTTTTTGCACGAATGGACCATCATGAGCACATGATACCCATGTTTACCATATGACAGAATCATGAGCCACAGAGCCACCAGACCCAGCCTGGCTGTGTGCAATATTTTATTTAGAAGCAGTACTTCAGTATTTAATCACATTATTTTCACCCCAGTGACCAGTGCAACCCTGAATGTTAAATTATGTTTCTAGTTTTATAACTAATCAATCTTTTTCATTAAAACCCAGTGAAGCAGACAAGGAGGATAATGACTGCAGAATCATCTTAATTAAAAATTTTAACTTCTAATTAAGCGTCATTGTTTATCTCATCAGGAAACAGTTAGAATCCATGACAAGTCTGCCCTGTTCATTAAATTTTTAGTCCTTTTTTGACATTGGACACAGCACATGATACCATTGCTTATACGAACATTTGGGTTTGCGCATGCACAAATAATTCCTTATTTAAAATAGGGGAAAGGCAAGAAACCAATGAAAACTCTCACTGAAGCTCCAGATACACTATGTTCGAACTAATTATGAAATGCTCAAAGTAAATTATTTATATGTTGATTGCTAGTCAGATGTATAATTATATTCACATCTGAACAAAAGCTGCCTTGAAACTTGCTCTCACAAGTCACGAATTGAAGCAGACAGCTGAACAGCCACTCAAGACTCTGCAGCATAAAGAAGTAAATATGATTTCCCAAAATTCCTGTTCCTGGAGATTTCTTATCACCATGAGAATAATGCATTTACATCCTCAGAAGCACATGACAGTCTTTTTGGAGTGCATGAAATTCTATCCATTTAACTGGCAAATACAGCCATAATGTCTTGCCTCTAGGAAGGGCTCATGGCAGCTGAACCACAGCCCTCGCGTGGGAGTGCACTGTAATTTGTCAACAAATGTTGTCATGGGGGTTACACTACTATCCTGTACCTTGGCAGTGAAAACCAAGGGCCTCTCCCACACCTCCACAACAGGGATAGTGAATACCATTGTGCTTTAAAAGTCTTTACTTTGCTATAAACCTAATTCATGGATTTAACGATATCAAATGTAACCAGAGACCCAAAGGACAGTGAGCACCAGGGGAGAGGTAAGAGAGAGGAGGTGGGGAGAGGAGAAAGGGAGAATTTCTGGAGGAAAATTGAGTCCTGGGTTGGCTGCTCCTAAATATGTGTGCTAGAAAACCTGAGGAAGGGAAGAGGGTTGGGAATATGGAGTGAGGGAGCTAAGAATATTGGAAAGATAAAATTAATCACCAGAACTGGCTTAAGGATAAATTTAAATGTATCGTATAAAACAACAGCTCCCGTGTAGCAATATTTGCAAGCCAGATGGCTTCCATCAGCTGTGACAGTGACCAGCATGACATCAAAGTTGACACAAGCAGTTCAAATATTTTCCCGTGTTAAAAGTAAATTTGTATAAGAAATTATGGGGGTGCGGGAGGGCATGGAGTTGAAGCTATCAGCTATGGCAGATTTTAAATCCTCTTCTCAAGTCACGACACAGAGATTCAAGGAAGAAACCATTACCACCTTGCCCTCAACAATAGGCTGTTTTGCTCTCCCTGTACCATTCTACAACTTAAGGAGTGTGAAAATCATAGCTCTTTAAGTCTTTACTTTGCAGAATGATTATAGAAGTGGTCTTTAATGTTCAGAATCACAGCGAAGAACTGTGAAAAGCATTTTAAAGGAAATAGTTTAGGAAGAATGAGATTAATTTAATCATGCTAATAAGTGTTCTCAATATGAAAACAAATAGTGGTATATAAGAATTAGAGTCTCAGATGCCTAGACACCCTGGTTTTGCTATATCCGTCTCCAATCTATGAAACACACTCTTCAGCACAATAGAGCACGGGACAAGATGCACAGAAGCTGGACTCGCACACAAGTGCCTACATCCCAAGTTAAGACAAAGTCAAAAGTCCTTTGATTTTTCTGGGAACAATCTGCACACATTTCCAGTTGTTGGTTTTCCTTTCTTCCAGGAAATAGCAAAGTCTGCCTGACACATATTTCACTGATGTAAACTATGATCTTTTGGGTACCGTGTCCTATAGCTTGGTTCACTGTTATTATAGCCTGGGCTTTACTTACATCTGTAATGAAAATTGTGGCTGGAAGAATCCATCCAGGTAAGTTGCCAACTGGCAGAAAAGATGAGGTGGTAAGGGGAGCATTATGAGTTTTGCAAAATAGTCGAAGCTGGTGCCATAGCATGACAGATATAACCATGGGGTAGTTCATAGATGAGCAGACTTGTGGCAGAAAAGCTGGTAAATTATATGCCTTTAGAGGCCAACACTGCTTCCTCTGTGTTGTCTGTGACATGTATGGAGTGTTGTGGTGCTAGAAGTGTCCAGCCACCAGGGTTAATTGTCTTATGAATTGTTTTGGTTGTAGAATATCAATGGCTTGACTAGTGAATTATTAAAAAAAAAAGAGAGAACAAGAGATATAAATGAGAAAGATTCAGTTAGATGCCAGGGCTTCTATTCTAGCTCAGCTACTGTGAGGGAAATAATGAAGCCAGCATTGAAGCTGTGAATCTTTAGTACATATTGTGTCCCAGACATTGGGATTGTGTATATTCTCTAGTCAATCTATAAGAAATATTTCTATAAGAAAGTTATTGCCATCCTTTTACGGCAAGGAAATTGAGTTTCAGAACAGAGAAGCAACTTGTCTGAGCAACATGTAAGAACCAGACCATGAATTTAACTGAGATCTCTCTGATTCAAAATTCATATTCCTAACCACTTTACATGGAGTCAGCTGTTCAGAGTATCCTACAGTATAAAAAATTCAATTCTCCTAGGGCACAAATTATGTTTTCCTATATTGATGCTTTTAAGGGCGGAAGAAACTATTTACAAAAACAAGGAGCCCTTATATCTGTTTTTATTGACCAAGACTCCCCAAGTCCAGTCACTGAATTGAAGCTCACTAATGGAAATTAAAATGACAGCCAAAATTATTTTTGTGAACTCCACATCATACTTTTAGTATCAGTGATGTTGTTAGGCATTGTGAAAAATTGCTTGAATATCTTTCACGGAAGATCCTCATACATATGTTAATATAATAAAGAAAGGATAAAACACTTGTAAGGGAACAGGAAGTAGAGTTATCACAGATCTTCTACTTATAGATATTATACTTATCTATCTATGCCCTCAATTTTTTTAAAATCAATTATATTTAAAAGGCAGATTGTCACATAAAGTCTCAATGAAGAAAGAGAATTATAGACCAATTTCCTTATGAATGTAGATGCAAAAATAGTCATTAAAACACTTATAAAACAAATTCAAGAAACATCAAAAAGATATCTGCCTTGATCAAGTAGAGATGCAGGGGAGGTTCAACATATGAAAATTCATCAATGTAATCCACTATATAAACAAACTCAAAGAAAAATAACCCTCTATCTTCATGGAAAGATCCTCCATGTTTATGGACTGGTAAGATTAACATAGTAGAATTGGCAATCCTACCAAAACCAACCTACAGATTCAATGTAGTCTCCACAAAAATTCCAACACAGCTTCTCACAGATCTTGAAAGAACAATTTTCAGCCTCATATGGAAGCACAAATACCAAAACAATCCTAATAGCAAAAGAATGGCAGGCGTATCACCACCCACAATATGAAGTTGTCCTACAAAGCTGTGGTAAGGAAAAGAGCATGGTATTGGCACAGAAAAAAGCATGTTGATCAATGGGATAAAAATGAAGACCCACACTTAAATCATCACACCTACAGACACTACTTTTGATAAATAGACCAGAAATACACACTGGGAAAAAAAAAGACAACATCTTCAACAAATGGTGCTGGTCAAACTGGATGTCTGGATGTAAAAGAATGCAAATAGATTCGGACCTATCACCCTGCAAAAACTCAACTCTTAATGGATCAAAGACCTCAACATAAAACCACATACACTGAAACGGATAGAAAAGAAAGTGAAAAATAGCCTTGAACTCCTGGCACAGGAAAGACTATGAACAGAACACCTTTAGCACAGGCACTGCGATCAACAACTAATAAATGAGACTCATGAAACTGGGAATCTTTTGTAAGGCAAAGGACAACATCATTCAGACAAAGGAGCAGCCTACAGAATGGGGGAAAGATTTTTAGCAACTACACATCTGATATAGAGCTAATATCCAAAATATATAATGAACTCTAGAAACTGGATATTAAACTAAAACCCAATTTAAAATTTAGGGTACCAATCCAAACAGAATTTTCAAAAGTACAAAATCAGATGGCTAAGAAATTCTTAAAGAAATGTCCAACATCCTGAGTCAGCATGGAAATGCAAATCAAAAGTACTTTGAGATTTCATCTTATACCTGTCAGAATGTCTAAGAGTAATAAAAAACAAGTGACAGTTCATTCTGGTGAGGTACAGAGCAAGCTAGGAACCGTCCTCCATTGCTCGCTCGTGTATATGACAGTTCCTCAGGAAGATGGCAATGGATCTACCTCAAGATCCAGTGATACCACATGGCCATATACTCAAAATATATTCTTTGCTCCTCTATTCTTAATAGCCAGAAATCGGAAACAACCTTGATATCTCTCGACAGAAGAATGAATAAATAAAATGTCATACATTTACACAATGGAGTACTACTCAGCTGCTAGAGAAAATATCATCATGAAATTCGAAGGCAAATCTATAGGACTATATAAGAAAAATTCTGAGTGAGGTATCTGAGACCCAGAAAAACACAATTATAGTTTAGCAATTTTTTTTTCTCTTTAGGTGCTGTATTTTGTTTTCTAGATTTTGGAGGGTTTGTTGTTGCATTGGTCTTTGGGGTTTTGGGGGTTTTGGGGGGGGTTGAGGAAAAAAATTAAAGTTGGGTGGAAAGGAAAGAGAGAAGATCTGGAAGAAATTGAGGGAAGGGACAAATAGGATCAAAATATATTGAAATTGAAATTTAAAAAATAAGAAACAATAAATAAATAAAAGATAAAAGGCAAGTAACAATCTTTACCCAACATGAAGTGACATATTCACAAAATGGTAACATTAGATTAGTGAGTTTATAACAATCACAAACTCCTTTTAATGTGCCAGATACACAGAGAGACAGCGAGCTAGAGAAGGAGGGGGCGTGACTGCATGAAATGGTGGGTGGATGAACAGATTGAGGGCTGGGGGGTGGGCTATTTGAACAAACTTTTAATTTACAATCAAACTTTAGTATTTCTAATTCCAAAAAAAAAAACTATCTGATATTCATAGTTTTCTCCAAAAATAACTTAGCTCTCACTGGACAAAATAGACTCCACTGTTCAGCTCAACTGTTTCTTTTTGCCTCTATGACAGGCTGCAATATTTAAAAGAATGAATTTATTGTCTTAGGGTTATAGATATCAGGAGTCCAAAACGAGTCTTAGATAAGCTAGATAAAGCTATGTTCCTTCCAGGGACCTCTGTGTTTTTCTCAGGATATATAGTGACTGCCTGCCTTCCCCAGCCTGGCTTCTTCACTGCAGAGCCCATGGCTTTAGCCTCTGTTGCCTGACTACCTCTCTTCCCTTCCTTTTTTTTTTTAAAGAAAAATAAAACTTTTATCTTAACCTTTACAGATACTTTGTGAGTCTCACATCTGGCACCCCAGTACCATTCAACTCACTTTGCCTGTATCCCCCCTCCATCCTTGCAACATTCCCCCTAAAATTAATGCACAAATAAAAATGAATAACACCAAACATGGAAAACATCTCATTATAGAAGCTGTAGAGTGTCACTGAGTGTCCCACAGTATACCTGCTGTCCACAGATCTTCACATGTCAATGTTCACTGCAATGAGTCATTGTCTGGCTGGAGGACTCTGGTTTCTGTGACACATCAGTCTTGGATCCTCCCTGGGACTCCTCCTGGTTTTCCTGTTGTTGCCCTGTGTCATGGAGATCCTACAGCTTTGGATTGGCAGGACCAACCCTTTCAGACTCTCCAACAGTTTACGGATGATACACATGTGGAAGTGGAAGGGCTGAATCAGGGCCAGGGTGGCAGCTGAGCTGGTCACCGCTAGAGTGAGCTCGTCATCCCTGCTGTGGTTAGGCCACCCAAGGCTGCCATCAGCAGGAGGCTGGTCAGCTCTCCAGTTCTCATGCCCTGGGGCCAACTCACCCCACCCAGGCCTCCAGAGCCAGCTCCACTGTGCTGCCCAGGTAGAGCCTCTTCTCCCAGGGGCTACAGCCAGTGAAAGGCAAGGCTAGCTCTTCCACTTTCATGACTTCAGGGACAGCTCTCCTGACCAACGAAGATGGTGAGGGGTTGGGGGAGGATGTCACAAAGGGGCCCACACTACCCCAGGGCAACCTTTTTGTTTTTAGGGCTAGCCATGCTAAGCTGTGGGAGGTCCGATCCCCAGGGTGATGAACATGGCTTATATAGAAATGTAGCCGAGCCAGACAGTGGTGGTACACACCTTCAATCCCAGCACTTCGGAGACTGAGACAGTCAGGAGGATTTTTGAGTTTGAGGCCAGCCTGGTCTACATACAGAGTGAGTCCTTGGACAGCCAGGGCTATACAAAGGAACCCTGTCTCCAAAAACAAAACAAAGAAAAGAAATGTAGCTGATTCTGAACCTGGTAGCAAGCCAGGAAAGCCAGGAATGACTTTAGAGTACATATTTATTACATGTACATATTTCCCTATGGAGTCTGCTTCAGTTCCTTCCTCCAGGTTCCTGCCTTAGTCTATCATTAATTCCTTTGATGTTGTACTGTTACCTGCAAAGGAATCTAAATACACCTTTCCTCTCCAGGTTGCTTAGGGTCATGCTGCTTAGTACAGCAACAGAGAGCAAGCTAGAACACAACATATCTTAAAAACAGGGAGAAAAGTCAGTCATCTTTTTAGTCCTTAGAATACAGAATAACATCCCAGCCTTCCTGCCTTTCTTATATGAACTCTGATGATTATACGGGTTATCTAGAATGATCTTCTCGTCTTGAGATTCTTAGCCATGTCTGCAATGCTGCTTTGGCCAGGTAAAGTGACACATTCAGAAGTTCTCTACTGTGAACATCTCCAAGAGATTAATATTTTGTCCAACACAAGTTCTCTTTTAAAAATGACCATGGTTTGCCACAAAAAATATTTTTCCTAGGAGGCCGGAGCTTAGTGGATGACTTTACTACTTTCTCCTATTCAACACATTTGACAATTTCATCTGGTCTTAAATTCTTTCATATAGGTAGGAGTTCTAAAAATACCTCTCTAGATCAAACTCATATATCCAGTTCCTATTGACATACACACATGGATGATGTCTTAGGGTTTTACTGCTGTGAACAGACAGCATGACCAAGACAAGTCTTATAAAGACAGCATTTAATTGGGGCTGGCTTACAGGTTCAGAGGTTCAGTCCATTATCATCAAGGCAGGAGCATGGTGCAGGAGGAGCTGAGAGTTCTACGTCTTCATCTGAAGGCCGACAGAAGAACAGGAGCTAGGATCCAAGGAGCTAGGATGAGGGTCTTAAAGTGACATATTTCCTCCAACAAGGCCACATAGCCTACTAGTGCCACTCCCTGTGCCAAACATGTTCAAACCACCACAGATGTCCAGTGGGCACACCTGACTCAATAACATGGCCCACATCTCTCAGAGCTGTCCACACACTATTTAACAATAGTCATAACCTTACAGTAGTTCATACCAAAAACATTGGAGTTATCCTTGACCTCTTACTTTTATACCCTACATGCAGCTCATTAGCAAATCCTGTTAGCATTCCATTTCAATTTAATCAGAATCTTGTATCTTATCTCTTTAATGCTACAGCACTGAGCCGAGCCAGCATCTCCTCTCTCCTGGATTTTTGTGATCGCCCACTAACTGGTCATCTGCCTTTCATGCATATCTAGAATATGCTTGGCATAGTAGCCAGGCTGCTCTTGATAAAAACCTACCTGGAGTAGATGCTTTGAGGTGTGTGTATGTGTGTGTGTGTGTTGTGTCTGCTGTGTGTGTCTGTGTCAGTATGTGTCTGTGTGTATGTGTCTGTGTGTTTATGTCTATGTCTCTGTGTGGGTGTGTGTCTTCTCTGTGTGTGTGTGTATATATGTGTGTGTGTGTCTTCTCTGAGTGTGTGTATGTGTGTATGTGTGTGTGTGTCTGCTGTGTGGGCATGTGTCTGTGTGTGTGTGTTTTTGTCTATGTCTGTGTATGTGTGTGTGTGTGTGTGGCCTGTGTGGGCATTCTCTCTCTCTCTCTCTCTCTCTCTCTCTCTCTCTCTCTCTCTCTCTCTCTCTGTGTGTGTGTGTGTGTGTGTGTGTGTGTGTGTGTGTGTGTGTGTGGCCTGTGTGTGGGCATTCTCTCTCTCTCTCTCTCTCTCTCTCTCTCTCTCTCTCTGTGTGTGTGTGTGTGTGTGTGTCTGTGTGTCTGTGAGAGAGAGAGAGAGAGGGAGGGAGAGAGAGAGAGAGAGAGAGAGAGAGAGAGAGAGAGAGAGAGAGAGCATGTATCTGTGTGTGTGTGTGTGTGTGTGTGTGTGTGTGTGTGTGTGTAGGGCCTCACCCAGATCCCCTGCTAGAATTGAGGCTCTTGCAGCCCTAGAAGATACAAGGCTGAGTGGCATTTGAATCTTTCTCTGGGGTTTCCTGGAAGAGAACTGTCTCCTAGAGTCTGTTCCCTCCCCCTGGATGATGTGGACATGCAAAAGCTCAGCCCCTTTGCCTTCATTTGGGATTTGCTGTTGAATGGCTGAAGCCTCTGCTGCAGATGTGTTCCACTCAGCTTCTCCCTCTGCCCATTTCTGCTGACAGTCCCTCCGAGGCCCTTCAACTAAAAGCATGGCCAAGATAAGATGTTCCATACAACTGTACATCTCAGAGTCTCTTTCTAGGAAGAGTTGATGCAAGACACTAAATAAGATAATTTTGCTCCTGTGACCAAAACCTTCCAGTGACTCTTCAGTTCATATAAAAGCTGACATTGTCACTATGACTGAGTGTGCGCACATAACATGGCTCCTGGTAACTCATCTACTGTTGTGCCACCACAGGCCAAGCATGCATCCAGACTCTCATTTCTAGAATGCTCTCTTCACAAATGCGCACACGGTTTACTTGCTCGCCTACCTCTGAGCCTCTCAGTTCCATTTTTTCTAGAATAGTCTTCTTGTGTTTTACTTGGAATGTGCACAGAATCCTGTATCTTTGCATCACCAGCATGCCACTGCCTCATTCCAAGTGAGTATCCTTTCTCTCCTGGATTCTCCCAATGATCAGGAACCATCTTCAGACACCAAAGCTTCTCTGTACGTCACAGGCCGCCTTCAGCTTTGCTCGACTGATCTCCACTATAACACCCTTGCTTAGTGTGCTTATATCTTTCTCATACCACTAGAACAATTCCTGCTTGTCTCTTTCATCCTCTATGTTTATAATACTAGACATAAGATCTTCAAAAATGAATGAATGAATGAATGAATGAATGAATGAAGAGTGCCAACAGTGTGCCAGGAACCACATTTATATACAGTGCCTCATTTAACACTCCAACAACTAGGAGCAAGGATGATGATATGTGCTTTTAAACTGTGAAAATAGAGAATATTTCACATCAAAGGAATAATGGAGGCCAGATGTGACCTCGTGGTTCCAAACTCAAAGCCATATTCCTAGTTGCCTCCCAAAGGCACTTACACTACTTTGTTTCCAAGTAAACCTAATCCTCTCTGATAGACATGTTTAAGAATAAGGTGCAGACACTAAGACAGAAAATGTGATCTCAACCCATGTTATATAATGCTTGTGTCCTTGCTACTGTAGTCAAACCACAAAATAAGTTTAACAGGGTTAGCTTCTAGGTGTGCCCTCAGGGACCCGATTAACATGGAGGTGACTCCTGGTGCACACAATGACATTTGGACAAGTCCATGGCAGAGTTTTGTATCAACTCACTGTCTTCCACTTCGCAAAAGAAAGCTTTATAAAGGAAGTGGGAATATAAGAGCTTTCCAAGGTCCAGTAAGGAGGAAGGATTTTACCCAGCACTCAGCACCCATTAACTTTAGAAAGAACTTCTAACCTGGATAGGCGGGGCAGGACATGATACAAATGGACAGAAGCCTGGAGTTGCACACACATGTGGGTCTGATGGACTCTGTTGGCATAAAAGGAAGGTGGGAATGCTCTAAATCAGCTTTTACCATCTAAGGATGGTCACACACAAAGCGTGCATTGTGGCCACTAATGAAAGACATGTGCTGGGGTGGTTACACATGGCACTGGGCTGAGCACTAATGACATGAAACAGCTACAGTGCCTCTACCCTGACCCCTGTGAAACCTCAGGCCTGCCTTATAACAGGCAGAGCTAAACCAATTTATCACCAAATTATGCATCATTTAATAAAGACTGGTGTGACTCAGCCTGCCAGGAAGGAATGCGGAGAGTGGAGGAAATGGCCTCTAAAGGCCCCTCTTCCTCGTCCTAAGCGCATCTTTAACCCTTCAGTGATCGATGGTCTGCCTGATGTAAAAGCCTAAACTTCATAAACTGTCTAATAACCTTGGGTTAGTCAGACCTTGGGATTCCCAGAGTTACAGACTTGAAGACTATTACTCGTAGAAGGTCATTGATAATAGATTAAGTGACAGAAGCCTGTCTCTCTTGAAACACCACTTACATTCATACACCCAAAGCAACTGTTGACTGGTGTCTTTTGCAAAGTTGTTCTCAAAATATATTCTCATTTACATAAAAATTACTCCTACAAGTTTTATGTTCTACCCATAGCTACTCATAGTTCTACCCTCTACATTTTCAAAGAGAACAGTTCTGAAAACTTCACTACTGTCATATAAATGTAAAAATCCATACATTATCATACACACACACACACACCTCAACAGAAGTCACTCACGCACGGCTGAGAGCAAACATGACCAGGTTCATGGTTATAGGCTACAGGGCAAATGACTTAGCAAAACTTCAGATGGAGTCAAGGGAATTACAACAATTTCTACCATCAGCTCCTTACAAAATCTTTTTAGTAGCAGCCATAGGACACCATTAGATATGCTTTAAGAAGTTAGAGAACAGTGCCTGTTTTCTTTCTCTTCCAGATATAATTGCTTTTTATGAGAACAAACATGCATCCTGTAGAAACATTTAGATTTATGAAATCTTATAGACTCTTTGGTCCTTTATGTCCATCAAAGACTATGTGTCTCTTTAATGGAAACCAAATGATGATGATGATGATGGAGTCAAAAATACATTTTATAATTAAGCTTGGCGACCATCAACTACATGAAGACAAGCTGTAGTGGTTTTCCTTCTCCTGAGAAGACTTCCATTTAATCTGCCAGTTCTGTTTCTACATTTTATTCCTTTTCTTTTTCTTCCACCAAAATAATGAAAACATCAAGAATTTCTAACATATAGAAAAAATTGAAAGGCTCATTCATGTGCCAGAAAATCTGTTTCTAATTGGGGTTGGGGGGGTGACATGGTTTTTAGATTTTGTTTTTTTTCTTGAACTATTTTATTACTTAAGAAATTTTAAGGAAAAATACCTCAAAAGAAAGACAGATCTATTCTAAGCATTTTTGTATGTATTGACTCAATATGTGCTTACAACAGCTTCAGAATAAAGGCCTCACTCTTATGGCTACCTCACTGCCAAAGAAACCAAGACACAGAGAGTGGAGTAATGCGTCAGGACTGCTAGTTCTAAAAGGTGGGGGCTGGAGTCAGAGCAGAGCAGTCAGAGTGCAGACTTAACCGCATCTTGCTGTCTTGAAAAAGGTAGTTAGAAACTCTGAAGCTTTTATTGTGGTAATAAGACAAAAAACAATCCTGCCATCCCTGTGCCCACAAATAGCCTGACTAACAACCTCAGTGCATATGCTCAAGTGGAATAATATCATTCCTTAACCCATTTCACGAATTTGTAAAAAAATGTACAGTGTTCTCTTTCTGAGATGTCTGTGGTTTATTTTACTCCCGTTAAGAAGAGACAGGAAGACACAGAGTGTGATATACAGTGGTCCAGCTGGTCATTTTCTAGGCGTGGCATTGTGTTTCCAAATCAGCACATCATAGACTCAGATTCAGTTGGTCATATCATGTCCCGGTTTTGGTCACTTCCATCCCGACCATGTTTTGGATGCATGCAAAATACAAATTAGCAAGCAATCCCAAAAGGCAAACAAGGCTTGGTATTGTTTTGTTGCTGTTGTTGTTCTAATTATATGAATCCTAAGCAAATTATACTAGAATTCGAACATCTACCTTTGTCTCCCTCTGTTCTCCTCAGCACGAGTCATTCCCACTGTTCCCACATCTGTGGTTATGCCGTGGAACAGTTTTAATCTGTATTGTTTGAAAGACTTTACACATCTTCTAAGCATTCTGATTGTTAAATGAGAAATCTCTTCAGAGATACATGACCAACCTTCGAAAAGAAAAAGCAACATCTAACTGATTGCTTATCTTATTTTTTTTTTTTTCTGACACAGGGTCTCATGACATAGCTGCCCATGGGAACTTGCTATATATCTTTTATTTTCTTCCATTAATCTATTTTGTATTCTCTTTACATCCTGGTCTCTGATTTCCCCTCATCTCAGTCTCTGCTCTGCCCACAGTCCCTATACATCTTAATCTGGCCTCCAACTGGCAGTTCTCCTGACTCAGCCTTCCGGGGTTATAGGCAGGCGCTCTGCTAGATACTGAAACCCGATTTCTAAAACAAAGCTTCTGTAGAAAACCAAGGAGCAGGCTAACAAGGGAGATGGGGTCCACTTGTCCAATAAGGAGCTGATTACAGCCTCTGCACATTTTAACGTTAATTATTCCACAATGAACAAAAGCAACTGAAGACACATATTCTCCTTAAAGAACAATGCATGAACAATGAAGGAATGAACAAACATCCTCTTGAAGGCTTTGAGTCCTGGGGGAGGGGCGTGAGTGAACCTGGAATGCTCTTCAAACACTCACTAGACTGCTACTGAGAGGTCCTGGGATCTTTAAGAAGTTAGACTTATAGGGTGGGGTATGTCATTGGGACATACCCCATAGACAAGGATGGTGGGACTCTCTCTTCTACTCACAGTCTTGAGATGGCCAGTTTTGCTACACCTTACATTCTGGCCATGCTGTCCTTTCTACCTCCTATCCCCATGCGATAAAAGTCTGGGCTGGGCATGATGGCGCACACCTTTAATCCCAGCACTTGGGAGGCAAAGGCAGGCAGATCTCTGTGAGTTCAAGGACAGCCTGTTTTACAAAGCGGGTTCCAGGACAGCCAGGACCGTTACACAGACAAACCCTATCTCAAAACAAACAAACAAACAAACAAACAAACAGTGATAAGTCTGCTCAGTTAGGGCTAACACGCCCCGAACTGTGAGCCCAGTGCCCCAAACAAACACTCTATGTACTTGTTACAGTTACAAAAAACTATTTAACCCGATAACCAGCGTCTGCAAATGACCCAGAAGAGATATCAGAAAGAACCGTCTTTTCACCAGGTTCTGAAGTCCCACCGCATCTGCACCCTGCCAACCTCAGCCCAAGCAAAGTGCTCCACACTCCACGGGAAAGCCATTGGTGTGGACTGCGTTAGGTGGTCGAGAAGATTCAGAGGGACAATTGAAAGTTAATGCACAATTTAATTCTCCGGAGGACTTCAGACTCTAGGTAGTACAGACATGACAGCCTCTCACTATGACTGTGAGAGAAGTAATTTCAAATAGCATTAGGACTGGCTTAAAGCTGCGTCTTATCACCCAAATCACTTCTGAACGAGTCTTGACAATGGCCAGCAGTGATACATGATGAGCGGCATGTCAATAGAATCGCAAAAGCGAGGCATCAACCATGAGCTAATGCACTTCTGATAGGTAGGATTTAAAGGTAACCCATCGTGGCCTTCAACCACCCATAAAGATCCATTTTCTAGAATATTATTGTTATTTAATTATGAACATGGCAGCGGGGCTCCAGGATTTTATGTATGCCCTAAAGCTATCACTGAAATATTTCAGATCGAGTAAAGGCATGTACCTGTGTAAACGCTAATAATAACGCTGGGCAGAGCCGAGCGTCGAGTTAAAAAAACAGATAAAGCCAAACTGCGCATGGGGGCTCTGGTAATTGGAAGAGTCAATGGCTGTATGATTCAAGAAAATGGTCTCCCTCGAGAAGGAGACTGATAGTCCTGCATTTATACAGCAGCTCACCAAGCTAAGCAGCCTCTCCTCTGCATATTATTGGTGCCAGCCCGATGAGGCAGAAAATTGCATCGTGTCGTTTAATTTCCCAATCTTTGTTTTCATTGTATTAATCTTTTGGCTTTGCTTCACTTTATAATTTGAAGGCTCAGCAAGAAGCAAACGAAATGGAAATTCAGCTACTTTCATGCCCAACTCAATGTGTTTGGTACAGTTTCCAAAAGTTTAACTCTATGTAATACTGTTCATGAATAATAATGGGCCGCGTCTGCATACTGACTCGTTAGTGCCTGTTAAGAGTCGCCTTAAAGTTTCTGGGAAATGTGCCAAAAGTCAGCCACCAAAACATGATTAACAGATTGGTTACAGAAGGAAGAAGGACAATTTTTTGAAACAAAAGAGTATAATCATCTTGTTGATAAATAAGGATTGAAACCCTCAAAAACTAACTCCTCTTAGTGGGGTTTTCCCTTTCCCCTCCTTCCTTCTTTCTTCCTTTTTTTCCCAATCATTCTAGTTATTCCTGTAGGAAAAACAAAAGGGAATAAATCTGAAGTGATGCGTAGAACTTGGACCCCAGCAAGTTACACGGAAGGCAGTATCTTGGACAGCACTAACAGCTTTCAAGGGCTGATGGTGCCACAGAGCTTGGAATTGTCTGGCTTTCTGGAATGAGACCAGCCTGGCCCCGAACCCCTGCCACCTCTGCTTGCCAGCTACATAGTTTTCGGTAAGTCATTTCATCTCCCCGAGCCTCACTCCCTGGTCTATGGAACTGCAGTGTCTGACAGATCTGTTAGAATGGTAAATGTGAGTCGTGGCACTGTGCCTGCCGCCTCTGGCAGCTTTGCTACTTCTGCCACTGTCCTAGAAATGACTCAGGAACAAGGAAAGAAAGCAGGACAAAGAGTGGCCAGGTCCCTTCTTCTACACAATGACGCTGTTGTCACAAGGGTTGCATTTCAGAGTGCCAGGATTTGGAGATGGGAGTTCTCCTTGCCTCCTGACTGTCGGTATTTGTAATGAGTGTGAGCTTGTCCTGGGGAACTGGCCTCGGAGCTGGAACATACCCGCCTCTTTCACTACAAGTAGTATAGCATCAGCCACTTCTCAAAAAAAAAATTGGACTGTTGATGTTTTTCTGTTTGTAAGTACACCTCGAACACACTTTAGCTGGGCGGTGGTAGCCCACGCCTTTAATCCCAGCACTTGGGAGGCAGAGGCAAGCAGATTTCTGAGTTGGAGGCCAGCCTGGTCTACAGAGTGAATTCCAAGACAGCCAGGGCTACACAGAGAAACCCTGTCTCGAAGAAAAAAACAAAACAAAACAAAAAACAAAAACAAAAACAAAAAAACCAAACATGCTTTAGAATAAAGGATAAACATCAGCAAAAATAAAAATACCATAGAACAGGAAAGACTATGTAGACCACATCATGGACATACGATCATGTAGCTTCTCAGATTTTGTACTTGCTAAGTCCTTCTTTGAGGTAGTATTTGGCAGGCATGGTGACAGAAAGAGAGAGAAATGGGGGCGGGGGAGGGGGAACAGGTTGGGAAAATGTACAGAGAAATTTCTTCAGATAAAAATCATGTTCAGCTGAAATTCTGATTAGAATTCTCCAGTTCATTATTGATCTCCAATTCTCTGTATAGATCTCAACTCAGTTGACACACCAGCCTCAAAGGAAAAAAATGGGCAGGTGCTATTGACAGTATTACAAAGATGAGAAAAACTGAACAGTATATGACATCCCAAAGCCATCTCACTGCTGAATCCTTGGCAACATCAAACTTTGGCCATCGTTAGATATGCAGAGGAAAATGTAGTACTTCAAGAAACAGCCATAGGAGAGCCAGAGAGATGACTCAGCAATTAAAAATGTTTGCTGCTCTTGCAGAGCCTGGGTTCAGCTCCCAGCACCCACAATATAGCTTACAACCATCCGTTTCTCCCGTTTTAGGGCATTCAATCACCATGACCTCTGCTGTCTCAGTGAACACCAGATATGTATACAGTACACATAAATACATGCAAGTCAAACACACATACACTTGAGAGTAAATAAATCTATTCCAACAAGAAAATGAACAGACTTAATTTCCACACAAGTAGATTAATAGCATTATTAAGAGGAACATAATTGTGATTTAATTGTTTTAATTTTAAGAATTTGTCACTCTGAGAAGAGATGGGTATGGGATTTTTGCTGTGTTTACTTTTGTTAGCCTTTAAATAAAAACATCAGATCTTTTTTATTTTAGTTCAAAATAAAGTAAAGAACTTTTTCCCAGTTTCCTTGTGCCAAGCAACACATTATGAATTGGAGAAATGACATTTCTCCTCTCTCAGTTCCCCAGGCATCCACAAATAGCCACTGGAAGTCCCTAGGCTTCTTGTGCCTTAGATTTCACTTTCCCAAGAGTCCCGCAAGTAATGTCAAATTACCTGAATCTGCAGCCCTAGTCTGCTCAAAATACTTTCTAAGTTTGTTAGAATACATTCTTTTTCCAAGTGAGTCATCACTGCTATAAAATGAATTGGTCTTATGTAAATGTCAATTTGGGGTTATATTTGTCAAGAAACTCTACCTCCTTCTTGTATCATGTTTGAAATCAGAGGATGGATGAGCTTCTGCCTGTCATACTGTGTGACATGGTATAAATTTATCGGGTCTATTTTTCACCCAACAATAGAAGTGTCTTAGGAAGTTAATTACCCAGACTTGGTGCTGACTGACAAGCAATTTCTTAACCGACGGGTACCATGAATCCTGTCCCAACTAGTTCATAGTTAATAGTGGAGCTAATTCAAATAAAGTGAAAGCTTGTGCAAATCACCTATATTTAAAATCAAGATCGTTATGAGTTCTACAGTCAATGCTTAAAAGTTGTTCTTTAATGTAATTGCCAATTGCCTTTTCAAGTTGTTCATCAAGATTTTTTTAACTGTTAAGGTATCTTTTTATTAGCTCAATCTACTTCCTATTTGTCTTAGAATTTAACAAGCCTTCACAGCAAAGCCCGTCTGGAACGGGGCTTATTAACTTTCCTCAGGGTAATAAGTCCCATATGGTATAAAGAAATGATACCAACATCCAGAAGACAGAAGCCATTATAGCCAATAGGTTAAGATGACTTTTAATTGGAGGTCCACTACTATTTCCAGGTCCTATAAAGTTGAGAATCTGTTTAAACATAGACAAAATGGTTCCTTCATTATCCCTCTCAGAAGAAAAGGTGGCTTCATTCTCCTATGAGGTCAGATTTTTCTCAGGATTATCTGTAACTCTTCATCCCTTTTTATAAGTAAATAAGACAGGTTTGATTTCTGAAAAATATTTCACTAATTGTAGTAAAGTCCTTCATTTAGTTGCTCATTAGAAATAAATTTGAACTTAGAATTAAGATAAGTGGTTATAGCATAAAAAACACATATAAATACTTCCCCATCAGATATGCAGGTACTTAAGACACAGTTTCTTCACTATGTATTACTAAGCACATATACTACATACGTGGCCTGCTCTGAAAACTATCGATTTAGAAAGATAAGGCAGAAAAAGATGGCAGCACAACTGAATAATGAGTTCAGGAGACTAGCAGTGTGTTCAGTATTAAGACTGCATAAGAGAATAAAGCTGTCTCTTACAATGGTGAGGGTGGCAGAGCAAATGCCAACCTGAGCAAACCCAGCTCAGTTCCTACACAGGATGACTCAGGCCAAGAGATTTCCCTTCCATTTCCTCATCTCCAGCATGCATTCCAGGTGTGCCTAGAGTCATTATAGTCCCAGTAATCATAAACACATAATGACTACCTGAGAGGAAGGGCTTCAATTCTCCCTTGAATCCATGCTACACAGGAAAGAGAGCTGTATCCACTACTGATGTCTCCCATTAAAGACATTGTTATATCAATTTCTAATCACTACATTAAACGATTGCAACACTCTTACGCTAAGTTGTCAAGGAGTTCTTGCTCACTCAGTGGGTGAGTCTTTCTCTCAACTCACAGCCTAATAATGTAAGCCAATGACTGGAAATGCTTCAGAGGACAGTATCTATCTGCCTTGACAAAAGACAGACTCACAATATGGAAAATATAGTTAAAATTGGGCAAAATGAGGCTGAAGGATCCCTGAGTCCATGAGTTTCTAAAGTAGAAAAGAACACTGGCCCCCTTCCCATCCTACACCCACCTCACCCTGAATAATAAGTTTTCTCTGGAAACAACTCACCCCCCAATCCAATGACAGAGCAATATTCATTGCTTATAATGAATTATGAAGACTAGATAATGCAGATTAAAGTATCAGCAACTTCCAGGCAAGAAGATAGTATTTCAGATATGCCCTTTAATATTTTAATAAAGTACTTTAATAAGCCCTTCATAACTCTTGGCAAGCAAATGAGAAATATATTGACACAGAGAGATGGTGGAATGTTTATAATGTACAGTTGCTACTATTGCACTGTAGCTGTTCAAGAAATCTTTATAGTAAATGAATGGAAATATAATACTATAATGGATGTGAAAATGTTCAATCAGCCATTTGTGATGAAATATGAAAGCATTTGAAGAAAGTAAATATATATGTAATGGATTCTGATTAGCTGTAAATGCGTATGATGTGACCATCCATCACAAAGACTGTATAATATGCTGATGTATTGTATTTATGGAAGTGAAAGTGCTGAAGAAACGAAGAATCCTCACACAATCGGGATTCTTGTTGATGAACCTCATTGCAGTGATCATTTCCCAATATATAACTTTAAAACATTCTGTTTTATTATTCAGTTATAGTTTAGTAAAAATGTAATATTTTTTACCAGTTAAAATTGTATCATCAACTTTTAAAAATTATTTATAGCATTTCTTTAGTAATTTTTTTTGTTTGTAACTAGTAGTATTTTCTTTATTTTTATAAATTATGAACTTGACCATTGTTTTTTATCACCAAAAAGGGATAGGAAATGGGTCAAAAGGAACAAAGAATAAAGATTATCTCTATAGAGAGAAATCTTCATGTAGATACACACATACAAACACATACACACATGCACGCATGCACATACTGGGAAATAAATTACTTCTAAAATTAAAACAATTGTATACTAAAATTAAAACAATTGCATCTAATGATCAAAACCCCCACTATCCCTGTAAGAGCATAGTTCTCAAATCTAGCAAATGCTGCTCTGTGCACACTAATTCATTCCTCAACAAACACTTCCCGCCTCTGCTTACCGTCCTTTAATGTCTCATCTCTCAAGTTTCAGTTAGACGCAGTTAGGAACTCAACCCAAGGTGTATTTACAGTACTCTCCTCTCCTCAGGGCATACCCTTCCAGTCCACTCTCCAAGCTCCAACAACATGACATTTTGCTGCCTCAAAGCAAGTTTTCTGGGTGTGATGCCACGCACCTTTCAGCCCAGCCCTTGGGAGGCAGAGGCATGCGCATCTGTGTGTTTGGGACCAGCCTGGTCTACACAGTGTAGAGCAATTTTAATCCAGCAGCATGGCAGCTCTGGCCAGGGATCGCATCCAAAGCCCCTCCTGGTCCATCTGATTCAGCTGGAGTGACACACCTTTAACCCTTCTGGCTGGAATACAGACACGCCCTTAGTGTACACTTTTATTCCCACACAATGAAGGTAAAATCAGTTTGTAAATGGAAGCAATCATGTTTGAAAGTGACATCTAATTGAGGGACAGAGAAAGATTTGACAGAATGAGTCAGAGATAAGATATGCCCAACCATCATGAGGACAGACAGGAAAGAGAAGCCACTTAAGAGCAGTGCAGGGTAGATCCTGCTATACCACTCCTGGGCATATACCCAGAGGATTCCCCAGCATGTAATAAGGATACACGCTCCACTATGTTCATAGCAGCCCTATTTATAATAGCCAGAAGCTGGAAAGAACCCAGGTATCCCTCAACAGAAGAATGGATGCAAAAAATGTGGTATATATACACAGCGGAGTACTATTCAGCCATTAGAAACAATGCATTCATGAAATTCTTAGGCAAATGGATGGATCTGGAGAACATCATACTAAGTGAGGTAGCCCAGTCTCAAAAGATCAATCATGGTATGCACTCACTAATAAGTGGATATTAACCTAGAAAACTGGAATACCCAAAACATAATCCACACATCAAATGAGGTACAAGAAGAACGGAGGAGTGGCCCCTTGTCCTGGAAAGACTCAGTGTAGCAGTATAGGGCAAAACCAGAACAGGGAAGTGGGAAGGGGTGGGTGGGAGAACAGGGGGAGGGAAGGGGGCTTATGGGACTTTCGAGGAGTGGGGGGCCAGAAAGGGGAAAATCATTTGAAATGTAAATAAAAAAAATATCGAATAAAAAAAAAAGAGCAGTGCAGGGTGAGTCAGAAGGGGAGGGCATTTTCAATGTGCGCAGTTCGGTTGAGCTGAGACATTGCGGGGGAGTTCAGTTGAGGCGTTGTGATGGAGTTCAGTTGAAGGCAGTTGAGTTCAGCTGAGTTTGTATGGTCAGAGTGAGCAGTCAGTGCCTTTTAGTCACCAGCACTCAGAAGACTGAGGCAGGAGAATTGCAAGGCCATCCTAAATTACATAGTGAGACCTTGACAACAACAACAACAACAACAACAACCACCATTCAAGCCCATCTTGCTCTGTTTCAGATATCTTCAGTTCTGAGAGTGGTGAACCCGACGCTCCCTGCTCACTCCCCGCAGGCCGGGCAGGCTCTCTCTGGCCCCCTCACAGCACTCTTGGCTCTTTATGTACCTGCCACAGTTGGGCCTAAACAACAAATCGGGTCTGTGATAAGCTTTACTCAAACTCTTCTGCTTGGATGTGCGCTCCTTGAGGGAGATGGCCCTGTCCCTTCCATGCACTGGTCACCTACAGCTTTCTGACAACATCTTGCAAAACAAGGTTCACTGAATATTATTAGAAGAGTGCTAAGGCTAAGGAATGCAGATGAAGACAATAGTGTTTGTTCAGCACAAGCCTGGAGCTGGTCCCAGCAGTATAAACAAAATGGTGGCATGCATGAACATATCTACAGAGCCCACCCTTTATACACTGTGTCGAGGGCCAAGAACGGTAAAGTGGATAGAGAGAGGCCTTGCAATACCAAATATGTCAAAATTAATACGTTAAATCTTTAGGAGGGTTATCTGCATGGCTGTTTATTTTGTAGCATGAAGACTGAGTCCAGTTTCACAAATACCAGTCCTGACAAATACCACAAATAGAGTAGTCTGAATTCTACTAGAGAGTTTAAGTACTCGGATTCTCGGTTCATTCCATGTCCCCACGACTAGAATGCAGCTCAGGCTGTGTGGCTTTCTTTCACTTAGCTCTTCCATTTACTAATGACTTGGCTCTATGCTCTGCTGTTATTCCGGGAGTCTGGCTGGAGATCTGGCCAACTTCCTCTAAAGCTGTTAAAACCAAAGTGATGTCCTCTAAAGATAAGTGCTACTGCTACAAGGGAGGTAATCTTCATTATACTTCGCCTCTGCTTTATGCTGGAAATCAGAACCCAGCAGGCACACCAAAAACAACAAGACTGCAACAGCCAGGGCTCTCCAAAGTCTAACCCATCAATGATAAATAGTGGGGCTTCCGAAAAATTAATATAAAATACAAGGTAAGCAACATATGGCCAGTGATCACACTATTGGGTATACAGCCAATAGCAATGAAATGGGCATGTTGGAGAGATGTCTGTACCCCCACATAAAATACAACAAAGAAATGGAAACAGTACACACTCAACAGCTGGTGGTGAGTGAGATTGTGGTAGATGTGCACAGTGGGATATTAATCAATGATGATATAAAACGATGACATCTTCCTGACAAACGTAATGGAAATTATTCTTTTAGAAAAATATCCAAGAAAAGAAGGGCAACAAGTACTTTATCTCACTGAAATGGAACCTAAATATGTTGGACAAATGTGAACACAAAATGGAATACTAGCTACCCAGGACTAGAAATAATACAAACATAACAATGGGAGGAGGCTGATAAGTACATTTCAGTGAGAAAACAATTTCTGGTGTTCTGTTGTATACAGATAGATAATAGAAATGCTATTATAATACATAGTAATAGATGACAGTAATACTGTATGGTTTAAAAGCTATTTATAAAGAGTTTGAATGTTTTTACAACAAACAGGGATAAATGGTTGAGGTAATAGATCTGCCTACCTTGACTTAACATTATACAGTGTGTGTGTGTGTGTGTGTGTGTGTGTGTGTGTCCATATCCATATATATATGGAGAGAGACAGACAGAGAGAGGGGGGAGAGAGAGAAAAGGAGAGAGGGGGAAAGAGGGAGAGAGAGAGAGAGAGAGAGAGAGAGAGAGAGAGAGAGAGAGAGAGAGAGAGAGAGAGAAGAGAGGCTGAGAATCCCACAATGTATTGAACAGGCTGAAAAGCCAGGAACTGCGGCAGGATTTCTGTTACAGTCCTAGGACAGAATTCACCTTCTGCAGGAGACTTCAATTTTATTCCTAAAACTGATTTGGTGAGACCCACCCACTTTATCTAAGAACCTCCTTTTCTTAAAGTTGGCTAATTATCCATTTAATTGAACGTGCAAGCACTTGCTCAGAAGTATCTAGACTATTCAGCAATAAAGTGAGCAGCATAAAGAAGGTTACCATGTCCACCATCACACGGACTCTAGAGGATGCTGTGCGTGACGTCCTCCCTGCTCTTGGAACTTCCTTGTCCAATGGGACAGCTGTTGAATGTATACCGTTTCCATTTCTTTGTTGTACTTTATGTGGGGGTACAGACATCTCTCCAACATGCCCATCTCATTGCTATTGGCTGTATACCCAGTAGTGTGATCGCTGACCATATGTTGGTTACGCTTTATTTTACATTAATTTTTAGGAAGCCCCACTATTTATCATTGATGGGTTGGACTTTGGAGAGCCCTGGCTACTGCAGTCTTGTTTTTAGTGTCACGAGAATAAATGTGTCCTTCATAGATTCTTTGCAATCCTAGAACTCTGTGTATAAAGAACACCAAAGGCTGATCTCCACCCTAGCCCAGAGCTAAAGTGTGGTAGCAAGACCAATGACCCACAGCCACCAACAGGTTCCATGAGGGAGAAGGAACACTTTGATATTATATTTTATAAATCACAGATATTCAGTGGTTTAGTACACAAAAAGGTAGCCAGCAAGAACTGATTACTACATGACTTGTTGAAACCTGCATGGCACTGCAGCTAATCAAATCTGTGATGCCCACAGTCTCCAACCAACCAATCTGCAATGTCAGTGGTGAGCACACATGAACTGTAGAAAGATTATTCTTACCTAGACTGAAACACAGCATGGCCTATGTTCCATAACGCATCGTATAAATACAGCTGCTTAACATTTATTTATGCTTTATTATATGCCGATCTCTGACCACAGCAAATGCAAGTTTGTATGGAGTGTATGTTTTTCCTGAGAAAGCTGACAGAGGAAACTGTGCATATCAACATGCAGAATGCTGTGTGGGGTGGGAGCTGACATTAAATCTACCTTACAGTCCTCACCATGCCTTTCCACCATAAAAAAACATATTCCCAAAGAAACTATATTCCCATAACTTTCGTTGCTATATGTCATTGTTCAAACTTACTGTTAATAACAGTTTCCTATGACTCCTACCTCATGACTGGAACTTTGCCACATGTGTGAATAGAAGAAAAAAAAAACCAACATGTTTAGGTTTTGGTGCTGCCCATGATTTCAAACATCTCTTGGGATTCCTAGCCCAGAATTTTGTCATATAATCATGAGCTAGATCACACCTTTCCCCTACTCTATAAGAAATTCAAGTCTAAGTGCCTTTTCCAACATCCCAAGATGTCTTTTCCATTCCCTGGCCTTTCTCCCACCATATCCCAGCATGAGCACCCCATCCAGGTCCTCCCTTCTGCCCACTGTGCAGCTAGGCTGTGTCTCTCAGCCCACATTCATCCTTCATGATGTAGCATTCTGGTTCCAGAGCTTGACACTACATGCCTCACATCTGTTTATTTGCAGTGCGGTACCAATGATGGGGCACTTGAGACAAGACCAGGAAAGGAAAAGACCTGTTCTTGGCTACTTGCTTCCAGTCACATTGTCTTCAGGAACAGTACTTTCCTCTGGAAATGACTTGGGTGTTATTGCAGTAGTGATTCTGGGTAACATTTCACTCCAGGCTCATAACACAACGTGCGCGCGCACACACACACACCAGAAACACATTTGTCTTTCTCCAAGGCTGTTGGGATCACCTCTCAGAACTTTTTTTTTTCATGTTTGCTTTTTAGTTTATTAGATATTTGCTTTATTTACATTTCAAATGCCATCCCCTTTCCTTGTTACCCCTTCGAAAACCCCTTATCCTATCTCCCTCCCCACTTTCCTGACCTGGCATTCTCCTACACTGGGGCATTGAGCCTTCACAGGACCAAGGGCCTCTCCTCTCATTGGTGTCTGAAGAGGCCATTCTCTGCTACATATGTAGCTGGAGCCATGGGTCTCTCTATGTGGACTCTGTGGTTGGTGGTTTAGTGCCTGGGAGCTCTGGGGATACTGGTTGGTACATATTGTTATTCCTCCTATAGGGCTGCAAACCTCTTCAGCTCCGTGGGTCCTTTCTCTAGCTCCCCCATTGGGAACCCTATGCTCAGTCTATTGATTAGCTATGAGCCATGGGTATTTTGATCCCCCTTCTAAGAAGGATCAAAGAACCCACACTTTGGTCTTCTTTCTTGAGCTTCATGTGGTTTGTGAATTGTAGCTTGGGTATTCCAAGGTTTTGGGCTAATATCCACTTATCAGGGAGTGCATACGATGTGTGTTCTTTTGTGATTAGGTTACCTCACTTAGGAAAATATTTTCTAGTTCCATCTATTTGCCTAAGAATTTCATGAATTCATTGTTTTTAATTCATTTGAATAACAGCCTCTTTCCTCACACTTTCTCCAGCCTTAATGGTGGCTGCCTCTCAATGCGGCTACTGCTCCTCCAGGACATGGTTCTTGGTTCTTGGAGCTCTCTATAGCACCTGAGACCAACCTCTCCACACTAAATCAAATGGAAAGTGTTCTAATTCTGACTGGATCTAAACCAGCACCTTATAAAGAGGACAGTAACTTTCCATTCTTGAATTGGTTTTAGTTTTTTTTTTTGTTATTCCATGTTTTTGATGTAAGACAACTGAATATTTACCTCATTTTCTCTCTCCTCCAGGGTCTGACTCTTGTCATATTCTCCATTAATGACCTTAAACTCCAATAGTGTTATCACCACAGAAGACACTGGACTGTGGCACGAGACGGGCAAGGTGAAGCAACACCTTGACTCAGACTCTTCAGTTCCAGCTCTGTCACTCGCTAGCCCTGTAAAACTGGCTCTTTATAGGATTTAAATTTCTTAGTTATGTGGGAAATACTGAGGTTAAACGGTCTCTCAATCCCCATATTACTACTACTCCATACCCAGAAGTTTTGAGTTACACTAGTCACACATGCACACACACACACACAATCTGTGCAAAACAAAGGTGGCAAGCTGGTGTTATAAAAATCAAATCCTGCCTTCATTGGGGCTCCTTTGGTTCATGGTAGATTTTTTTTACTTGCTAGTTGCCATGATTTTGAAACTAGAAGATTCTCATGTAAAACATACCAGACGTGCTTCTGATTTCACATATGAGAAGATTTGTGAAGGGGAAGGCATAGGCAATCGCCCAATGCCAATGACAACATCAAGAGAAACATGGCCACTCAAACCCAAAGGCTTCTTTTCCTTTGGGAGTTCATGAAGAACCTTGCTTCTGAGAAATGACAGAGATGAGAGAATGTGGTGTGGGACCAAAGGGAAATGTGGGCCAAGAGCCACCCTCTCCTTGGTCACTGGCCAGATATTCTCATTGATCATCAGCGCTCCGTGGGCTTTGATGCTCTCTGGATGGGCCCTGGTAATGCTTTCTTCAAGGCAACGTTATTTTCAAGTAATTATAAATGATCGGCACTTCATTTCATTTGTATTGGCCTTCATAATTCACAGACTTCACTGCGATTGATTGTTAAGAAAACTGATACCATGGATATTTGTTCTCTGTAATGGGAAATTAATAGCAGATGCCTAACTGGGAGAAATGTTTTCCTGCTGTTCTCATAGTTATTAAAACTCTTGGACCCTCTCTTTGTCTTTCTAACCCATATGCTCTGCTGTCTCCCTTGGCACTCATAGCATTTGGAAGCTATGACTCCTCATCCCCTTCTAAAAACGCTCATCTTCCTTCTTTTCTGCTTTGAAGTATAAAAGCAGTCTCCATTGACTGAACATGGACTGTTGGCTATGGACAGATAGTGTCTTGATTAGTACACAAGAACAGCTTTCAAAGTAATGCCACCATTTTAAAGAAAAACAGAAACATCACCAGGAATAGCTCAGCCAGTGTCTGGTGGCACCAATATTCAAAATATTACTTGGCGCTGCCTCTCGGGGTTTGCTTCCTTAGACAATACACTTAGTCCTCCCAGGGTTGTCTTCCCCTGTATGAGAAGTCCTCCCCTCTCCTGACTGCCTCCATTTTCCACAGTAACAAAACTGTTGCTGCTGAAATAGAAGCCAGTCTTTGGTGCCTTTGGTGCCTTCCCATGTATGACATTATATATCATATCACAGTTACTGAAAGGATTCTATAAGATAGACTATAAAGAGACTGGCACTGCATTCATATTCAATCATTATTAATTTCTACTATTTTTAAACTATCCCAATGAGTCTTCTCGTAGCCCTCAGGTTCAGCCTGTGTGAAGCAGAGACTTCCTTGCTTCCTCTTCTCTTTCACATCAATGTCACACCCACTCTACCCATTCACTAGATAAGAAGCCTAGGCAACTTCTAGGCCAGGGCTTAGAAGGAACTTTGCCTGATTTTTGGATAATCTTTATAATCTATCATTCACACTCATATAAGAGAGGGCAAGCTTTCTCATTCCAAATCAGCTAACTTTCTTCATCTCATTTCAAATCCTTCATTGAATTACCTTGGTCTTTACAAAAAGTTCAAAAGTCTCAACAGAGAATGTCCAACCAATTGATGGGCAGGGCTTTATTTATAGGGCTTTGTTTATAGGGCTTGTAGTTGGGGATGGGTTGGACAAGGTCTCACTCTACATACTAGCCTGTCCTCAAATTTACTATATATCCCAGGCTAGCCTCAATTTCATAATTCTCTCATATCTTTCTCCAAAGTGATGTTGCCATACCCTATGACATACACAACCTTTCAATGACAAATCTCCGTTAACGCTCCAGGGTCCTCCCCTCTCCTGACTGCCTCCATTTTCCACAGGAACAAAACTGTTGCTGCT
Organism: Apodemus sylvaticus; assembly: GCF_947179515.1. Classification (NCBI taxonomy): domain Eukaryota; kingdom Metazoa; phylum Chordata; class Mammalia; order Rodentia; family Muridae; genus Apodemus; species Apodemus sylvaticus. Next base: position 48,983,151 of record NC_067490.1, on the reverse strand, counting down.
GAAATAGAAGCCAGTCTTTCGTGCCTTAGTATGCTGGGAAATGTAGCTTTCAGGATCTACCAGTGTCCTCTGGGTTAACTCCTTCCTGCCCTTCCATTGTACCCCAATACCCTTTTTTATTTATTTTTTATTTTTTTTATTTTTTACAGAGGGAGATAACTTTATTTGTATTGCTCTGTCCTATTTGGAAAATCACATTCTTCACCATGGAAACACTAAACAAGACCAACCATCACTATTCTGTCCTTTGAGTTTCACAAATGTGCCACACATGCTCACTAAGGAGATAAAGCAGGGAGCAACAGAAGTTACTAGTTACAATTTATACATGCCATAGCTCATAAATAAGTGTGTAATATGTTTCGGTGGGGGCATATATAAATGCTTCCTATGGTATACTGAATGTTGTCACCGGCCCTACAACCAAGGGGTCAGACTCCATAGTGGTTCCCACACTGATGAGTTTCTTCCTGAGATTAGGAAATTTAGTGCATGAAATGTATTACCTCTGTCTTTTATATATATTTTTTTATTTACATTTCAAATGATTTCCCCTTTTCAGGCCCCCCCACTCCCCAAAAGTGACATAAGCTCCCTCCTTCCCCCTGTTCTTCCATCCACCCCTTCCCACTTCCCTGTTCTGGTTTTGCTCTATACTGCTACACTGAGTCTTTCCAGAACAAGGGGCCACTCCACCGTTCTTCTTGTACCTCATTTGATGTGTGGATTATGTTTTGGGTATTCCAGTTTTCCAGGCTAATATCCACTTATTAGTGAGTGCATACCATGATTCATCTTTTGAGACTGGGTTACCTCACTTAGTATGATATTCTCCAACTCCATCCATTTGTCTAAGAATTTCATGAATTCATTGTTTCTAATGACTGAATAGTACTCCATTGTGTAGATATACCACATTTTTTGCATCCATTCTTCTGTTGAGGGATATCTGGATTCTTTCCAGCTTCTGGCTATTATAAATAGGGCTGCTATGAACATAGTGGAGCACGTATCCTTATTACATGCTGGGGAATCCTCTGGGTATATGCCCAGGAGTGGTATAACCGGGTCCTCAGGAAGTGCCATGCCCAGTTTTCAGAGGAACCGCCAGACTGATTTCCAGAGTGGTTGTACCAAATTGCAACCCCACCAGCAGTGGAGGAATGTTCCTCTTTCTCCACATCCTCACCAACACCTGCTGTCTCCTGAATTTTTAATCTTAGCCATTCTGACTGGTGTAAGGTGAAATCTCAGGGTTATTTTGATTTGCATCTCCCTAATGACTAATGAAGTTGAGTATTTTTTAAGATGGTTCTCAGCCATCCGAAGTTCTTCAGGCGAAAATTCTTTGTTTAGCTATGTACCCCATTTTTTAATAGGATTATTTGGTTTTCTGGGGTCTAACTTCTTGAGTTCTTTGTATATATTGGATATTAGTCCTCTATATGATGTAGGGTTGGTGAAGATCTTTTCCCAATTTGTTGGTTGCCGATTTGTCCTTTTGATGGTGTCCTTAGCCTTACAGAAACTTTGTAATTTAATGAGGTCCCATTTGTCAATTCTTGATCTTAGAGCATAAGCTATTGGTGTTCTGTTCAGGAACTTTCCCCCTGTACCAATGTCCTCAAGGATCTTCCCCAGTTTCTTTTCTATTAGCTTCAGAGTGTCTGGCTTTATGTGAAGGTCCTTGATCCATTTGGAGTTAAGCTTAGTACAAGGAGATAAGGATGGATCAATTCAAATCCCCTTTTCTCCTGTCTGCTCACTCCTAAGGTCTGAATCTGGCCCTTCTGAGGGTGGCCCTCCTAGCTTATCTAAGCTAACCTGAGCTCCTGTGTCAAAGAAGTCTCCCTTCTGATTCTCTGCTGGACCTCACCATACCTAAAATTCCTAAGTTGAGCTGCCTCTGCCCCTGGCCTCAAGCACTCAGCAAGTGAAATTCAGACAGTGGGTGAACTAGGTTGTAAGATGAGAAGTGGCCATGCTAATGATGTGGTTATTAATCTGCGTGCAATGGAAAATTTTAATGTTAAAGACAAAATTACAGGATTGGCCAATAAGTCCTTCCATTTGAAGTGAGAGACTGGGTGCCTCCTTGGAGTTTATCTGCCGGTTTGTTCCCACCAAGTTCATCCCAGAGCCTCGATTCGGGAACCCGGGTCCCAGCTCAGACATCACCACACAAATAATTTGCTGGTGTTCTAACTAAGAAAGAATTTAGAATCGCTTGGGAAATGCTTAAAAGAAAATAAGACAGCCTGTAAGAAATCTTGCAAGGCGGAGATACGGGGGCTGTAGATTACTACAGGAGCAAGAAGACCCAAAGGAAGAAATTGGGAGTATTTAAAGCCCTGGGCTATGGCCTGAGAATTCTCTGGGGGTCAGTTACAAAGTTACCTATAAACCACTTGACAACAAGCACAAAAGGGAGTAGAGCCTTTTCCTTAATCACACACAAGGTAAAACCAGCTTCGTTTTGGTTCAAAAGAACCATCCCTGTACTGAAATGTGTAAAAATAACAAATAAAAATAAACTCTCTTGGATGTCTACAGAAAGAAAATAAAAGGTAAAATTTAAAAAAAAAAGATTTTAAAAAATAATCCTGAATTTCACAATGTCATTTTATGTATCTTTCAATGAGGGATAATTTTTAAAGTACAATAAATAAATAAGTAAATAAATAAATAAATAAATAAATAAATAAATAATATGGGAGGGGGCTGGAGAGGTGGTTCAGTAGATAAAGCACTGGCTGCTCTTCCAGAGGACCAGGGTTCAATTCCCAGCATCTACATGGCATCTCACAACTGTTTGTAATACTACTTTACGGGATCCAACACCCTTATACTGACATGTGCAGTCAAAATACCAACGTACATAAAATCAACTAGTAATTTTTTTTAGAAAAGAAGTGGGAGAATGGGTAGTAAATACAGTCCTTAAATCCACAAACCATCAGATACCCTCCATGAAGGCCAGCAGCCCCTCTCTTATTTCCTGTCTACCACTGTGGAGCAGCAGAGTACCCCAGTATTCAGCAGAACTAGCTGAGCCTGCGTGAACAGTTTACACTCAACCAGTCAAGTGAGGCGAGTAAAATATGAGCATTATAGTTCTAAGAGGCAGAAGCGGTGGCCGCCTCAGATCCCAGCAGACGGCCATTCGAGAGACCACATTGGTATGCAAAGAATTTGAACAGCGGTTTCAGAAGAAACATTTCAAGTTTGCAGTTAAAACCAAATTGGAAGAGACAGCAAATAATGAGAAACAAAGCAGGCAGATAAAAGGGGTTTAGATATTTCAAGTACCTACCCAGCTAATAAATGCAAATGAAGTTCGGGGAAGATAAGCGCAGAATTATGAGCCCTGGAAGCAAAAAGAAAAAGGAGGGCTCTCTGCCTAATAGAAATGAGCTGCACGGTGTCGGCCAGGAATGGGGTCTGGGGAATTATTGCAGAAGAAATCCCTCAAGCTTTCAGCCCACCCTGCTGCAAACGAAAAGCAATTTGACGAGTTGTATTAACCCACAGTAAGCAACAATCGAGTCCCAGCACACGAAAATGACACCAGCAGAACGGGGACAGAGAAGGACGGGGGTTCTCTCCTCTCTTTTTTGATGACTTTGGAGTCTGTTCAGGGGAGGCCATCATCACTGCTTTCTGTCTTTACGCCTGAACAACGGACAGTTGTCATCTAGGCATGTGTGATGTGCCTTCTTATGCTTTGTCTACAGTCTGTCGCTTTCCATGCTCTCTGATGATTCCTCAGTGCAGCCTCCAATACTAGCCATGACACTAGAGAGCAGATTAATCACTGGGAAAATAGACCACACTTATAATGCAAAGGTTGATGGTTTTCTTCCTCCAGAGCACTTGCTGCTACTGCTGCTGCTGCTGGTGGTGGTGGTGGTGGTGGTGGTGCTGGTCAAGAATCACAGTTTCAAAGCTGGAGACCTTCTAACACATCCTTGAGTATCTAGATTATCGGGAGAGCAGTAGTTACTAACACCATGATACATCTGAGCTTCTGAGCTGAAAGTGGTACTATGTCAGCCAAGCTTATCTGAGTCCACTATAGAATCATCTAAGTCAAACATACTAGTCAACATTGCAGGAGACAGGCGGGGCAGGAATAACTGGGCTTCACTGGCCGCAACCCAATCTCCATAATTCTGTTTTGATTTCATGTTCGTTCACATTTGTTCACACAACACAGAAGCAGTGTCCCTGCCCACACTGTTCCCCCCCCCCACCCCCCTCGCAGGACAGAAAGCCTATCGAGAAGAAAAGTAACAAACGCAAACAGATAGGAGAGGCTCATCTCAAATAACAGAAAGTACTAGAAAGGAGAGAAATGGGGCTCCAGAGAGAAACCAGGGAGGGATATGAATTGTTTAAGAAAGATCACATTGAAGCTCAAGAAGGAAGACCAAAGTGCGAGTGCTTCGGTCCTTCTTAGAAAGGGGAACAAAATACTCATGGGAGCAAATATGGAGACAAAGTGTAGAGCAGAGACTGAAGGACAGGCCATCCAGAGACTTCTCCACCTGGGGATTCATCCCAGATATAGTCACCAAACTCCAACACTATTGTGGATGCTGACAGGAGCCTGATATGGCTGTCTCCTGAAAGACCCTGCCATACAAACAGAGCCAGATGTTCACAGCCAACACTGCAGGATCCCCACTGGAGGAGATAGAGGAAGGACTGAGGAGCTGAAGGGGTTTGCAACCCCATAGGAAGAACAACAATATCAACCAACCAGACCCCCCCCCCAGAGTTCCCGGGGACTAAGCCATCAACCAGAGGAGAGTCCTATGAAGATTCAATAGATGCCCCAGGGTAGGGGAATCAAGGGCAGGGAGGCAGTGGGTGGGTGGGTGGAGAAACACCCTCATAGAAGCAGGGGGAGGGAGGATGGGATGGGGAGTTTCTGGAAAGAGGGAATCCTTGTAGAGCACTGTACAGCACACTTAAGGTGTAGCATCCTGTTGTGGATAGATAGCCCTGGGCTTGTATTTTGATGCTAATTCCACTCCTCACAGGGGCTGCAGATGAGGAGTTGCCTTGTGAACCTTCTCCCCACCTTAACTTTTCAAATAAAGGCATGAGCCAATGATTGGGCAGGAGGAAGGGGGAGGAGCTGAGAGTCTAGGGGAGGAGCGATGGGGCACGGGGAAACAGGAGGGGGAGGAGCTATGGGAGATCAACGGAGAGGAGGCAGAGAGAGAAGCTCATGGCCTGGAGAAACCACAAGTTATCTGGGATAATATAGATGGGAATAGAGTAGTGTAGTGGGAGGTCGCCCAATCTAGGCTTTGAGCTTGTTTTGTTAACTGATTGAGTTGAGCTTTCTTTTACCGAGGAACTGGTTGGAAACAAAGTAGCAACAGCATCCTAGTACTTGTGTGTGTGAATGATGATGAACCAAGAAGCTATTCCATACCAAAATATCACAGTAGCATAGGTAAATCAAAGGGAATTTTTAATTACGATTTTCTAAGATCTCTTTCTGGATCAATTTTGCAGAATTTTTAGCCAATCACCTGATAAGAACTGTGTGGAAAAAATTTCCTATAGGGACAGATATGAGGCATTTGGGACAGTAAAGAGTAAGTCAACAAAAAGGCAAATGGAAATATATATTGAATGGTATAAAAAGTCTTCCCTGGACTAAACCTGATTTCCTCCAATACTTTGACTTCAAAGATGGTATTTCTTCTGAACTAACGACATCTGTAGATACCTTCTATCTTCTCTTGCAGTGAAAAAAACTAATACACTCCAGCAGTCAGCCTCTAGGGTGACCACCAAGGATTCCCATCTCCTGGAATCCTGTGGAATCCTCTCTCCTAAGAGTGGCCTGGACCTGGAGACAGTGCAGAAAGGGCAGAAGTCATTCCTGAGGTCAAAGTGCAAAGAGACGGTGGCTTCCACTTACACGCCCTCTCCTACATGCTCGCTTGCATGTTCACTGCAAGAGAGCTCGGATTTTACACTTTGAACCTTGTGGAGAATAGGAGAAACTGAGGCAAGAACTGGAGAGAGAACTACACCTGTGTGCATGTCAGTTTGGAGTGGGTCCTTTCTGGGCTGCTCTCAGAAAAGACTGCCCAGCCAGCCCTTGGATTCCAGCTTCATGGGAGAATATGGGGCTGAGGCAGTCAGGCCATGTCTGGATTCCTTTCCCACAGACACTGAGAAACAATAAAGTTTTAAGCAACTAGGTAATGTTTTACTCGGCAATCCATACACTGAGAAAACATTTTCACATCGTGGTCTGAATCCTTTTGATATTTTATGTTTTTCCTAACTCTGCTTATAAAGTAAAATACTATATCTCCTCATGCCTCCTTGAACATATGCTAAAGATTGAGACCAAGGCAGGGGCCAAGTACAAAGTCAGCAAAGTAAAGTATATTATCAGTTGGCCATTAAATTCCGTTACATTCTTAGTACAACCTCATAATATCACATGGGAAATTAACAACCCCAGGAAACTGTCTGTTGCATATAATTTTAATTAATTCCTCCTCAGCCAGTCACACCTTGATGATTTTCTAGTTTGCGGTACTGCCAAGCTCAGAATTCACTATACCCTCTCTACATAGAGAAAAGAAATACACCCTGAACCTCACAAAGACCAGGAGTGTCACAGCCACGTCCTCTTCTGGTTGGTCCTATGAGTATTCCAATGACATCAGCATTCTCAGAAGTAAATAAAATATGATAAACTCCCTACTACCTCCAGAAAAGAAAAATGAAAGCAGTTAATACCATTAAGACTTTCTCCTTCGGATTGAATTACTTTTACCTTAACCATCATTTCTCTAATATAAATTCAAAGCTTGTTTAAGTGTGTGAAACAGGAGCTATTATTAAACTTAAATCCTTGCTTAACTTTGAAAAAACTAAGAAATTTCTCCAAAATCTGTACGAGGTTGCTCCTATATGCTAATCAAGAGAGACAGTGCACCATATAGCACCTGGCTATCAGCAATGAAAGCTACACAGTAGGTCTCCACTATAGCAACTGCAGTAAGATCAGGCTTTGCAAATAGAATGAGGCAGCTCAATATTACAGAGAAACTCCTGATACAAAGACAACACACACACACACACACACACACACACACACACACGGGTACTAAAAAGACCTTGAAAAGCATTCTTTCTTCATCCTGTGGCCTTAAATTTGAAGTCCCAGTCCAAGAGACGAGCCAAAGGATCGAAGCCTACAAGAATTCCCCTGCTTCTACCTCTTTTCTTCCCCCAACACTGGCCTACATAAAAACCAATGCAGAAGCCATCCTCTCCTCAACAGTTCTTTTTACTAGGCCTCCATTCCGGGAATAGCCATAGATTTGAGGCCAAACTCTCTGCTGGGACCCTGCTGAATGCCAAGTAAGGATACCTAAATTAGAATCCAGCCCCAACAGTCGGTCACCGCCCTTGCCAGCATTTACAATTTACCTCCACAAATGAGTTTTATCAGAAGCAATGGAACAACATACTTTTCCTGTAAACCTCTCTTTCATATGCCACATCCACAAACTGGGAAATCTAATTACAATTTAAAGTCTCCTTTGCCAATTTTAATAGCGTCTTAAGCATCTACTTTTTAATCTATAGTTCACTGATAACTTCATTTTTACTGCCCTGAGAATCCTTCCAAGATGAACATTTTATATCACTCATTCATATTGAAAACCACAACATGTCTCCCAGGGAAATATTTAAATACAATATTTAATTTTATTTTAAGTATCAGTACAATTATATAATATTTGCTTTGTTGATAAAAGATCTGTGGGAAGCCTCAAGTCCTACTGGAACCTTCAACAACTAAACTTCTCCCCTTTGTAGAGTCCTAAGTCATCATTAGGAGCTTTGAAAAGATAGATACTCGTTTTGGTTTTAGCAACACACATAATTGTGTTTGCTCCATTGAGCCTGGGGCTTGGGTGATCATGAACAGAGAACACCATCTCTGGTTTGACAAGTACACAAACCACTGTAGGAGCAGAATAGCAATGGGGGACACAGCAGTGGTAGTCTCTCAAGCTGCATTCTTCTGGCTAAGCTGTCATCTAATGTGAACACACACAAGAACTCACAGAGTATCTTCTGACAAGACAACACAATTAAATCATCCTGTCCTGACACACCTGATTTCACCTTAATTGTCTATCAGACTGTTGCTTGTTCTGTTTATACTGTTTTAAGATACAAACAATATAAGCTTTCGCCAACATCAGAGGTGTTTTTCTACAATGTGCAAAATTTGTCATGTTTCTCACATGGAAAAGCTTGGGAAAGCTGGGTTAAAGACTGTACCACAAAGGAGAAAATCCCATAGAAATTTCCTTGTAGCCTCACTTCTGATTTCTTCTACAGATGTGAAACCAAGTTTACTCTGAAAGAAAGACCCTGACATTCATATCCAATCAATACACATGCTGGCCAGAATTAGTCAAGATGAAAATTTAACATATTGAAAAGTAATTTCACTTTCTTCATCAACTTTCCCTGAGAACACCTAGACTGTGACCCCTTAGTTGTTCGGGGTTGTTTGCTTTTATGGTGTTTGCTTGTTGGTTTGGGCCACGCCACACTGGACATCAAATGCGAGACAATGTTCACAGAGGCAGGCACTCTATTAGCTAAGTACTCTACTAGGCCCCAGTAACTTACAGGTAACATTTTACTGAGTTTTTCTTATTCAAACTGCCTTCCATAAATAAAAATTATTTTAAAACTCGTTTCACGTGGCCAGTGAGGAAAGCTTCCTGACCCAAGATGAATGCTCAGAACCTACATAAATACAGAGAGACTCTACTCCACAGAGCTGTCCTCTGGCCTCAGCATGCCTGTCATGAGCAATGTAGGCCCACAACACATCAGAGACATGAAACAACAGTAAATAATCTCTAAGCTGTCTTTCAAGTCTGGAGTAGTTTTATCTATGTCCACATCTTAGACTGATAGATGTTCTGTGATCATGTAAAATATCACACTTGGCCAAAGGTGCTTGAAAGATACACCAAATCATCTCCCTGAGATGTCTTCTTATACCTTCTGTAAGTTTGAAATTATTTCACACTGAAGGATTCTAGAAACTGTTCTTCAAATTTCAATTTTAGACCAATTGGAGAAGCTTCCTAGCATTTTATTTAGAGTCTTCTCATAAACACAATTAGCAGAGAACAGGTGTTCTCGATTGACTTCTGACTCGAAGCCTGTGTTGTAGTTCTGAAGACCACATGAGGCAAAGAGTAAGGATCCCAGCTTGAGTCCTACATATCTGAGCCTCAATTAGAATGCAGCTTTCAGTGTCTCTGTAGATCAACCTGTCTTTTCAGTCACAGGAAAGCAGGCTAAGCAGTTATTTCTAGAAAAGTTTCCCCAACTAACAAAGAAGTTTTTTAAAACCACATACTATGGAAAACCTATATTCACAGAGCAAAGCAGCCCATCTGTCTTACCTACTTATACTCAATATTTGCATGAAGATATTACATACAGCATTAGGGTATATGCGCACACATATATGTGTATATATAAATGGGCCCATGAGAACGTTTAAGTCTCTGTGTTTGGCAACCATGTTACATATTCTCTGAGTAAACCAAGAGATCCCATTACACCAAAATGCAGTGGGGTCTCCATGTCTGTACAATGAAGAACTCTAGTCAGCTCAAATCCAAAGAGGAAACTGACCTCTTCCTGCCACAGAGCCTACAGAGCCCTTTGCTCTTAAGCACAGAGGTAAATGAAAAAGACTCAGATGGACACCTCAGTGGTGATTGCCTCAGTGTGGTCTTCAGAACTGCAACACAAGGGAAAATGCAGACGAGGGAACAGCAGCAGAAAGCCATAGTTAAATAGTAATGGGTACTCATATCTTTCATGCTACAGAAAAGCCAGAAGGGGTTGCTGGAGAGCAAGTCTGAACCTCCTTACTGCTGACACAAGTAATGGGGGTCCCCAATTAACAAAACGAGTTCTAGAGACCTAATGACAGAAAGGGTCTGATGCCCATGCAAATGAGTTAGAACACTATACAACAGCCCAGAGAATAAGAACTCATGGAGAAACCAAACAGTTACCAAACACAAACTAGCAGAATCAGAGTACAACATAGTCCATTCCATGGTGAGTAGGAGAAAATAAGAATCATCCATCCCTAGTCATGGGGGGACAGAAACTAACAGTGTGTGTCCTGACATAACATTGTTTATTAACATTTCACTTCAACCAAAATTATAATGAAGACCATGTCACTCACATTCCATAGTATTGATGTAATAATTTTCAGCTGATACCCTTATTGGCTCAAACTTGAATCCACATAACCCTCTACTTTAGGTCTTTGTGGCCACACAAGCAACACATTCTAAAGGAACCCTGAAGAGTTGTGCACATGATTGTTTCTTTTGGAGTGAGTGCAGCTTTGCTTTGTAAAAGCTTAGACAAGAGAAGAGAAGTCATCATCTATGTCCACTTCATCTATTGTGCAATATTTGACTTCAGTCTCATTATGCCCTGTCTCCTTCAAGGCTCAATGTCACCCCACCAGCCTTGTTTATGCTTGTTGTACACAGAACATCCCTTGAGTTGACATTTAAAACAGAGTTGTAAATTGTTGCTACTTTGTTTCCAACCCAATTCCCTGGTAAAAGAAAGCTCAACTCAATCAGTTAACAAAACAAGCTACAAACCTAGATTGGGCAGATCTCCCACTACACTACTCTATTTCCATCTTTATTATCCCAGATAACTTGTCGTTTCTCCAGGCCACGAGCTTCTCTCTCTGCTGCCTCTCCGTTGATCTCCCATAGCTCCTTCCCCTTCTGTTCCCCCCTCCCCACCCCACCCCGTAACTCCTCCCCTATACTCTCCGCTCCTCCCACTTCCTCCTGCCCAATTACTGGCTCAAGCCTTTATTTGAAAAGTTAAGGTGGGGAGAAGGTTCACAAGGCAACTCCTCATCTGCAGCCCCTCTGAGGAGTAGAATTAGCATCAAAATACAAGCCCAGGGCTATCCACAACACTTCCTCCTCTCTGTCCAATTAAAAGACTCTTATCTCGGACATTAATTGAGTTGCAATTATTATCATTTTGTAATTTATAACGCACAGGATATACCTAACACTCAGCCAATCATTTTTTATCAATTAAGTATTACCCCTGTCATCTATTTGAACTTAAAAGACTTATAATTCTACACCTGACTCAAGTCCTGGTTTAGATTGTAAACCATCCTCTAAAATCCGTATCTTTCTAAATGCTAAACAGCTTGGACTGGTTATAAGACTATTAGTCTTCAACCCCATCAGAAATCCAAGAATGACTATATTACCTGAAAGTGTGAGAAGCACAAAATATAGCTTCTAAAACTTAGCCAATTTATAGAGACCATTGATCACCTGGACAGGCCGTATACACCAAAATGTTGGAGCATCAGTCTTCAGCCTTCTGGCCCAGGATCATCTGACAGACCTTGGTAGTGCAGAATCTTGAAGGGCTGATTACTCTGTTTTGGCAGAGATTATCAGTCGTCTATTTTGCATAGGGTATCCCTTTTTTGGACAGTAGAGGAAATGAGGCAATTCTTGCCTGGTGACTGTCTTGCCACAACTGAAACAACTCCATTGATGTTCAATTTCTTCTTTGAATTCAAGAAAGGGGTGCTGTCAGGAGCAGACAGGTCTCCAGTCAAATGATCTTTAATAAAGAAATGTCAATAAACATCATAGTCTGTGGACTTTTGACACCTTTGAAGACCCTCTATCTACCTAAAGCATCTCTGAGCTCTTATTTGACTTTAGTCTCATCATGCCCTGACTCCCCCAAGGCTCAATGTCACCCCACCAGCCTTGTTTGTGCTTGTTGTACAGCGAACATCACTTGAACTGACATTTAAAACAGAGTTGTAAATTACTATAATAGCCTTTGCTTTCTACAGTCCCTTCAAAAAGAGAGCTACATGTTATATCAGTTTTAATAATCCAAATACAAAAATATGAAGATTGTACCCAGTCTATAAAAGAACAAAATAAGGACTAAGTTTGGCAGTAATAGAAGTTACATACTTTTTAAGATTACCACATAAATTAAAGCATTTGTGTAAACCATTATTTTTTAAAGCCATCAAATCAGTGAGGTCTCTGACCACAGTCCGTTACACAGTTCCCTGAAGTTCTGAGCAGGCACTGAAATTAAAGGAACACTTTGTCCATTTTCTCTTTACATTCCTGACTCGAGGTTAATTGTAACCTTCCAAGAACAAGCTAGGCTTCACTTAACTGGCTTCAAATGAGACTCCACACTGACACAGCAAATGCTTTTAGCTGGGGGAGGGGGGGGCTGATGCATAGGAACTCCTTGAAGCAATTTTTTTAAATTAGTTTAGCCAAAAAATTTGACCTGCTTTCCAAAGAGAAGGGTAGGCACTAAGAAAATCAAATCATAAGGGAACTGGGATATTTTTAGTGGATCATAAAATCATTCAACTATTTCGACTGTTCCCAACTAAAATGTGTGCTTGCCCAAATTCCAGCAATTCTTAAAGTCCCTGGAATAGCCCTTACAGGAAGGGGGACGTGGAGGGCTGAGGCGGCAGTAGTACACGCAGTCAGAGGATGTGTGAACCTCATCAGGGTCTCTCAACCTGACACGCTGAGTAGTCAGTGTATCCCGGAGGGTGAAGGGGGGAGAGGCTGTGTGAGACCACAAGACACTTTTCTTTCTAGAACCTCATACCTCATAAGAGACACAGATAACAAGCCAAATACTTAATTATAATTCCTCTGAGAGCTACTGAAAGGAGGATTCGGGAGGGCAGAACTAACCCATCAGAAGTTGAAATCCATGGAGAGAGAAAGGCAAGAAAGAAAGGGGAAGTTGTTTCCTAAATGTTTCTGCAGTAAGGGCAGCAAAGAGCAAGTGCTCAGGGCGGCTGCTCGGTCCACAGCAATGTGTGCCGAGGGCTTACCTCTCGCTACAACACTGTCAGATGCGCAGGGATAGGTTCAATAGTATCAATTATTCAAATTAGAAAACTGAAGCTCAGATAGGAAAGACTCTCAAGGTCCCAACCCATGAGCAATCTTCCTTCTTTAGATCACCTCCTCCAGAGAGGGCCCATTGCAGCTCAGCTGCCCTTTCCTCATGAGTAAAAGGAGGGGGACCCTGTCTTTGGGCTGACAGCACCCCCATTTTAATAACCTGGGAACCCACCCTACAGTTCTAAAAGCCACAGACTAATGGAAGGGTGTGCACTAATGTATGCTGTCAGAGTCCTGATAAAAATTACTTCAGGATGTGGTGATGTTACGTCCTTAATAAAAAATATTGAGAAAGAAAACCCAGCTAATTTTTCTTCAAGAAAAATTAAGCAAAATTAATCAGGTCAAACCCTCTTCTCCTATCTATCATCATTACTGAAATGAGAGTTTTTCTTTGTCCAGCCAAGTTTTCCAAAATGCAGTGTTGAATGGAATTGGCCAGCAAGTGAAAATGCTTTGGGCTCTCCCTTTATTCTCTTTAAACCATCATGACACACTCCTCGTAACAATGTGTCTGTATTTTCTTTGTCATAAAAGGCTCTGTGAAACAGAAACACAGTGTAAAAGATGACCTGAAGAAAGACTCTGGTTTAGCTATATAAGGTGGCCGCAGGAGCATGGGCTCCACCCAGCCTGCCTTTCTGCCTCTGGGAGCTTCTCAGAGGCAATGCAGCTGCTGGTTGGAAAGGAAGAGGCCAAAGAGGGGGAGGGAAGGAGGCTGCAGTTTCCTGACGTGCATGCGCTGAGCCGGAGCGCTTTCTATTTCAACCGAATATGAAGAATCATGGCCTTGTTTTAAGGACTTTAGAGAAAGAAGACAGTTGAAAACTGGCTGGCTGCTCTCCGTTACTGCTACTCTACCAGCAGATTGGCATTTGTGAAGAGGTCTATAATAAAAAATGCAGTCATTTTTATATAATCCAGGAGCTGTTTGTCAACTATATTAAGCCTAAATATGCAGGTGGTAGCAGATTTTTCTGCTTGAAAAAGAAATGTTTCAACTTGTAAAAATAAAAATAATAATGGTCTCACCATTTTTTTTTTTTTACAAAACCCAGTAGCCTCTCGTTTCTTTGTAGGTTGTTGTAAAGAAAAAGAAGAGGCTGAGGGAGGAAGGGGTGAATCTGTATGCAGGTTTCATGTCAGGTAAGAGACACAAATGTGCAGTTCTCAGGAAGAAACTATTCCATTCATGGCCTGACAATCCTAGCACATAATTTGGAGAGCACATACACCACACATGAGGACACTGAGTCCTCTCCTTTGATAGGAAGGTTGCAGCACATAGAAATTTTTTTTTTTAGAAATCTTTTTAAAATGTTTGAGTGAGGAAGAGATTGGCAATCAGCGCAGGTATCGATTCAATGCATTTGTGTTTTTATTTGTTTTCTAGTCATGGCTTTCTGCAGAATTAGGTCCTCAGTAAAACAGCACCCTTCCAGGAAGGTGTTAAGCAAGCATCCCCTAGTTTTGTGCTGAGAAATAATGTTCACTGATATAAACACGAGAGCTGAAAAAAAAATGTGAAGCAAACTGAAATTGCTTCTTTATTCACTGACACTCACATTTATTTCTGAGTTCCTGTTTCCTAGTCTGCCTGTTTTATTCAAAGACATAATCCTGCTCCATCTTTTCTGTGTCAGCGTATCAGCCTTGGATTGAATCAGTGATGAATCTGGAGTTATTTAATAGTAAACAGAAACTGCATGCACCAACTACAAAAGCACCTGCAAAAATACATCTCAGAATACAGCAGCATGAAATTTTCATTTCAGTGTGTCTTGCAAGCAAATAGTAAAACACTAAAGAGACTGGAGAGACGTGATAGTTCAGACTGGGCTTTCCCCGCGTGCTTTCCATCCAGATCAGCATCGCGCAGTTTAAATGGGGAGAGGAAGCACATAAATCATGAGCTTTGTCTCCCGCTTAAATATCCGTCCTGGGATTTTGTTCTCTAACCCTTCAGACAAGTGGAATTCCACTGCCAACATCCGGGCATGCAGATAGCAGACCATTCCAGCCTTTTACCTTTTTACTTTTGGGGGAAATGTTTGCTCTGTGAAGTCATATTGACCAATTTTATGAAGCTTTTACAGGCCCTGGATGGGGCGGGGTGGCTGGCCTCTTATCAGGGTCCTTGTCAAGAGTCTATAGAACATTTCCCGTGAATGACATGACATAGCACCGACATTCAGTGAGCATTCACTCTCACGGCTGTGAACGATGAGGAACAGAGCTGCTGGTGGAGGGACAGAGGCAGGTAGACAAGCAGTCGCATACCTCGTTTACACCCTGCTAGAACATGCTATCGCATTCCTCTCCTCCCTGCCTGTGGTTGCCCAGAGCATCTTTTCCACACCTAACTCCGTGGTTAACCTGGGTGTGCATTACAGCATAGAGTTGGATACGACCCAAGGAGCAGAAACAGAGCACGGAAGTGGGGTGACAGGAGTGGGGCTGGAAGCTAGAGGACAGGTTTCATACAGGTACCCCAGACCTGCTTTCAGTCTTGCTAGAACAGAAAGCAAGGGATTTCTTCTTCTGACCATAAGGTCAAGGGATTCTGGATATGGAACAAAGCCACACCTGAATTCTGTCATAGATGCTTTCTCTTTGCCCCTGGTAAAGAGACCTGTGGGTGGAGCAGTCCTGTACCACTTGTTCAACAGTCCTCTGAGACAGTACCCATCCACCCATCCATCCATCTACCCATCCACCCATCCATCCATCCATCCATCCATCCACCCATCCACCCACCCATCCACCCATCCATCCATCCACCCATCCATCCATCCACCCATCCACCCATCCATCCATCCATCCACCCACCCATCCACCCACCCATCCACCCATCCATCTATCCACCCATCCATCCATCCATCCACCCATCCACCCATCCACCCACCCATCCACCCATCCATCCATCCATCTATCCACCCATCCACCCACCCATCCATCCATCCACCCATCCATCCATCCACCCATCCACCCATCCACCCATCCATCCACCCATCCACCCATCCACCCATCCATCTACCCATCCATCCATCCATCTACCCACCCATCCTCCCATCCATCCATCCATCCATCCATCCATCTACCCATCCATCCATCCACCCATCCATCTACCCATCCACCCACCCATCCATCCATCCACCCATCCATCCATCCACCCATCCACCCATCCACCCATCCATACACCCATCCACCCATCCACCCACCCATCCACCCATCCATCCATCCACCCATCCATCCATCCATCCATCCATCCATCCATCCATCCACCCATCCACCCATCCATCCATCCACCCATCCACCCATCCATCCATCCATCCACCCATCCACCCATCCACCCATCCACCCATCCACCCATCCACCCATCCACCCATCCAACCATCCTTCGAGCTATCTGTTCTACTTAAAACCTAAACTGTGGCATCGCACTCTTCATAGATTACTTAGTAAATGTAGCTCTTGGTCATAGAATGTAGCAAAGGTTGGCGTCAGCCCTGTCATTGCCTATGATACTCAATCCCGAGTCTTATTCCCCATTATCATGTCTGTTTTCTTTTAATCTGGTGGTGATGGTCAACAATTTTATAGTGACTTCAATAAACACGTAATTGCACTCAATGAGAATCCAACATTTCTTAAGTATGCATATAAGTCACTCCCATGTCAGACACTGGGGACCAGAAGCCATGTGGCCAGTGACAGTGACAGTTACACCTGGAAACAAGTGTAACTCGGATTAAACACAATTTGATATAGAATTGCTGGAATACAGACATGAACAAGTTATGGGAATACGGAGTTGGATACAATTAATTTCTCTCATTTTCTGTTTGAGGCGATGCACAAAATCACAGGGTTTATTGCAAAGCACAATAAGAAATTAGGTAGCCTTTCCGTGGACTTTCTTTCTGGGGCGGCTCTTTACCGTTCACCTCGCTGCAATTGACCTGCAGTTCTGCACTTGCTTACTAAGGCAATGTTTCCCTTCATTATCCAGAAATGTTGTCATAGGCATTTCTGCTCCAGGGAATGCTTGGGAAACTCTTTAGCAGATAAAATGATTAACCTTTTACATTGAGGCCACCACTTATACTAGGTAGAAAATCTCGAGAATTCTGACCACTTAAAAAAATCAAGCCTCTATCTGTTCTGTATGTCTCTGAAGTACATAAAACGGAGCAAATTGTTCTTCATGAGAGACCAACGCAACCAAGGGGTGAAAGGTAAGAATATGTACAATCATGCCTTCTAGATGTCAAATCAGAATCTTTTGAGCACTCAAAATATAAAACAGTCATATAGAATTATTGCAAGGCAAGGCCAACACTAGAGGAATAAGAGTTGGCGATCTGAAAGGGTTACTTATGGGTTTGGAAGACTCTATGAGCTGCTGGTTTTGTGGACAGGGGGCGCTGTCTTCTTCCGTGACCAGGCTACTTGGTTCTCAGAAGTGAGGGATGAGTCTCTGTACACACCCAACTAAGAAAGAAACAAGGCCACAGTGCTGGAGAAACTGGTCTGGGCAGGATGTTTACTTTCACCCTAGGTTTTTCAGAAAGGTGTCTTTCATATTTTTCAAACACCGTGTGAGCTAAATAGCACATAATGGTAGAGCTGACTTTCAACCTTGCTTTATTGTATTTGTAAAATGTATTCTATTGATAAGCTGCCATGTGCTGTGTAAGCTTGTTAAGAGCATCCTCTAGGAGTTAGCCGGGCTCCCTTCACGTTGCTTTCCAGTGTCCTTACACGCATCTTGTCCCAAGTCAAGTGGGGCCTGACACCAGAGCAAGGGAAAAAACAAAGAGCTGAGATCGGAAGAACGTTGTGCCTCAAGGACACCTTCAAGGTCGGCCCTTCCCAGCACAGGCTACTCTTCCTTACCTCATGGTGTAATAACATTCCTAGAGGAGGCACAATTAAATGTCAAAGTTCATCCCTGGAGAAACGCTGCTCTGCTGAGAACTTTCTCAGTTGGGAAGTGCAGCGCAACAGATTCTTTGGGCTTCCCCAATCATCTCTGCTGGAGGTTCTAAGACCCTGATTTGATGATGTTACTTGTGTTTTGTGGGGTTTTTTTTCTCCCATTTCAGCTAATTCAGTTTCTGCGATAAATGCTTGATTTGGTGGAATTTTACCCACTTGAAATTTGTTGGGTTTTTTTTCTGCATCACTAACAAACTCATTCATTTGAAATCAAACAGGAAGAAAATACAAGAACTCAACGGCTTAGCCCAAGATGTCCAGATCCTCTATAAGCTAATGCCAATTGACAGTGCCCGTTCATATGCTACCTTTTCCCCCATCAAACACTTCAGTCAGGCAGGACAGCTCAATCCTCACCTCCACTTGCTCCCAGTGGAGCAGCAGAAGCTCTGCTGGAGGCTGCTACAGAATCAGCAGTTCCTTTAGTGGCATCTCTGTACCACCATGGTGAGTTTCAGGGCTCAAACAGTCCTGGGCCAGAGCATAAACATTTAGAAGCAAACACCATAACAGTTGATAATGAAATAAAAACAAGCATCCCCACCACTAAAAAGTTCTAGATTCCATGACTTCAAAGTATTGTCAAATGGATCAAGTTTTAATCAAAAACTGTGTGCTTTAATTAAACATCGGGCTAACAAAATCTCACCTGATCTCTGAAGCAGCTTTCTGTAGAGCCCGGCTTGTCTGTGGACATGCATCCTTTCATATCTACAAGTTCTTCTCTTCAGATTCAAACAAGTGCTGATCAAAAGTATCTGGAGAAAAACTCCACCTGCTCTGAACATTCAAAGGCGTTCTTGTCCCTATAGCGCAGTGTAAAACCCATCGTCATAACTCTTACAACCGTATTATGTATTTACTCTAAGTAACCTGTATGTAACGTGATCATACGTGTGTAATACACACAGATTTTAGTGTCCATAAAGGGTCCTAGAACCAAAAACCCATAGATGCCACAGGATGACTGTAACTCATTTAATCCTCACAGAAGTCTTCCGAAGTTGGAGATATTTATGTACATGTTTCAGATGAGAAAATGAAGTCTGAATTTGAATAACTTGGCCAAATTTGCATGATGCCAAAGTAGTTGGATTAGAAATTGACCCCCTGCTGGCTAAATCTAGACCACATGCTCTAAAGAGGTTAGGGGCTGTCAGACTAGAAACAGGTTCTATAAACAGGAAGTGAATTCTAGTGCCTTATTGGAGATAAAATACTGGCTGATTGAAAGTGAAGAAGTCTGGTTGACGGGGAGCTCACCGGTACCCTGACTAAAAGTAAGAGACTTATACTTATTACTTTCCAAAAAATGTTGAATTATTTACTCCTTCCAACTGAAAAAGAGAGAGGGACCTTCCTACCAAGCCTATTATAAGAAAATGTCTCGTCCCAAATCACAGAAAAATTTAAGGAAAGGTATCAAAATTGTCTCGGAAAGCCTGCATGGAAGACTCACAAACTTGATCTAAGAAATGTGCTATGAATTCATCCCACACAGCAAATGACTCGCTCTGAAGCAAATTGCTTTCAGATGAGATTTTCACTCAAAGCTTTTCGTCCTATGGCCCCTTCCATTTCTTTTAATAATTCTAAACATGAATGATAATTATTAAGCGACTATTTCCCGAGCTGGTTTCTACATTACATGTGGCATAGCACAAAATGAGATGTGGTTTGAATGCATTTAGGGGAATAAATATTCAGAGGAAAGAGGCTGGGAGAAAATGTAAGAATTTTTTAATGAAACAATTGTCTTCGGGTGGTAGCACATAGACCCCCCCTACCCCCACCTCTGTGTTCCCACGTATTCCTAATTTTCTAGAAAAATAAACCTTATTGCTGCAATAAAAATGTAATTTAAAAATTATACATGAACAAGAAAATCATTAGGAATCCAGCTTTTGTTTCTACTCAGCTCTTTGAAGAAACAACTTACCATCTAGCTAAGAAAACTCTTTGAACCACACAGACATTAAGTGTACTTTTACGAGACCCTCCCAAGTGTTATAGCCGGCCACTAATCCAGAGCAGTAAAGAAAAGCAGGCGCTCTTTCTTTAACAGAGGAAAACATTTTTTCTTTAATTTAAAAGAAATAATAAAATGGGCTTTAGACTACTCTTGAATCCTAGCTCAAATACTTGGGCAAATTAGTTAATCACTATGAGCCCTGGTTTTTCCACACGTAAAAGCTGTTGCTAGAATTACATTCGAAAGCGTAAGTCGGAGCCGCCAGCTCATAAGATGGCGGCCTCCAACCATCGGAGGGCCACCGCAGGGCCAGTTTCCTCCCCCTTTGTGCCTCTTACGCCTGATTCAGCATCTGCCGTTGACAAGAAGCTCAGGAACTGCATTATGAACGCACCCGAAAAGCTAGTGACTCCAAACTGGGAGACAGAGAAAAGTGGACAGCATTTTTCCAATCGGCATATTTTAACCACTCTTGCCAGTATAAAAATGATCTGGTTCTGAGGAACAGCTGACTTTCTGAGAGAGAAAGAAAAAGAATGTTACTTGACTTTAAACATTTTTTTTCATGAAGTAATCTGTTACATTCACACAACTTGCTTGTTTTCTCGTTTTCTGTCTGATTCTCCTTCCGTCTGACTCCCTTTTTTCTATATTTCTGCGGTAGAGTATTTTGGATGTATGGAAAGGCAAGATAGATAACTCAATAGACACCCAAATTGCTTATCATTGTCATACAGCTGGAAGACACAATAGATGTGACTTGTTCCAGGACATGTCAAAGTATGTTACTCTGTCAAGAAACACGTCAAAGAAAACTTTACTCCACTGGGTTTAACAAGTGTACGGACGGGGACAGGCCCACATGTCTGCCAGCGCGTTCCTTCTCCCTGCAAACGCTCACACCTTTGCCTCCACTCCTAACCTTAACAGTTTCATTAACAGCCCTGTAATTCTTCACAAATTAGATATATTCATGATGTTTTCATAAATCTCACAGTTCTTACCATTATCAGTGACAAAACACTATGAAGTAGGGTTAGACAAACGTAACTGAGACGACATCAGAGGCGATTTGGTAACCTTCCCCCCACCCCTGTCTTGTGTCTTAAACCCTAGCGTAGGCACCAGCCCTTCTGAAGCCTTTGGACCACTTCTCACCCTGCTGCTCTGTGCCACACACCATCCGAGGCTGGCGCCTCTCACAAGCTCCTGCTGTGTGTGAGGTTTTCATGTTACACACTGTCACAATGGCGACTGACATCACCCCAGCTGTCCATCTGGATAAGCCACAACTCCCTTGGAACAAAGGTATGTATTTGTCTGTTCATTTTTGTACATCAGGACCTCTCGTGGTTCCTGGGCATGGACTGATGTTTAATAACTATTACTGTGTGTATTTATAAATATAGCCTTCGTAGTGGCTAACCCCAGCTCCCCCTCCCCCAATGCTACATACCTTTCAAATTCCTGACCCTCTGTACTTCTCCCCCACCTCCTCCCATATCTGAACTGCACCCCCTTTTCCCTCCTCCTCCTCTCTCCCACCCCAGATCCCTCTCTCCCTCTACTTCCCAGAGAATACTCTCTTCCCCCTACTGAGTAGGACTTTGGCATACACACTTTGGTGTGACCTACTTTCTTCTTGGGTTTCATATGGTCAGTGAGTTGTTTTGTGGCTATTCCAAGCTTCTTTTTGCCTAATATCCACTTATCGGTGAGTACATACCATGTGTGTTCTTTTGTGACTTGGTTACCTCACTCAGGATGACATTTTCAAGTTCCATCCATTTGCCTGCAAATTTCATGAAATCATTGTTTTTACTACCTGAGTAGTACTCCATTGTGTAAATGTACCACATTTTCTGTATCCATTCCTCTGTTGAGGGACATCTGGGTTCTCTCCAGCTTCTGGCTAATATAAATAAGGCTGTCATGAACATAGTAGAGCATCTGTCCTTGTTATATGTTGGAGCACCTTTTGGGTATATGCTCAGTGATATAGCTAGAAAGTCCCAGATGCCAGGGACCCAAGAGGTTCCCAGGATCCAACAGGGATGACTTTAGCTGAAATACCCAACAAGACAGAGAGAGAACCTGTAGAGACCATATCCAGCCCCAGTTGAGGGACAGGGCTACCCACCAACCTCAAACATATTAATCCAGAATTCCTCCTGTCAAAAGGAAATGCAGGGACAAAGAGTGGGGCAGAAACTGAAGGAAAGGCCATCCAGAGACTACCCTACCTAAGGATCCATCCCATCCACAGACATCAAACTCAGACATTATTGCTGATGCCAAGAAGTGCTTACTGACAGGATCCCAGTATAGCTGTCCCCTGAGAGACTCTGCCAGAACCAGACCAATACAGATGAGGATGTACACAGCCAAACATTAGACTGAGTGCAGGGACATCAACAGAGGAGTTAGGGAAAGGACTGAAGGAGCTGAAGTGGGTTACAACCCTATAGGAAGAACAACAATATCAACCAACCAGACCGCCCAGAGCTTCCAGGGACTAAAGCACCAACTAAAAAGTACACATGGGCTAGCCATGCCTCCATCTGGATATGTAGCAGAGGATTGCCTTATCTGGCACCAATGGGAGGGGAGACCCTTGGTCCTATAGAGGCTTGATGACCCAGGATGGGGAACGCTAGGCTGCTGAGGCAGAAGTGGGTGGGCGTGTGGGGGAGCACCCTCATAGAGGGAGGGGAAGGGAGCAGGTGATAGGGGGCTTATGGAGGGAAAACTGGGAAGGGAGATAACATTTGAAATGTAAATAAATAAAGTAACCAATAAAAATGAAAAAAAAAACATATAGCCTTTGGATGCTGCCAGATGAACTATTAGGATCTATGCCTTGAGCTCTGGAAGAAAGAGATTAAATCTCAAGGGTCCATTTAGAATCAGTGTACACATCATGTGGTCTAATGAACATATACACTTCCAGCTTGTAAATGTACACTCTGGATAAGCAAAGTATAGATAGTTGTCTTTGACACAGTGTGTCCTACTGAAGGACACTTGGAAGGAGGCGTTGGCAGTAGGAAGATGCTTTCTAGGACCAGGTATATGGCAGTCTCTCTCTCTCTCTCTCTCTCTCTCTCTCTCTCACACACACACACACACACACACACACACACATACACACACACACACAGTGATGATAAAGATGAAACTCAGAGCCTCATGCTTAAGATGCAAATATCCCTTTTATTTCAACATAATATTTTATTGATTCTTTTGGAATTTCACATCATATAACCCGATCACACTCATTTCCAAGTCCTTCCATGTCTTTCAATCTATGACCTGCCCAAAATTTTTAAAATTTAATAATAATAATAATAATAATAATAAAATTTAAAATTGGACTTGTCCAATTTGTGTTATCTATATACTTACTGGAGCATAGTCAAACTCTCATTAAGTAGAACTGAGTCCTCTCCCTCTTGTATCCCCACCAGAAGCTGTCAATTGAAGCAAGCTACACTTCAGCACCCATATCACACTAAGAGTTCTTCTCTTCAATAGCTTCCTGTTTAGGCTGATACTTGTTGGGGAGGTATGTGGTTGGAGTATAGGTAGGGGTTGTCACAGAAGCCTTCTGTCTCCCTCTTTCTCAACTGTGCATCTGAAGTCACTGATATCACTGCAAAAGTAGCTTCCTTGCCCTTTATAATCATGGGGAACACAGATCCTGGGCTTCCATATGGTTTCTAATGACAACACAGACCATAAACACTGCCCCCACTGAAGTCGGACCACGGATCCAGACAAGTCTCTCAGAGGCAGCCCAGACCATGCATGTCAGCATGGCCTGATGTGGCAACACAGGGCACGGATGTGTGCATGACCTTTGGTGGTAACACAGGCCACCGACATTGACACAGACCCCAGCTACAGTATGACCTCCGACCTAAACTTGGACCTTGGTGGTAGATCAGACCCTAAAGCATTATGGTCTCAGGTGGTAGTGCAGGCCACTCATATTAGCCTGCTCCCCACTTCTCTTTCTTATCTCTCTATCATATATTTATTCACTATGGTGGTACATGCCACCCAGGCCATGAGATGGAGTGGCCTGGCTCAAACATTCTATCAACTGAGTTATGTTCTCAGCCTGCGCATGTCACAGTAGATGGCAAAGGGCAGACACTTTGTGGTAACTGGGTCCCACCTTCCATCCTAAGTCCTAGGGATCAAAGTTAAGTTGTCCAGCTTGGCAGCAAAGGCCTCTACCCTCTGAACATTCTGAATGGATCCCAAAATTTCTCTAGTAAATCAAATCTTCAAGGTAGCCCTCCATCTCTTAACCGTAAACAAGTTCAGACAGCCAACGACAATGAGTTCCCGGGGTTGACCGGAGGCTCACTGTGCAGTAACCTGTATCTCTGCAAATTACTTTAAGAATGGAGAGACTCATGTCACTCTGTCTACCTTCTGAAGTCACAATAAGCAGCTTCATTCTGGGATGAACATACACACGGAGTCAAGGGGCAGGCTGCACGACCACTGTGCAGTAGACAGGAAACAGTAGGAACATGAACACAGCAAGGAAAGCTTCCATAGCTCATCACAGCAGGCGCGGAGCAGTGCACAGCAGACAAAGGGTTTGTTCTCTTGTCTAATGAGAGCCCACAGGTGATCGTTGGCCTGTGTGAGACCTGAGCTCCATCATAGAGAAGAGGACGGGTGTGGTGCAGGGATATGTTGAACATCCAAGACTCTTCTGAAAGACAACGCAGCAACATGGTCCCCAGGGAGTCATGTTAAACATTTTAATGTACTTACTGGTAGGGAAATGTTATAAATACTGTGTCATATATGCCAGTTACTTGAGAGGCATCCCAAGAGTTGAGCCTATGAGTCACAAGTAATTGTAATACAGACTACAAAATCTGATGATACAAATGATAAAGGCTGCTGGGGTCAGAAAGCAAGAAGTGGACCAAGGATCTGATACACATATTAGATTTAAATGGGTCTTAAAAGAACACAGCCCTGGAAGAGAAGAGAAAAGACCCTGTGGAAAAGCACACACACACAAAACAAACCATGGAATATATGGATTTGGCTGAGAATATCAGGAGTAAGACACTGAGGTTGGAGCTGGTAAGGAAGCCTGACTCTTCAAACGCCATCCATGTGCCTTGCTGGGTAACGTTTTAAGCATGTGAAGAGAAGACTGAAAAAAATTTACATTGAAGACCGTACAGAGCCATATTGGGGCAGTCATGCACTTGGTCGGAGTTTGACTTTGGTCAAGGACAATCCCTGGCTTTGGGCAGGAATCTGCCTTTAGGACATAATAGGGAAGTAGGTTAAAGCAGGAATTTTTATCCTTGGATGGAGTGCTAATAGTGTACTTGACTATGGTCAAAGTTAGCTTCTCCCAGAGAGCCAGGATCCTGCTCCACCTAGGGTGGAGTGCTCGAAGTAAAGGTTAAGTTCATTGTTCCTCCAGGTCTAGGAATTCCTGAATTAAGCAGGTGGCCCACCCAGCTGCCGGAGCAGTCAAGACGAAGACCTCCAAGAGAAGCTAGAGAACTTCCACCGGAACTCAGCCCAGAGTCTGGGGGGAAGGGTTTGCCCAAACTGTTAAAAGGTCTGGCGCCATTAAAGTTCCCGGCTTTGATCAGTGAATATTGTCTTAGCCCTTTTTCTTTTCGCCCCTTCCCTATCTATCCCTCAGCTTCTGTTCCAGCAACCCACTTCGTAATAGCTGCAGGCAGCTATGGAATCCAACAGAAGACAGCAAGCTGGTAGCGAATGTCTTCTAATATCTGGCTTGAAAAATAAGACCATGTGGCTTAATCAGAATCACATGTAGTGTGAACAACACATATCCCAGGTCCTTCCTTCATCACTAGAGATTTCAATTTAGTGTGTGTCAGAAAGTATGTACACACATATTCTATATGCATATATGGATATCTCATATATACACTTCCCTGATGACTCCAGACCATAACTATGTTGGGAAGAACTGATACAGAAGGTGAAATGGGGTCTCTGGCAGCACTGGCTTGCAGAAAGTGGGGATAGGCCACACCAGCCTGACTCAGTCTACCCTGAAAGGCAAGCTGCTAAATTGAGTCAAAATGTTAAGCCCTCGCTGACATCTGGAAACGTTTGCAGGAACTTTTGACCCCTAAAATGTATGGCTCTTGGCTGCATGAACCTGCTGACCTCCAGAAGTGCACTACTCGTAGGCTGCTACATTTAATGTTTAAAATAAAAAGGGTATTGTGTCCAGATTCTCAATGAATCTCCAGAGTACATCTAACTTCTTCCCTCCATCTGCTTTCTGCTCTCGTCTGAGTGGTTGTGGAAATAGAGGGCCCTTGCTGCGTTATTTGTGCCCATGCAAATGAGAGGCTTAGGAACAGAGTGGCATTGTGACATTTGCTTGATCACCTGTGTTCTCCATGCACATGAGTGCAAGAAAGCTTTGAGCACTCAGTTTTTGTCCCAACTTTTTCCCATCTAGAATTCCTCTCTGTCTGGTTACACAATAAGGGCAAAAGTGAGTTTTACTTAACTTGCAATTTAAGTAAGTCAACAAGAATTTTCAATTATATCTGAATTTGAGATGTCTCCCTTTTGCAAATAAAGTCACACATTTCTTCAAAAAAGGAATCATTTAATAAGTTTTAAATATTTGAAAATGCATGGACATCAATCTAATTAGTATGCTGTTTAACACATTTCTAACCACCTGCTATTCTGACACTACATTGAGTAGATACTCTCTCCAAGGCCAATTAGGTTCTTCATCTGTGAAGGGTGTAGGAGGTGATAGATTATGTAAAAGAAAAATACCACATTCATTATTATTACTTTACAGCCTGCTTTTTCTGGTATGCCTTTATTTTTTTGTCACATTCCCTAGCCTCATTTAGTGGACCCTCTCTCCTTGGCAGCTTTCATAGGATGTCATACGATGCTCTGAGTCAGAAGTCACTGGCTAACATCACATTCATCTTCTTTCAAAACTTAATTGAAACACCAAGAAGACAAAGTTTTCAACCATATATCAAAATTAAAAGTTTATATAAGCCATTCATTTTTCTTTTAAAGGACTTTTTAGTTAAGTGTATGTGTGTCCCATGGTTTGTATGCCTTGTGTGTGTGCAGATGCCAAGAGGACGTCAGATCCCCTGGAGCTGGAGTCTCAGCTGATGTGGGTGTCGTGATCAGCCTGACGTGGGTGCTGAAACACGAACTCAGGTCCTCGGAAGAGTAGCAAGTGCTCTTAACCATTGGGCCATCGACCCATGGTACCACATCCTAACCAATCAAACACATACTGCTTTAATCATTGTTTATTGTATTATCATAGGTACAATCGACTGTAGGGGGTTAGACTGATGCTGCTTGAATTCTAATGCTAAATTCTGGCTTCTCAAGACATGGCTGTCCCTGACAAGCAGTTCTTCACATATACCAAGTGGTGCTATACAGCCTTGCTCCTTAACTTAAAACTATTGGTTGAATACAGAAGCCCACAGCCTGTAGCTGGGCAGAAGAGAGAGGTAGGCAGAACTTCCGGTCCCAGGCTTGGGGTCTGAGGCAGAGCCCATGAGGAGAAGAGGAGAGAAGAGAAGAAGGGAGACGATGACATCAGGTAGGTGCCTCGTGACAGCATGGCCAAGAGGGCTGGCCAGTTGGAGTTGGAGAGCCCACGAGGAACGTAGCAAGTGATATCTCGGATTTGGTGGTAGTGAGGTAGACAAAATATCATAGAGAGTTGATCTATGCCCAGCTCTAGTGCTGTAAGGCATACTATAAATATAAAGGGTTGTGTCATTTATTTGGGAACAATACAATCAAGGACGGGGTAGAAACCCCCAATCAATGTTTACTACAGCAATGAACAATGAACATTTTATTATTAATTATACTGGCCCAAAAACATATTTAGAATGAGAAATAGGGGAGCAGATATAGGACTATGTTTTTTTTTTTTTATTCTGGTGATCTTAATTATGAACTCTAGCTTGGCTTATACCTAAGGGTGTTTTCATAACTCGTTGTTATCACTATAAAATAGTAGTAACTAATTTTAAAGCATGAAACTATCCCGTTTTTTAAATTCAGGTCAAACTGAATAACTAGAAGTTTGAGTGATAACAGAGAGAAGAGTATTTGAAGTACAGCTACACACAACGATCCACACAGGCTCAATTCCATGGAGAACAACTAAGTTTTTTTTTTTTTTTTTTTTTCCAGTTTTTTTTTTTTTTATTTTTAATTTAATTTAATTTAATTTCTATATTCTTTGCTTACATTCTGAATGCTTTCCCCCTTCCAAGTTCGCCCCTCCCCATCAGTCTCATAAGCCCTCTTCCCTCTGCCCATTCCCCACTCACCTCCCCATCCCCCCATTTCCCAGTCCTAGTACTCCCCTACAATGCTAGACAACTCTTTTCAGAACCAAGGTCCTCTCTTTCCCTCTTCTTTTTTTTTTTTTTTTTTTTTTTGTCTTTTTTTTTATTTGATATAATTTATTTACATTTCAAATGATTTCCCCTTTTCTAGCCCCCCCCCACTCCCCGAAAGTCCCGTAAGCCCCCTTCTCTTCCCCTGTCCTCCCTCCCACCCCTTCCCAGTTCCCCGTTCTGGTTTTGCCAAATACTGTTTCACTGAGTCTTTCCAGAACCAGGGACCACTCATGCTTTCTTCTTGTATCTCATTTGATGTGTGGATTATGTTTTGGGTATTCCAGTTTTCTAGGTTAATAACCACTTATTAGTGAGTGCATACCATGATTCACCTTTTGAGTCTGGGTTACCTCACTTAGTATGATGTTCTCTAGCTCCATCCATTTGCCTAAGAATTTCATGAATTCATTGTTTCTAATGGCTGAATAGTACTCCATTGTGTAGATATACCACATTTTTTGTATCCACTCTTCTGTTGAGGGATACCTGGGTTCTTTCCAGCATCTGGCAATTATAAATAGGGCTGCTATGAACATAGTAGAGCATGTATCCTTATTACATGGTGGGGAATCCTCTGGGTATATGCCCAGGAGTGGTATAGCAGGATCTTCTGGAAGTGAGGTGCCCAGTTTTCGGAGGAACCGCCAGACTGCTTTCCAGAGTGGTTGTACCAATTTGCAACCCCACCAGCAGTGGAGGAGTGTTCCTCTTTCTCCGCACCCTCTCCAACACCTGCTGTCTCCTGAATTTTTAATCTTAGCCATTCTGACTGGTGTAAGATGAAATCTTAGGGTTGTTTTGATTTGCATTTCCCTAATGACTAATGAAGTGGAGCATTTTTTAAGATGCTTCTCCGCCATCCGAAGTTCTTCAGGTGAGAATTCTTTGTTTAACTCTGTACCCCATTTTTTAATAGGGTTGTTCGGTTTTCTGGAGTCTAACTTCTTGAGTTCTTTATATATATTGGATATTAGCCCTCTATCTGATGTAGGATTGGTGAAGATCTTTTCCCAATTTGTTGGTTGCCGATCTGTCCTCTTGATGGTGTCCTTTGCCTTACAGAAACTCTGTAACCTTATGAGGTCCCATTTGTCAATTCTTGCTCTTAGAGCATACGCTATTGGTGTTCTGTTCAGAAACTTTCTCCCTGTACCGATGTCCTCAAGGGTCTTCCCCAGTTTCTTTTCTATTAGCTTCAGAGTGTCTGGAAATCGACCATATAATTGGTCACAAGACAGACCTCAACAAATATAAAAAGATAGAACTAATCCCATGCCTCCTATCTGATCACTATGGAATAAAAGTGGTCTTCAATAGCAACAGAAACAACAGAAAACCCACAAACACGTGGAGATTGAACAATACTCTACTCAATGACACCTTGGTCAAGGAAGAAATAAAGAAAGAAATTAAAGACTTTTTAGAACACAATGAAAATGAAAACACAACATACCCAAATCTATGGGACACAATGAAAGCAGTGCTAAGAGGAAAACTCATAGCCCTGAGTGCCTCCAAAAAGAAAATGGAGAGAGCATACATTACCAACTTAATGACACACCTGAAAGCCCTAGAACAAAAAGAAGCTATTTCACCCAGGAGGAGTAGAAGGCAGGAAATCATCAAACTCAGGGCCGAAATCAATCAAGTAGAAACAAAGAGAACCATACAAAAAATCAACAAAACTAGGAGCTGGTTCTTTGAGAAAATCAACAAGATAGATAAACCCTTAGCCAGACTGACCAAAGGGCACAGAGAAAGTATCCAAATTAACAAACTTAGAAATGAAAAGGGAGACATAACAACGGAAACTGAGGAAATCCAAAAAATCATCAGATCCTACTACAAGAGCCTGTACTCAACACAACTGGAGAATCTGGAGGAAATGGACAATTTCCTTGACAGATACCAAATACCAAAATTAAATCAGGACCAACTAGACCATCTAAACAGTCCCATAAAGCCTAAAGAAATAGAAGGAGTCATAGAAAGTCTTCCAACCAAAAAAAGCACAGGACCAGATGGTTTCAGTGCAGAATTCTACCAGACCTTCAAAGAAGAGTTAACACCAATACTCTTCAAACTATTCCACAAAATAGAAACAGAAGGAACACTACCCAATTCCTTCTACGAAGCCACAATTACGCTGATACCAAAGCCACACAAAGATCCAACAAAGAAAGAGAACTTCAGACCAATTTCCCTTATGAACATCGATGCAAAAATACTCAACAAAATTCTTGCCAACCGAATCCAAGAACACATCAAAACGATCATCCACCATGATCAAGTAGGCTTTATCCCGGGAATGCAGGGTTGGTTCAATATACGGAAATCCATCAATACAATCCACTACATAAACAAACTCAAAGAACAAAACCACATGGTCATTTCATTGGATGCTGAAAAAGCATTTGACAAAATTCAGCATCCTTTCATGCTTAAAGTCTTGGAGAGAACAGGAATTCAAGGCCCATACCTAAACATAGTAAAAGCAATATACAGCAAACCGGTAGCCAGCATCAAACTAAACAGAGAGAAACTTGAAGCAATCCCACTGAAATCAGGGACCAGACAAGGCTGCCCCCTTTCTCCTTATCTTTTCAATATTGTACTTGAGGTACTAGCTCGGGCAATTCGACAACATAAGGAGGTCAAAGGGATACAAATTGGAAAGGAGGAAGTCAAACTATCATTATTTGCAGACGACATGATCGTCTACCTAAGTGACCCAAAGAACTCCACTAGAGAGCTCCTACAGCTGATAAACAACTTCAGCAAAGTGGCAGGTTACAAAATCAACTCAAGCAAATCAGTGGCCTTCCTATACTCAAAGGATAAGCAGGCTGAGAAAGAAATTAGGGAAATGACCCCCTTCACAATAGCCACAAACAGTATAAAGTATCTTGGGGTGACTCTTACCAAACATGCGAAAGATCTGTATGGCAAGAACTTCAAGACTCTGAAGAAGGAAATGGAAGAAGACCTCAAAAAATGGGAAAACCTCCCATGCTCATGGATCGGTAGAATCAATATAGTTAAAATGGCCATTTTGCCTAAAGCACTATACAGATTCAATGCAATACCCATCAAAATCCCAACTCAATTCTTCACAGAGTTAGAAAGAGCAATTATCAAATTCATCTGGAACAACAAAAAACCCAGGATAGCTAAAACTATTCTCAGCAACAAAAGAAAATCTGGGGGAATCAGTATCCCTGACCTCAAGCAATACTACAGAGCAATAGTGTTAAAAACTGCATGGTATTGGTACAGTGACAGGCAGGAGGATC
The DNA here is from genome assembly GCF_947179515.1 of Apodemus sylvaticus. Lineage (NCBI taxonomy): Eukaryota > Metazoa > Chordata > Mammalia > Rodentia > Muridae > Apodemus > Apodemus sylvaticus. The sequence goes on along the minus strand of NC_067490.1, from coordinate 48,951,368 downwards.
AATGGAACAGGATTGAAGATCCAGAAATGAACCCACACACCTATGGCCACTTGATCCTCGACAAAGAGGCTGAAAACATCCAATGGAAAAAAGATAGCCTTTTCAACAAATGGTGCTGGTTCAACTGGAGGTCAGCATGCAGAAGAATGCGAATTGATCCATCCTTGTCTCCTTGTACTAAGCTCAAATCCAAATGGATCAAGGACCTCCACATAAAGCCAGACACTCTGAAGCTAATAGAAAAGAAACTGGGGAAGACCCTTGAGGACATCGGTACAGGGAGAAAGTTTCTGAACAGAACACCAATAGCGTATGCTCTAAGAGCAAGAATTGACAACTAAGTTTTAAAACCTGAACTTAAGTGGAAAGAGAGAGACTGAGATTTTGCCACACAGAACAGAGAGCGAAGTAAAAAGGTTTCAGTCTACAGTTCTGAATTATTTATTTCTGTTGTGTTTCTGCTCCTTGGTCTAACTCACAAACATTCATCCCATCATCTTGTGGGCAATTCATTGAGTTGGGTGGTTAATTTTTATGCCATTTTGGATGTTGTCTTTTGTTCATCTCAGCCCCACTTTCATTCTTCCTGTTGGGTCGAGGGAATAGCACTCCATCCCAGTAGAGCCTCCAGACTCTGTCTTACTCCGCTCTGCAGCACGATTAAATTGCCTGCGTTGTTCCAGTGGCTGTTCCTTCCCTGGAGCCAAGCCAGCAAGGGTGTGTGTATTGAGCAGCAGTGCTTTAATCTGAGTGCTGAAATGGAGCTTTTAACACAGTGCCGGCCGGATAGAGGATCTTGAAGTAAGCGCAAGGTCGAATTGTTTGTGGTCGTTTTTCCCTCAGTCCCAGACAGCACTGAAAAGAAAATTATAAGAGAATGTTTTAAGGCAAAGCTGATAAATGGCCAATCCCATATTCCTGACACTTGTAGCCCTTGGATTCCACTCTGCCAGAACTGATCTGCCCAGCGGCAAGGTGGACCGGTCTCCTCCATGTCCACAGACAGTACTTGACCTTACCTAGAGTCCAAAGACACACCCCAGGCGATACGCTTCATTTGAAGACATAGACTCCCAGAAACCAGACTGAATTAGAAATATTACTCTGCTGAGTTCTGCACTTAATTGGTTTCTTTCACTGTTTTAACCAAAAGATGCTTCATTTTCCTCAGGAGACAACATGATCCTTGAGAAAATAGAATCTGGTGACATCCTAAATAAGGGATTCCTTTATGAAAGCCTTCTGTTGGGCATGGAATTAATGTTACATAAGGCATTTTGAAAACACTGTTTTCTGACAGCAGCTTTTGTTTCTTTATACAACGGGTCTCATCTAGGACCAGTCATAGAACAAGATTTGCTTTTCTCGGAGAAGTGAGGCTGGTCAGGATAGCTCACTTCTCAAGCATCTAGAGTCTAGTGGGCAAATTAGATGTCCCAGATTAGGAGCAGGAACCACTGAGCCCCAAAACAAATGAGCTGTAAATGGTTAACAATCAAATAATCACACTGTCTGAGGTGGTTTGAATGTACTTGGCCCAGGGAGTGGCACATTAGGAGGTGTGGTCTTGTTGGAATAGGTGTGGCCTTTATTGGAGGAAAGGTGTCACTATAGGGGTGGGCTTTGAGACCCTCCTCCTAGGAGCCTAGAAGATGGTCTTCTCCTGGCTGTCTTTTGATCAAGATATAGGCCTCTTAGCCCATCCAGCACCATGCCCTGCCTAGTTACTGCCATGCTTCCTGCCTTGATACTCTGAACCTGTAAGCCAGCCCCCATTAAATGCTGTCCTTTCTAAGAGTTACATTGGTCATGGTGTCTCTTCACAACAATGAAACCATAACTAAGACACTGTTTGAAGGAGTAAATTTGTTCTGCATGCTGATGAATTAGAAGTTTCCGGAAGAGGAAATGTACCTCAAAACAGAGGAAAAGAGGTCTGTGGTCCTGCAAGAGCCAGGATGTCAAAGCAAGAGGTTGGATGTTGGAGACGGGAGTGCGGGGTCCTGAAATCTTGTGGAGTGTTAAAAGATTTAAAAACTAGCAAGAAATAAGGAAGACAGAGCAAGTTCTTTACCTTGAGTGTAAATGCTCGCCTTTTGCCAGTTCTTTTGAGGAACACTCCTCCTAGCTAGCCCGAACTCAGCAGTGGGCCTGCCTGTCCTGTCAGAACATTCCATACAACTAATCATGTGCTAAGTTCAAGGACAAATGGATGGCCCGGTATGGGACCACCTCCACCAAAGTAATCACCGACTAAGCACCATGTGTATGAGCCATTGACTACATCGTCCCTACCTTTACTTCTCTATATTTACAAAGGTCTTATTTGGTTTCGTTATCTTCCAGTGCTGTTTTGGAATTTTCATTAATTTCATGCTCGGACTTCTTTAAAAAAACAAAAAAGTCGAGTGGAAAAGCAAGACATGCACATGAGCACATTCCATTTGCTGTGAGGTGTTTACCTGCAGCATCCCGGTAGATATGCTCTTAGTAGCAACTACAGATGACTCAGAATAAGCGTGTGTGTATAAGTCTTGTGTATAAGCTGCAGACACAGAGCCCCAGGAGGCCATGTTCTCCATTCATCCTAGTTAGGTTTCTGTTGCTAGGACAAAACCATGACTGAAGGAACTTGGAGAGGGAAGGGTTTATGTTAGCTTGCAACCTACAATATATCAAGGAAAGAAACCAGGGCAGGAACTGATGGCAGAAACTGAAGCTGAGAGCGTGGAGGAACACTGCTTACTGGTTTGCTTCTCCTGGCTTTTGTGCTTCCATGCTCAGTTGCTTTTCTTATACACCCCAGTCCTAGAAACCTAGGGACAATAGCGCCCACAGTAGGCTGGTCCTTTCTACATCATCCAGCAATCAAGAAAACTGCCCACAGTCTAGTATGATAGATGCCCCTCCTCAGTTAAGGTTTCCTCTTTCCTGGTGACTCCAGTTCCTGTCAAAAACCTAACCAGCACAACATTCAAACCAGAACTTGTTTTCAACACAGTGGTTGAACACATATGCTTACAAAATATAAATTTTGGATTTGGTTATTCTATACATGAATTAAATATTCTTAAAAATATGAGCATTCTTTATAATTGATAAGATTTGTGGTCATCATCATTTAATTTTTCTCTACTTAGGTATTAAATAAGAAAATTCTGAAAAGCATGAAATGGACTCGAGAGATGGATCAATGGTTAATAGATTTTGCTGCTCTCAGCAGGATTCAGTTCCCAGCATGCACATGGTGGCTCACAACTGTCCCTAACTCTAGTTCCAGGGCACCAAGCCCTTTCTGTCCTTCTCTGGGAGCAGGCCTGCTTGTGGTACACATATATACATTTGGACCAACACTCATACACACAAAATAAATATCTTTAAAAATCATGACAAGGAAAAGTGAAAGAACACATAGAATAAAATTTTATTTTAAACCTTTGGGAACGGTGTTCTTCCTCCTTTTGGACAAGGGATGCTTTGAATTATATAGCCATCGGGGCTACCAGAAGACATGCTTTATTTTTTTTTTATATCGTTCTGAGTTATTAGGAAAATGTCAACTGGTTGCATGTGGCACTCTTCTGTGGTTAGCTAGATGAAGTTATCTATCATCAGAGAAACAGAAGCCAAAATACAGAGAAACACATCTGAGAGTAGAAATAGGCCTGGTGTCAGAGTCTGAGACCCCTAGTGTGGTGGGGCCCAAATTAATCGTACACCTGTCCCTCCTTGTTACACAACTCAATGGATTCTTCTTTATCTCTTTTTGGGGAAAGAAGACTTAAACAATTTGAGTTGGATCCCTGCTTCTTGCCATGGGAGTCTTGACTAACACACACAGCATGTATGCTAAGTATATACAGATTGATGGTGGTGTTTGGGTGGTTTTTTTTAAAGATAACCATATTACATTTGTTTATTATGGAGTGGGACACACGAGTTTCACAGAAATATGTGGAGTTCAGAATCAGTAATCTCCCCCTCCGCCATTTATTCCAAGGTCAGATTCGGGTATCAGGCATGGAGCAAGCACCTTTACCTTCAAGACACCTCCGTGCCAGAGCTGATTTCACAGCCCCAGAAGACACTGAGCAGAAGAAGCTTTAGAGGGCTAGAGGAGGACAATCTACAATGCTGAAGTTTACATTTATACTTTCAAATTATAAAAAGTTATTTTAAATTGTTTCTGGAAGAAGAAACGCCAATGTGGTAAACGGGCATACACATCACCCAGCTTTAAAACATCCCAGCCCAAGGTCAAAAACTCAGGAGACAGCAGGTGTTGGCGAGGATGTGGAGAAAGAGGAACACTCCTCCACTGGTGGGATTGCAAGATGGTGCAACCACTTTGGAAATCAGTCTGGCGGTTCCTCAGAAAACTGGGCATGACACTTCCTGAGGACCCTGTTATACCACTCCTGGGCATGTACCCAGAGGATTCTTAAGCATGCAATAAGGACACATGTTCCACTATGTTCATAGCAGCCCTATTTGTAGTAGCCAGAAGCTGCAAAGAACCCAGGTGTCCTTCAACGGAAAAATGGATACAAAAAATGTGGTATATTTACACAATGGAGTACTACTCAGCAATTAGAAACAATGAATTCACAAAATTTTTAGGCAAATGGTTTGATCTGGAAAATATCATCCTAAGTGAGGTAACCCAATCACAAAAGAATACACATGGAATGCAATCTCTGATAAGTGGATATTAATTAGCCCAGAAGAAGCCCTGAATACCCAAGGCACAAATCGCATAACAAATGACTCCCATGAAGAAGTAAGGAGAGGGTCCTGATCCTGGAAAGGATAGATCTTGCATTGGAGGGGAATATAAGGACAGAGAAAAAAGGAGGGAGGGGATCAGAGAATGGATGGAGAGAAGAAGGTTTATAGGACATATGGGGAGGGGGGGGTCCAGGAAAGGGGAAATCATTTGGAATGTAAACAAAGAATATAGAAAATAAGATTATTAAAAAAAAAAAACACCCCAGGCCCCTGATGACTCCATAAAAGCTCCCCCAAACTCTACCCTGCTCATCTCCACCCTTGCCCCAGAGAAACCAGTACTCTGCCTTCCCCCAGGTTCATCTTCTAATTTAGTAACTTTCACTGGTGATCTATGACAGAGTGACAGGGGCAGCCTTGAGACAGGAAAGCAGAAGTCTGGAACCTGGCCCATCATTTTGGGGGTGGGGATGGGGATTTGTGTGCCTATCAGAGCACAGTTTGGGAAAATACGATTTTGTTAACACATAAACTTGTAAAGCAATATTCTTCTTCACAAATAAAGATAGTTCATTTTTGTTTCAATGTTTTAAATTTAGTCAAAGACAATATAACAGGAGCCAGCTGTTAGTGAGCCTTGGGCCTGTGTGAGAGGCCACCAAATAGTGGACTTGCTCCTGCCTCAGCAGGAACAGCCACAGGGACCTGCAGAGACACCTGGAGGAAGGGATAAAAAGCATACTCCCTTAGCTTTCCCCTATACATACAAGAGCTACTTGGCACAGAGAACAGTGTCTCTGATGTCATATGTGACTGTCTTCCTCCCATCAAATCTATTTTTAAACAAATTGCAGGGACAAATGAAAGAAGAGTTGGCCCATACAAAGCCACTCATAAGTACAAACCGTTGAGCAGTATGTTCTTAGATGCAAGCATTCCATGTCAGAGCTGCATCTCCAGTCCTCACACTCCAACAACACAAGGGGAGGTGAAAATAGGAGAGTCCAGGGATCTAGGCTGGCCAGCTTCGAGCTTGGGATGGGGCAGAAGGCACAGCAGAGGGAGAGACCCTGCCTCAGTCAGGTAAAAATGAGACAGTGACTCCCAAAAGTTGTCTTCTGACCTCCACAATGGCATGTTCCAGTCCATAGTTCACATAATCATAAATACGAGCTTAGAGAAATAAAAGCTTTCAGGGTGGAGTCATGCTCTAGCACTGGGAGCACCCGCACCCGGCTCACTGGTGCTCCACAGGCCAGGTCCTCCGTGCTGTGCTGAGAACCCGTGTCTATGAGTCCACTCCTCTCAGCTTAGCACATCAGCAGGTTTGTTGATGCAATTCTCCCCCTCTGATTTTTTTAAATTAAAATATAATTACATAATTTTTAATTACATAATTACATCATATGCCCATGCCATGTCTCCTTCCAGCTCCTGTCATGGACCTGCCCACTTACCTCCTATCAGAATCATAGACCCTTTTCCTGCACTTGTCACTGATATAAGTCTATACATATACCTGTACCTGTACCTAAACCTATATCATCTATATCATCTATATCTACATCTTCTACATATACATATATATAATATCTGCATCTACATCTACATCTTTATATTTATCTATATCATCTATATCTATCCCTATCTACATATATAACTATATATCTATCTAATCTATCTATAGTGATGAAGATATCAAGGTAGGTAGGTAGGTAGACAGACAGACAGACAGACAGACAGACAGATAGATAGATAGACAGATAGATAAATAGATAAATAGATAGATAGATATTGAGATTCACCCGATTTCTCAGTCTTTCTTCCCCCTCGTGACTCACTCTCTCACTTAAAACAGGTCAGTAATATAGATCATTCCTTGAACTTCTCGGTTTTTCACACTTATCCAGTTGGGCAACATGTAGATCTTACTCTCAGTTTTACCTTCTTTCTTTTCACAACACATTTATCATGTAGTCCCTTTACATGTTGCAACATACCTGAGGTTCGTCTTACATTAATATCTCTCATAGGTAATATGTGATGATAGCATGTACTACTTACAATGCTGCCCGGGACCTTCACCAAATTTGAAAGGAACTTCTTCAAGGTGGCTTGGATGGAGCCTGACCTCGGCAGCTTCCTTAAGTAACTGCATGTCAGGGACTCTGTCAAACATGCTTCAGTCAGGATGTAGCTGTTATCCAGGAACACAACTGAGCTTGCCATTTAAAAAAAAAATACTACATGAAAATATTGAAATGCATATTGAGAACCACAAAACTTTCAAAAAAATCTCACCTAAACATTTGTTTAATCTAATATCTTTCTCACGTTCCTCATTATGCAAGTGTGGAGAACAGGAAGCACACATATATACAGAGTACCCAGCATACACATATATAAATTCATCTAGTGTCACTTCTATGCAGTTCAGGGCTGACCAATTTGGACTGAATAACCAAATAGGATGCTGACTCCTGGGAAGGACTATTTTTCCTATTCTCCGTGTTTCTTAGTTGTCTGTAGTTCTTTGTTGATGGGGCCCTGTGAGATTTCCCTCTTCTATGTTAGTATGTCTATCAGTGTTGCACTTCTTCAGGTCTTAGGTCTGCATGTATGTATGTATGTATGTATGTATGTATGCATGTATTTCCTTACCTAATGTGTATGTATACCTTGATCACATATATGTCTGTGCACCATATAGGTACCTGTGTCTAGGGCCCAGGAAGGTTAGAAGAGGGTATCAGATATCCTGGAACTGTAGTTACAGACAATTGCAACTCTCCATGTGGTGCTTGGAATTAAACAAGAATGGTGTGTTAAAAACAGCAAGTATTCTTACCTACAGAGCCATCTCCCAGCCTTGTTCAGGTCTTGGGAAGAAGTCATACATATCATTGAGGTTTCATGGCTGTAGCCTCTGTCATTTTTCAGAAGACATAATCTCACAGCAGCTTCCTTGGTGCTCTGGCTCCATCAATCTTTCCACCCCGCCCCCTTCTTTCATGATGTTCCCTGAGCCTTAGGTGAAGGACTTGTGTTTTAGATGTATCAGTTAGGGCTGGCCAACCCTTGTCACTTGCTCACTGTATTTTAGCCAGTTTGGGTTTTCGGTGACGGTCTCTGACTACTGTAAGCAGCATTTGTTTGATGAGAGCTGAGAGCACACTTACCCGTGTATATGAGGAGAGCTATTTAGAATTCATGGAGGAATTGAGCTGGTATAGTAAAGCAGGCATGACTTTTCTAAGACTCAAGATGTCACTAGTCACTACCTCTGGGTGACTGGCTAAGTTTCCAGTACCAGGCATAATTTTCTCTTCTCTTCTCTTCTCCTCTCTCCTCTCTCCTCTCTCCTCTCTCCTCTCTCCCCTCTCTCCCCTCTCTCCCCTCTCTCCCCTCTCTCCCCTCCCTCTTCCCTCCTCCCTCCTCCCTCCTCCCTCCTCCCTCCTCCCTCCTCCCTCCTCCCTCCCCCCTCCCCCCTCCCCCTCCCCCCTCCCCCCTCTCCCCTCTCTCTCTCCTCTCTCCTCTCTCCTCTCTCTCTCTCTCTCTCTCTCTCTCTCTCTCTCTCTCTCTCTCTCTCTCAATTTTTATTGAAAATAAAGTTATTTTCATGCAATATATTCTACTCTCCCTCACCTCCTCCCAGGCCCTTCCTGCCTCCCCAGGCTGATATTTTTTTGTTATGGTGTGTAATTTTTACCTCTCTTTTGATTTTTCTGGTCTGAAATTATTTATTCTTTGGGTTTTTCTGAATGCCCCTTTCCCCGTAAGGTCTGTAAATCCCACCAAGTCACTTGTGTGAAGGAGAGTAGAAGGTCTATTTTGATATCACAGCAAAGCCACATTCTCTAGTTCTACCCATAAAAAAAATGTTTCTATGACTATTTCTTTTATGTCTATTTTAGAACTAATTAGCCCCTTCAGATCTCAATAGCTAACATCTCCTTGAATTACAATATTTAATTGTAGTTTGTAAGAGTGCCTAAATCAAAGAAAAACTTCCCTCTTTGTGAATAAAAATAAGTGGTACAGGTACAATTCTGAGAAACAGGAAAAATAAGTATGTAGATTTTTACTATGAAAATCAATTTTGTTCCTAATTCAAAACATCCTCAATAAAACAGTATGATTTTCTACCCTCCAATTTTCTATAAGTCTTAGCCTTCTCAACTATGATTCTGTGTTTATAGTGCTCTCCAAATGCATCTACCACTCTCCGAATACATAAATCTGCAAAACAAATTTACCCATGAGCTTCTCAGGACTTGCTGGCATCAATTAAAAGTAAGTGGTGTAAAACAAATTGATGAAGGATAATTTTAATGCAACATCATTTCAGCTTACATGCCTTCCATCTCTAAAAATAAGCAGGCCTGAACAAACAAAAAAAATTTCCCTAAGAAACAAACAAACATTTGTTCCATTCAATAAAACAAATTGCTTTTATGTTATCTGAAAAGGTTCAGTCAAACACAAATATTGGCACTGAAACAGAACACATGAATACTTTTGCATAAGTGCTTTCGAAGCATCCTTTTGTGTGATTTAATAAAAAAAAAAAAAACTGGTGCTACAGTTGGAAAAATAATAGGACAGGAAACTTTTTCACATACAGTCAAATGAAAGGTAAGCTTTGTTGTGCTAGTAATGGCCTTTATGGGACTTAGTCCTTAATGCTCTTGAAATTAAGTACTTGAAAAAAGACTGTTTTAAACATAAGATAACTTTTAAAGCTCTAGAATATAATTTTTTACTTTAATCTTCTGTTCCAAGTAAGTAGGGAAAAGCTGTTTCCAAATAAATAAGAAATTCTCACACACTCAGTCCTTTTTAAGGGGTCTTCTCCTATCTTTCACCCCGAGTTTGCTTCCTCTTCAGTAGGTTCCGTACAAGTGTCCTAAATCTTCCTCCATTGCTCAGACCCAGTATTTTGTCTTTTGATTCACAATGCTACATTTATTTTACAGAGACTAACGGCCTCTCATGCTTCCTCCTCCCCTCCCCCAAATCTTCTTACCTTCACGCGCTTACCCTTCATGTCCAGTCTTTCTGATCCCAGACTAATTTTGAAACTACGTTCCTTTATCCACCTTCCCTTTGCCTGTCTCTTCCTCTCTACAAAGATGATCTGAGGGTCTCCTTTTCTTCCAGGGAAAAGCCATCAGACCACCATTTAGATCAAACCAAAGCCCCCAAATCCTGTGCCTCCTGAGGTCAGGAGCACCAGGCAAGGGAATAAAAAGCTAACCACTGTGGACATAAATGGTGACGGATAGTTCACATTATCCCTAAAATAGACAACGGGTAAAAAGGCCCAGTATCATCTCTTCTGATTTTATTTTAAGATAAATAAGATTTATATGAACTTTTCAACATTTAAGTGCTGAAAATTAGGTTCTTCAACTTTGGAATCTAGGTGAGACGATGTGTAGATCTGCCAGAGCACAGCCTCGCTTTGTGCAAGGAGGTACGAGACAGCCTTGCACCTGTCTGCTCCTGATGTTGTCACGCGCTCAGTGTCTGACTCCTGGTTCTGCAACCACAAGTTAAAGAAGAAATGAACCTAGGTTGAGACATTTGGATCTTTTCCCTGTGCTAATCAACCTAAACTGTGACATCTTTAACATCAGTGACTGACACTAATGGCCGCCGATTCACAAGCCCGAAAGTCCCTTTCCAAATCTCCTTCTTCCTGCCTGACCATTCCTTCTCCAACTAACTCGCATTTGTATTCTGCTGTGATGATTTTATTCATACTATTCATACATGTGGACAGTCTATAGGGAGATGATACATGGACAAGAAACTCCTTGTGGCAATTGGCCAGAGGACAATATCACATGCAAAGAGGAAGCTCTGTCGGTATTTCTGATCTTATATGTAAGTTTACATCATTGAACTTAAGGGATGTAATGGGTATGGGTTTCAGCCTAGCCTTGGGACTGTTTTTTAAGGCTCCTCCAGCTATCCTAATATCCAGCCAACTTGACTCATGATAGCCAAGGAAGTGAGTGTCTACTCAAACTACTGAGTCCTCCCTAATGCAAATTAGTGCTGCAAGAACTGCCAGCAATCCCATCTACTCATTCACCAAAAATTAACTAAGTGCTACAAACAGCCCTATGGTGGTCTATGACACCTGAGTCAGAGCAAGCGGATGCACATGGTCCCTCACTTTGCTTTCCCTAATCTGAATACATTTTACATGAAACTCTTTGTCTTATTGCATAATTTGTAACACAAAGCTTTAATTCAGACTTCCAGAAGGAAACCTTTTGAGCCCACTTACTACTTCTCAAAGGCTGTGTATTTATTCTGCGTGTCTGGTGGCCTGTATCACCACTTCTCTTCACCCTGCTTCTCAAATCTTGTCCTCCGCATTCCCTATTATGCTATTTCCAGTCCCCAACCTGCTGGAGTGTGAAACTTAACACTTCCCTTGGCCCACACTTCTAGCTTCTCCCTTATAGCTAATGCTCGTCTTCTCCCACACCACGTCTGCCTCTGGCCGTGCCCCCTCACTCTGTGCCCCCCCCCATTCTAAACACACATTCTTGAGCCCTACACCTACCTTGCTGCCCCGTGCTTGCCTTATGCCAATCTCCCTATTTCAGCCTCTTCCTCTTCTTTGCAGCCTCTGATGTTTCCTCTCCCTACAGCCCTTCTTCGCAACCTCAAGGACAGACTAAAAGACCTGGTTAATTGAAGTGCATTCCTCCATCTCTCAATCTCTTCAATAAAGGCTCAGGGATGTGCTGATCTTTCTTCAGGCATGGTTTCTTACTTCTCGTGAGCCAGGATCTACTGCACAGTCAGGTAGACAGTGAGGAAACTGGAAAACCCAGCAATGACAAGATAAGCCTCTAGCTCCAGCCAAATCTGCAGCAGTAAAGAACTCTTCAGAAACTTGGGAAGCCATCCCTCTACCCTGGAAACACTGCTATATGTAGTGCCACCAAATGAGTATGTTTCTGAATTCAACTTCACTGGGGAACGTCTTATCTTCTCATTGAGCCTTTTGGCAACTTTTTTATATTTGATATCTCATTCCCAACTTGACTGCCCCACAGGTTTCTAATATCTAAGAAGTGAGTTCTATAGAGTTGTCATTCCTTAGAGTTGTTATGCATGACCATTCCCAGCCCCTCACGCCCTGACTTCCATACAACTCTGTTGCTACCCAAGGCCCTGGCCCTGGTAGGCTGCTTGCAGTTTTTATTAAGAGTAAGACAACTGAGTCATTGAGGTCCCCTGTCTAAGAAGACGTTTGCCAGTTCACAATGTCTCATTGAATTCTTTTTTTTTTTTATTTGATATAATTTATTTACATTTCAAATGATTTCCCCTTTTCTAGCCCCCCCCCACTCCCCGAAAGTCCCGTAAGCCCCCTTCTCTTCCCCTGTCCTCCCTCCCACCCCTTCCCAGTTCCCCGTTCTGGTTTTGCCAAATACTGTTTCACTGAGTCTTTCCAGAACCAGGGACCACTCATGCTTTCTTCTTGTATCTCATTTGATGTGTGGATTATGTTTTGGGTATTCCAGTTTTCTAGGTTAATAACCACTTATTAGTGAGTGCATACCATGATTCACCTTTTGAGTCTGGGTTACCTCACTTAGTATGATGTTCTCTAGCTCCATCCATTTGCCTAAGAATTTCATGAATTCATTGTTTCTAATGGCTGAATAGTACTCCATTGTGTAGATATACCACATTTTTTGTATCCACTCTTCTGTTGAGGGATACCTGGGTTCTTTCCAGCATCTGGCAATTATAAATAGGGCTGCTATGAACATAGTAGAGCATGTATCCTTATTACATGGTGGGGAATCCTCTGGGTATATGCCCAGGAGTGGTATAGCAGGATCTTCTGGAAGTGAGGTGCCCAGTTTTCGGAGGAACCGCCAGACTGCTTTCCAGAGTGGTTGTACCAATTTGCAACCCCACCAGCAGTGGAGGAGTGTTCCTCTTTCTCCGCACCCTCTCCAACACCTGCTGTCTCCTGAATTTTTAATCTTAGCCATTCTGACTGGTGTAAGATGAAATCTTAGGGTTGTTTTGATTTGCATTTCCCTAATGACTAATGAAGTGGAGCATTTTTTAAGATGCTTCTCCGCCATCCGAAGTTCTTCAGGTGAGAATTCTTTGTTTAACTCTGTACCCCATTTTTTAATAGGGTTGTTCGGTTTTCTGGAGTCTAACTTCTTGAGTTCTTTATATATATTGGATATTAGCCCTCTATCTGATGTAGGATTGGTGAAGATCTTTTCCCAATTTGTTGGTTGCCGATCTGTCCTCTTGATGGTGTCCTTTGCCTTACAGAAACTCTGTAACCTTATGAGGTCCCATTTGTCAATTCTTGCTCTTAGAGCATACGCTATTGGTGTTCTGTTCAGAAACTTTCTCCCTGTACCGATGTCCTCAAGGGTCTTCCCCAGTTTCTTTTCTATTAGCTTCAGAGTGTCTGGAAATCGACCATATAATTGGTCACAAGACAGACCTCAACAAATATAAAAAGATAGAACTAATCCCATGCCTCCTATCTGATCACTATGGAATAAAAGTGGTCTTCAATAGCAACAGAAACAACAGAAAACCCACAAACACGTGGAGATTGAACAATACTCTACTCAATGACACCTTGGTCAAGGAAGAAATAAAGAAAGAAATTAAAGACTTTTTAGAACACAATGAAAATGAAAACACAACATACCCAAATCTATGGGACACAATGAAAGCAGTGCTAAGAGGAAAACTCATAGCCCTGAGTGCCTCCAAAAAGAAAATGGAGAGAGCATACATTACCAACTTAATGACACACCTGAAAGCCCTAGAACAAAAAGAAGCTATTTCACCCAGGAGGAGTAGAAGGCAGGAAATCATCAAACTCAGGGCCGAAATCAATCAAGTAGAAACAAAGAGAACCATACAAAAAATCAACAAAACTAGGAGCTGGTTCTTTGAGAAAATCAACAAGATAGATAAACCCTTAGCCAGACTGACCAAAGGGCACAGAGAAAGTATCCAAATTAACAAACTTAGAAATGAAAAGGGAGACATAACAACGGAAACTGAGGAAATCCAAAAAATCATCAGATCCTACTACAAGAGCCTGTACTCAACACAACTGGAGAATCTGGAGGAAATGGACAATTTCCTTGACAGATACCAAATACCAAAATTAAATCAGGACCAACTAGACCATCTAAACAGTCCCATAAAGCCTAAAGAAATAGAAGGAGTCATAGAAAGTCTTCCAACCAAAAAAAGCACAGGACCAGATGGTTTCAGTGCAGAATTCTACCAGACCTTCAAAGAAGAGTTAACACCAATACTCTTCAAACTATTCCACAAAATAGAAACAGAAGGAACACTACCCAATTCCTTCTACGAAGCCACAATTACGCTGATACCAAAGCCACACAAAGATCCAACAAAGAAAGAGAACTTCAGACCAATTTCCCTTATGAACATCGATGCAAAAATACTCAACAAAATTCTTGCCAACCGAATCCAAGAACACATCAAAACGATCATCCACCATGATCAAGTAGGCTTTATCCCGGGAATGCAGGGTTGGTTCAATATACGGAAATCCATCAATACAATCCACTACATAAACAAACTCAAAGAACAAAACCACATGGTCATTTCATTGGATGCTGAAAAAGCATTTGACAAAATTCAGCATCCTTTCATGCTTAAAGTCTTGGAGAGAACAGGAATTCAAGGCCCATACCTAAACATAGTAAAAGCAATATACAGCAAACCGGTAGCCAGCATCAAACTAAACAGAGAGAAACTTGAAGCAATCCCACTGAAATCAGGGACCAGACAAGGCTGCCCCCTTTCTCCTTATCTTTTCAATATTGTACTTGAGGTACTAGCTCGGGCAATTCGACAACATAAGGAGGTCAAAGGGATACAAATTGGAAAGGAGGAAGTCAAACTATCATTATTTGCAGACGACATGATCGTCTACCTAAGTGACCCAAAGAACTCCACTAGAGAGCTCCTACAGCTGATAAACAACTTCAGCAAAGTGGCAGGTTACAAAATCAACTCAAGCAAATCAGTGGCCTTCCTATACTCAAAGGATAAGCAGGCTGAGAAAGAAATTAGGGAAATGACCCCCTTCACAATAGCCACAAACAGTATAAAGTATCTTGGGGTGACTCTTACCAAACATGCGAAAGATCTGTATGGCAAGAACTTCAAGACTCTGAAGAAGGAAATGGAAGAAGACCTCAAAAAATGGGAAAACCTCCCATGCTCATGGATCGGTAGAATCAATATAGTTAAAATGGCCATTTTGCCTAAAGCACTATACAGATTCAATGCAATACCCATCAAAATCCCAACTCAATTCTTCACAGAGTTAGAAAGAGCAATTATCAAATTCATCTGGAACAACAAAAAACCCAGGATAGCTAAAACTATTCTCAGCAACAAAAGAAAATCTGGGGGAATCAGTATCCCTGACCTCAAGCAATACTACAGAGCAATAGTGTTAAAAACTGCATGGTATTGGTACAGTGACAGGCAGGAGGATCAATGGAACAGGATTGAAGATCCAGAAATGAACCCACACACCTATGGCCACTTGATCCTCGACAAAGAGGCTGAAAACATCCAATGGAAAAAAGATAGCCTTTTCAACAAATGGTGCTGGTTCAACTGGAGGTCAGCATGCAGAAGAATGCGAATTGATCCATCCTTGTCTCCTTGTACTAAGCTCATTGAATTCTTAAGAGGCGACATTTCTGAAGCCCCACAGTGATATTCAGTGCTGGATATGGACATAAGAATTCTTTTGCTAATTTTAATAAGCTTGTCCTCTTCTCACTTACAACTGTAATTTTCATGGCACATGGCACTTGAAAAGGCTTTGCTTACATTATCTCCTTAATCCACAAAACAATCTTTTGAACATTTGCAGATGAAGAAATTGATGCCCAAGAAAATTACTTTGACTTTCCTAAGAGCGTACGGTTTATAAGAAGTACAGATGGTTCTCAAGCCCAGATCTGACTTTAAAATCCAATTAACATTTTATTACCCAGTCTTGATTAATTTATAAATGTAAATCTCCACATTGATCATCAAAATTCATGGTAAAGATTAATAAAATAAATGACCTACTTTTAGGTCATTTATTGATGCCAAAAATCTATCCTCCCTCAATTTAAAAAAGTCTTCTAGGACTTTCGTCTCTGTAAATAAGTATTTTTTAAACCTCATATACCAAAAACTATCCACAGACAGAGGAATGATGGATAGCGGGAAAGCACTGGAATCAAAAGTAATAGCGATGGAGAGGCAGGAAGAAAAACAGCATCTCAATAACTGTGTGCTCTGTATGGAAGCTACTTATCGAATGCGGCCTCTTTGTGTTGTCATGCAAAAATCTAACAGCATCATTTACCTTGTCCAGGACCAAAGAGAACCCAAAAACCTCAAATAGCCTTCCTACTTAAATTACTTACTCACTTGATTGATTCTTGTGGTTATAGGAGTTCTGCTTGTGTGTGTGTGTGTGTGTGTGTGTGTGTGTGTGTGTGTGTACCACATGCACACCTGGTGCCAGCGAAGGCTAGAAGAGGCCGACAGACACCATGGGTTGGCAGCCTCAGAGAGCTATAAGCCACCGTGTGGGTGATGGAATTGAAGCACAGTTCATGGAAGAGAAGGCAGCACACTTAACCACTGATCCACCTCTCCAGCTCTTCCTTTTCTCGACAATGTCACTCACCACAGATTCCAATGCTAGAAGGAAGGAGTAGAGATTCTAAAGCCACATGAGCCCTGTCTGTTCTCATACTAAAGAAGACAGAATGTGTCCCTTGAAAATCCTTCATATCCACATGGAATACAGGCTGACAATAGCTAAAGTGAAGGAAGAAGGAGCAGGACAAGCTCTTGCACTACGTCATCACACATTTCAGGGACAGCTCAGATGGCTTAATTTAAAAGAAATTGAATGTGAATACTTTTCATAAATTAAAATTTTCCTTTCTTTGCCTCCAGAGCTTTAACTCAGCTCTGATCCCTCTAGAAAATTATCTCCAAAGAGGAAACATACACACACACACACACACACACACAAAATGCACATAGACACATGCATGCACATGTGTGTACACATACATGTGCATGTTTATGCACACATGTACATACACATACATACATGCACACACACACACACACACACACATACACAGATCTCCCTTACATATATAGAGGTAAAGAGAAGCTGAGGCTGAGAAGATTAGTAGAGGGGATTAATAGAGAAGGAGGAACTGAAATTGATTTAATTTTTACCATATCTTTTTTGTACCTTCAGTGTTTATCCAATGAGCACAATACATTTTCAGGAAAATAGCACAACATACATTGTAGAGTCTTTTTAATCTGTGCTTCAAACATGCATTCTCTATCACCTAGAAATTCCTAATTTGAATATATTTGCAAATAAATGCCTAGAAGTCTGAACAAGAACATTCAGGACAATATTTATAATACAAGAGATTAGATGGGCTCTAACTTCTTAGCAGTGTAAGATTTGGTCAATGTAAAACTCCATTACTATGAAAGAGAAAACTCTCCAAACAAGATTGGCTGTTCACAAAAATGTCAAACTGAGCCAAGGTGATAACACACGCCTATAATGCCCACACTTGGGAGGCTGAGGCAGAATAACCAAGAATTCAAAGCCATCCAGGACAATATAGTGAGATTTTGTCTCAAAAATCAAAACATCTTGACCAACCAAGAAGAAGGGCATGAGGAGGGGAAGGGGGTCTGGAGCATCCCTGACCAGTGTCTACATGTGGGCTTTCCTGGTTCTCCTGTTCCACCAGAGTAATGACACGGAGACATTTCTATTCATAATGCTGATGGCCTTAAGCTAGGCTTCGCTCCACGGCCAACTTGTAACTTACACTAACCCACTTAGACTACTCTGTCTGCCACATAGCTGTCTACCTCCGCCTCAGTTTCATACCTTGGACTTCAGAGTCTGGGTGGCAAGTCTTCCCACGCCTGTCTATTATTCCTCAGAGTTTCTCTCTTCCTCCCAGATGTCCCACCACCTAGTCCTACCTCAGCTTATTGGCATCAGACTTTTGTTGATAGGTGATGCTTCAATACAGTACTCAAGAGATTATCCCTACAGACAAGCAGTTCATAAGAAGACATTCCATCATTGGATGTAGTTTGTTTGTTTGTTTAAGGACTCACTTCATAGAAAGAGATTTATGCCTGGTAATATTACACTGTTTAGAAAGCAAACAAACAAACAATGTTAGGAAGTTCATACACTTTCCGGAGGAGCTGAATATACTCATTTAAGTAAATTGATAAGACACCAAACTGCCCTATGATCTAGATATGGCAGTACCCATGTAGCCATACTTTTTAAAGTGTCTGTAAGAATGTGTAGATGTATAGATAACAC
This sequence comes from Apodemus sylvaticus, assembly GCF_947179515.1. Classification (NCBI taxonomy): domain Eukaryota; kingdom Metazoa; phylum Chordata; class Mammalia; order Rodentia; family Muridae; genus Apodemus; species Apodemus sylvaticus. The sequence goes on along the minus strand of NC_067490.1, from coordinate 48,933,178 downwards.
ATACATACAAACATACATGCATACATACACATCCCTATAATTGTGTGTGTGTATAACTGGTTCTAGAAGGAGACATAGGGAACAGGAACAGTTATTGACAATTTTATTTTCTGATTTGCAATGGAAAAATGTACCTTCTATAGTATTCTCTGTTTTGCTTTTAGTCCTTATATGCATTAATTTTTAAATTAAAAATACTTCTTAAAAATCCAAAGGAAAGACAGGGACAAGGAATAGAACAGGGACTGAAGGATGGGACATCCAGAGATTGCCTCATCTGGAGATCCATCCCATTTGCAGACAAGAAGCCCCCACACTATTGTTGAAGCCAAGAAGCACTTGCTGACAGGAGCCTGATATGGCTGTCCCTGAGAGGTTCTACCAGTGTCTGAGAAATACAGATGCAGATACTTAGAGCCGATCATAACTGAGCCCGGAGACCCCAACGGAATAGCTGCGGGGAGTACTGAAGGAACTGAGGAGGATTGCAACCCTCAGAACAATGTCAGCTAACTGGACCACCCAGACCTCCCAGGGACTAAACCACCAACCAAAGGGAACACATGGAGGGAGCCAGGACTCCATATACACATGTAGCAGAGGATGATGGTCTTATCTGACATCGGTGGGAGGGGAGGGAGGCTTGATGCCCCAGTATACAGGGATGCTGGCAGGATGAGGCAGGAGTGGGTAAATGGGTGGGAGGAGCACCGTCATAGAGGCAGAGGTGAGAGGGTGAAGGGATGGGATGGAGGGTTAGTGGAGGGGTCACCAGGAAGGGGAATATCATTTGAGATGTAAACAAATAATGTGATTAATTTTAAAAAATATTATTGGCTTAGTACAGGATAAGAAAAATCCCTGCCCACTTCCTGTTAGCCATCCGTGTGCTTTCCATTCACCAGTCAGAGCAATCAAAGGCCAGTACGCATCAACGACCCAAAAGAAGACCTAGATGGGTGGAGACAACAAGGGACCAAAGGGAGAAAACTGAAGACTCCAGAAATACATGAGGTGAATAAAACCAAGGCCATGGGAAGCAACGTGCTCTTTGAAATTGAGAGTAGGATTGATAAGATAAAAAAAGGTAATACATCACAGAATCAAAATATGAAGAGGACAAATCTTTGAGATCTCACATTCATCACGTAAAGTTTCCACAAAGAACAGTAGGAAACACAGAAGGCACCCTCTCACTGTGGAAGAAACTCACCCAGAATAAGGAAAGACGAGTCTTTGTGAAGCAATCAGAAAACTCCTGAACGGATTCTTGCAAAAATTTAAGAACTTTAAGGAGAAAAGGAATATTCAAAACTGTTTTCCTCTGGACAAAGCAAAGCAACAAGATTACACGTTGCTCTGACGGGAGTAGGGGCCAGGCTCACCTGGGAGCCCAGGGGTCACACTGCTGGGAGCAAAACGATGACTTGGAGGAAGTAATTCAAAATTTGAAATTCAAAACCAAAGAGGACACAGGTTTTTCCAGACAATAATGATTGTTACTTTTTGCCCTAACGTGTGCCTAATGCGGTTTATCTGTTTTTTAAACTTATGATTAATCAGCTAGACAATCTAAAGAGACATAGTATCTCTCTCTGATGTTCCTCTTTCTACTTCTTCTCTTATATCAGTGTTTATGTTATAGCTGAACACCTTTCTTATGAAAAACAGAAAATTCAAAACAAAAGAGCAAAAATATGTAGAAAAATATGCAATCTAATTGAACATTGAAATGTCTCTGAACAAATGATAGATATAAAAACTTTAAATCAACTTGAGCTTTCTTCTTAGAATGTTCTCTTCTAAAACATAAATTCTGTGACACTGAAGATCATATCTTCTCTACAGATCTAAGCATATCATTCGGTCTTCAGAGAGTAAGACTTGTATAGCCATACTATGACCGAAGCTTATTGTTGAAGTCAATGTTCACAGTTAGCCTGTAGAGAACTGATTAAGTAACCAGGCAGAACAGAAATATGCTATATGGTGACCATTAATCTCCATTTTTCTGGACTTGGACTCATCTAGGAGATGTAATTCTGGACTGGTTGGTCACAGTGTTTCAGATAGGTTTACCTAAGAAAGGAAGAGTCTCTGTTGAATGCAGGTTGCTCCATCTGATGGTCTGGGATTCCAGACTGATAAGAAGGTAAAACAAGCAGAAAAGCCCATAGGCAGCTGAGTTCACTGCTCTGTTTCCTGCCTGCAGATACAATGTGACCAAGAAGCCTCTATCCATCCAGGATGGGCTACATCAATTCTTAAACCAATTTAAATCTTTCTTCCCTTAAGTAACTTTCCTCAAGTGTTTTGTCATGGGAATAAGAAAAGCAACTAATGCACATTATCTTGACATGACAGTAATAGTATATCTGGTGTTAGGTGGGAGGTGCTGTCAGAGAATTGGAAAGAAAGATGGAAGGCTAATATCCTCACACCATAATGGGGAACTAAGATTCTGTCTAATGTTTGAGACAACAAGAAGCAGAATTTGCATATATAATTGCATGTATAATTCAGGTATAAAGAGCAGTCGGCAGGCAAATTATAGTATAAGCACCCAAATGAGTATTGATAGGGGTAGAAAGAAAACATGAGTTTTCTTTCTCATCCACCAGCCCATAGCAGGCAGCTCGCACTATCTGCAAAGGTGATGAATCTGCATGGCTGTTGAGAGAGAGTTTACATAAAAATTAATTTTTAGAGTTTCTATTTTGCTTTTGGTTGGGGTTTGGATTTGTTTTGTTTTGTTTAAGACAGAGTCTCCCTATGTAGCATTGGCTGGCCTGAAACTTGCTATGTAGACCAGGCTTGCCTCAAATATGTAGATAGTTGTTTGTGTCTGCCTCGGCTTCCTGAGTGTCGGGATTTGAGGCATGTACCACCATGATGTCCAACCAAATTAAATTGTAAATGTTTTAAGTGATTCATTCTAAAAGGTGATATAAAGATTGGAGAACAGTAAAAATACCACTTTTATGTTACTTACAACTTCCACTGCTTGAATTTTTATTAAATGTTCTCAATTTTTTAGAATTAAAAATTAAATTTGCTTTGTATACTTAGGATGCCTCAAACCCCAATTTAAATGTTTAGTAAGTATTTTTATTAATACATAATATTAACAATGAACAATAGCAAATATTTCAGTAAGGAATTTTGTGTGCAAAAGACCAATTGAGTTACTGAATTATCACTACGATGGCATAAGAACTCTTATCTTCTGCATTTACATAGGAAGAAATAAAGACCTAGAGATTCAGCATTTCCAAAGATATTACAGCTAATGAGAAACTGGGAGTGCCAGGCTCTAACCCAGTGTGTCTGACTTCAAAGTCCAAGCTTACAGATTCCTGAACTTCTCCTGTAATTCTGAATTCCCATCATGAAGTCCCTGCAGCTATGTGAGATGTGTGTGTGTGTGTGTGTGTGTGTGTGTGTGTGTGTGTGTGAGAGAGAGAGAGAGAGAGAGAGAGAGATCATTTGAAATCATGACTCAAACAATTTCATGCATTTATGCATATTTGTGGTATATATGATGTCTATATGGTAGAAGACAGCAAAACAATTGTTTTCAATCCAGAGAGAAAGTCGTTTCTACTCTGCAATTCAAAACTCAAGGAACCTACCAAATGCAAGGTTATAAACAGAAGTATTTCAGACATAAAGGGACCGAGGAAAGTCACTCCCTTTGTAGCTTCTTCACAAAAGCCACATGAAGGGGGAACAGTCTGCTGCCCCTCTGTTTTAAGGAGGAAAACGTGGAGCTGGCTCCCCTCTGCCTCCCGTGATAAGTTATTTAGTGTCTCCTATGGCAACCATGAACAGATTCTAGTATTTTCAACATTCAATGGAGTGTGGAAAATTCTTCCATATCACACTGACTGGGGCTGTGGGTGATGTCAAAGACAGGGCTCAGGATTGGTGCTATAGACAACAGTCAGCAGGCATGGGTCTCTGCCGTTGGAAAACTCATCATAATGAAGGGTAGCTTGGGGTATGTTTTACGTTCCAATCTTAACTAAAGCTCACCATGCCTACCCATAGTTTTCAATTTTTGTGATTCTTTTAGGGCTGGGAAAAAATCCAACACTTCCATCAAAGGCATTACTACCCCAAGCCTGACATAAAAAGTCAGAAACTATCATGAGGTATTAGATTCCATCGAGGACAGACAAGCAATTAGCCAATATGATACAATGTGTCACACATGCCTAGGCAGGGTCGTCCTCAGTAATAGGTCCTTTGTGTTACTCTAGAAAGTCCATGCAACATCATTTCAAAGAAGAGCAAGAAACATGAATCCCCGTCTATCTCTTCAGTGTATTTTGATAAGTTATGATTTATAGTTTCCAGAGTCTTTAAAATTCTCCACATTTCTCACGGTTATAGACCCCCAGAATCTCCTCTGCAAGTCCATATTTCTGTTTACCAACTTCAAGCAAGCCTCGGGGTAGTATATATTATTAAGATAAGACCAAACACATTATTTTTTCTGAATCCTTTTCATAAACTCCACAGCTAGATATTGTGTGGAAGGCTCGGTGGTTTAAAATAGAAATTTCCTCTCCAAGATAGCTAAAGAAAGATTTGTGAAGAACAAGGTTAACGGCTCTTTTGTGGGTCACAGCACCAAGGAGCTTCCGCCTCCGAGCTCCGCTGACTTTTAATCATTGACTGAATCAATTCCTGTTTCCTCCCGGCAGTGGCTGGAAGCAGAGTTCACTTGAAAATGCTGGTTTATTAACTTATGCACCCATACATGGAAGAGTCAGATGCTAGTTTCCCTCAGTATCCATGCTAAAATATTTAAGTTGAATTAGACACAAGGAAAGAAACAATGTTATCCGTAGTAACAGAAACATTGTGATCAACCCAAGTCCTTTGGGTTGGTAACATATCTCCTATGCTGTTCAGAAGAATATGCTGTTCAGACTTTGGATATGAGTATGTGACATAACTCCAGTTACTACAATGTGTAGAAAATTGCTTTCTATTAATGAGAGAGAGAGAGAGACAGAGACAGAGACAGAGAGACAGAAACAGAGAGACAGAGAGACAGACACACAGACAGACAGACAGATAGAGAACCGAGACAGATAGAGAACAGAGACAGAGACAGAAAACATCTGGGAATAGGCATCTCCAGTGTCTGGCTGCTATAGAGCTGTTAATGATTTCAGCACAATGGCCACCATACTAAGTCCATTTCATTGTTTATACCATTTTTCATCAGGGTTTTCTGTCACTTGGCTAAACACTTCTAGTCTGGTACAGAAGGATGGGTTCTCTGTGTAACCTCTTTCTCCACCCATCCAGCCAACATGTCACATATTTGTAACATGGCTTAGCTGGCTTTAGTATATTTTATAAATCAGACTCTAACTCTCATCAGGATCATATTTAAATGAGTCATCATGTTTACTTACCTGAAGAAAGTGATCATATCAATAGAATCTAGTGCCTGTACCCATGAGACAACATGTTCTTACAAGTCACAGAATGTGCACACAACGTTTACTGAGGGCCAACCAAGCATACCAAGTTTTACCAAAGTAACTTTCCCCATATCTCAAATTTTTACAAAAGAAAGAAGAGAGAACTATATATAACTTTCTAATTCTTATCTTAATTTTTCCCCTCAACTTTACTAATAGCACCTCTTACTTGAAGCCCATTTGCTGTTCACAATTTAGGTCCCTACTTTGTGTTAACTGAACTTCATGTAAAAACATGCTATTGAATTCTGAAACCACTCAACTGTTCGTAGAAAAATAAGATGTGCATCCACATCGAATCTGTAGAACTTCTTCAAAACTCCTGACTCTGTAGCCTCGGTTTTCATCAAAGCCACTTCCAAGTGACTCTGTCTGTGGCTTCTCAAGAGAGTTTCAGAATGTATGATTCAGCCAGCCGCAGTAACAGAAAGACCAGGGCTCACTGTAAATCATAACACAGTCAACACTAATTACAATTAGATCTCAGATGTTTGACTTGAGAATGCTAAGCATATCTCATCTGGAACATATTAGGATAAAAAGCGAAACCCTTGCATATGGAGGTATGCTACAGCTGCCACAGGGGAAGTGCTACCCAGCAGTATTTAAACATTACAAGTCCGTCTCAAAAGTGACAAAATAAGCATCCTGGATGTAAATTATTCTCAGAACTTTTAGTTCCTAAATGGGAAAGTAAAAGCCATAATCTCTCAAGTATGCCTGGGCCATCTAGTCTTATTTTGTTGTTGTTGTTGTTGTTGTTGTTGTTGTTGTTGTTGTTGCTGTTGTTGTTGTTGTTGTTTTAATCCAACTTGAAAAAAAATAAAGACGTCAGCTTTCATTTCTGGAGTCTACAACCAATCCTGTGGTACAGGGTTTTACTAGTATTTTCTGACCCTATGTTTAGGTCTAACAGGAGTTCTCCAAAACAAAACCTTCAGCTTAACCCAAAGGCACACTGAGTACATTCAGTGTCTCACAGACTTTTAAAAATTAATACTGGAGATGTAATTAGACGTCTTTGGACATAAATGAAGGCTGCTCTTTCCAGCTAGAGACTGGACACCAGGATCTCAAAGCCCGAGAGTACTGGACAGTCTAATATGAAACTGAAAAGGATATAATTCTTATAGGGGAAAAAGGAATCATTTATTTAAAAATGTGAGGAACAAAGCTTATACTTCAGCCATGTAAAAGCAAACATCTGGCTGAGCTAGGTGTAGAGGAATCTATACTAAGCTCTTAATTTATTAATTATTTGAAAGTCTAAAATTATCACAAAATGAAATGCTCTTAAATGACATCTAACATTTTTCTACCGTTTTGGCCTGATGATTTCCTCTCTGAGTTGGGTCAGGGAAGATGCATTTCCTGTAAGTATCTGCAGTCTTGGATCTCGTCTCAGTTCCTAGCACTCTGAAGGCACATCATCACGTGTCACATGTTCCAGTCTTCAAAACCTCTGTAGAAGGCAGTCCAGGTCTCATGAACAGTTAAAGTCTCTTCAACACTTTGGTTTTGTGTTTGTCTTGTCAGTTCCAGTCAAGCTATAATATTTATATTAAAAATAAGCCATGAGATTAGAAAACTGAAAGATTCTCAGGACTCAAGACGATATATTAGAGATCACTCTGCACTGCCCAAAATGGGAAATGACATAGCCGAAGCTAAAGCAACAAACTCACCCTGAGTCACACAACACAGCATGTTTGCCAGCTACAGTATAGAAACTTGGGCAAAAATCATGAGAAAGACATTCAGATAGTAATCATGACAAAAGATATATGGGTTGCAGACTTACAGGGATATTATATAATTATTCTCAATTTACTATGTGCAATAAAACAGCTCCATTATATTGATCCTCAGAGGAAAAACATGAAGCAAGACTTTATGTCTGATTACTAATTTTTACAAGGTATGCCCCATGTGTCTATGCATTAATATATTCAGAGGCAGAAAAACATACATAATGAGTGGTAATTGTTTTGTTTAGATGAAGACACAAAGGTATTCAATGATTCCGAATGTTTTAAAATAGACTGTACTACTGCAGGTTTTCAAAAGTCACAACAGTTCTCAAAGGGATGACTAATGTTTATCATATCTTTTAATCATATACTGCCAGTCTGCAATTCCCAGTGGGCATTGTCTGTGGGGATCGGCAGAGTTCTGGATAGTATGGCCAAAGGGCTACAGCTCTCCAAGGAGAAACCAGAGCAAGACTAGCTGAGGCCCTCTTCAGAGACCGCTACTGCCCCAGAGTTGGTGGCAGGCTGCGGGCCATAGCAGGTGGCCAGGAGCTAAGTTCCAGGCTACAAATCAGGAAGCACCTATGGTAGGCTAGAGTACCCAGCGGGCTGGGCGAGGCCAAGGTCCTGACAAAAGCTTAGGACAGAACACCCTTCCCTGCAGGTTACAGCTTGATAAGACAGGCACTCTTCATCTTCAGTGAAATAACTTGTGCACTTTACTCCTTGTAAATGGGATCTTATAAACATTTTGGGGTGGGGTGGGATCTAGACACAGATGCTTTCTATTGGCTTAGTCTAGGGACGCCTCATCTGCATGTGGAAGGACTTGAAGTGTCATCCCTACATAACTGATCATTACAGTTCTTCAATGGGGTGTTGTGGTTACATGTCCCAGGACAGGAACCTGGTCAGGAGTAGATTTAAATGCCTAAAGTTCTCAATTTTGAGAATCGTCAGGGTTCCTGAATCCACTTGACCTTACCAGGTTTTGTGTCTGGTGTCACACAGTCCACTGCCCCACAATATATTTCTCAATGAAATGTTCCTGTTTTGTTTTTGTTTTTGTTTTTTTTTGTTGTTTTTTGATCATAACAGATTAAAATAGAAAATTAAAATGAAAGATATGAAGTAGAAATTTTTGGTTTCTTTGGAGACTCTGTTGTGTCATGTGATTTTTTTTCGGGAAACTGTCTCATGTGAGGATGTTTTTGCTGAAGCAGACACAACACACAGGAGGATGTTTTGCTAAGAACAATACGTGGTGTTTTTCTGGAAGCAGCCTGGGAAAGGGGCATGAGATGTTTTACTAGATTGGATGCTTGAGAGAACACGTGATGTTTGGAAAGGATATAAATATAACCCAACAGACAGTGGATGATGCTGGATGGTATTGGTACACCTTGCTCTTCTTTGCTGGTTGTTGTTAGGCTTTGCTGACGCTGTCTTTGCGGATAATGCTGGGTAGTATTGATATTCCTTACCAATCTTTGCTGGTCATTGTTTGTAATGACTTCATAGAGATTGATAAAAGGTACCAAAATCTTCTGGTGGTGTTCCAGAAGCTTCTAGCTGTTTCCACAGACTCTGGCCGATTGACAGAGAGTCTCTCAGTTTCTTCTGGGTTGACCTGCTGGTGCTGATTTGTGGATGGTGTTTGCGAGAGGATTGAGCTGCCTCTGCTGACTCGTGTGAGCTGATGCTTATATCCTAACAATGCGGACTGGATTCGCTCCAAGAACTGTTCCTAAGCAGGTCCCCATCTGCCTGTGCCCTATTGACCTTTTCTTTCCACTACCTCTGCTGGCTGGCAGGCTGGAAGGGATGTTAAAGCATTTCAGGACCCTTATTTTAAAAGTATGTTTTGAAATATATAAGCCTACAGAGACACTTAGCAAAGATTTATAAAATGTCCACCAGACTTGGTCAATATCTGTGGCCACAAGCCTTGAAAGATGTCCTACAAAAGACAAAAGCATTTTTTTTTAAAGTTTAAAATATCTAGAGTGGAATGTTGCTCAGTGATGAAAAGAAATGAGCTTTTAAGTCACTGTGGGAGAAACAGAATCTTAAATGCATATTGCTGAGCATAAGGAATTGGGGCAGACAACTGCACACACGCGGCATGACTCCGGTGACACAACGCCCTGCAAATAAAACCAATGATGACAGTTAAGTTAGTGTCACCAGGGCTTGCAGTAGGGACCTAAGGAAGAGAGGGAGAGGACCAAGAAAACTGTGGGGGATGCAGCTGTCGGGTTGTTGTTGCCTTGGTTACTGTATTTACTCGTTGCTCTACACAGAACCCTGGCAACAGTGACTTGAGGGATGAAAGGGTTTCAGAATACAGAATGGGTAGCAGAGAAAGGTAGTTATAAATACCAGCTAAGGCCACGTAACCAGTTGCAGAAACGAGGATTATAAGTAATATGAATGCTTCTGTCTTATTTTGTTGAAGATACATTTGTCTTTCTTCCAATCCCTTTAACACCAATTGGTATTGAAACACTAAAAGAATGTTCCCAAGGGACAATTTCTCATTGTAAATTTACAAATGCGTTTGCGATTGTATGAGGAATAGTTATATCATGTTAGGCGTATTCACAATCTTGTTATTGTTTCATGTGGACATGAGATATTATTTGTGTCAAGTTGACAAGGGGTGGATTGTAGTGGCTATTCCTGGTTGTCAACTTGACTATATCTGGAATGAACTACAGTCTAGAATTGGAAGGCTCACCTATGATCCTAACTTGGAGGCTCAGAGATATAAGTTTCTGACCTGGATCTTGGCATGGAGACCTTGAAGCATAGTGGCTAAGACAAGGAGATCTCCGAGTTCAAGATCATTTGGGATTAAAGGCATGGATGCACACACCTTTAATCCGGGCCACACCCTCTGCTGGAGACCCACACGCCAATAATCTAGGCCACACCTTCTGCTGGAGACCTACAGCCTTTAATCTGGGCTACACCCTCTGCTGGAGATATATAAGGACATTGGAAGAAGGAAGACCCTCTCTCACTCTTCCTTGCCTGCTTGCCTCGTGGGACTGAGAAGCTGCTAGATCCTTGGACTTCCATCCACGGCTGCTGCTGACCATTGTTGGGGAGTTGGACTATAGACTGTAAGTCATTGACAAATTCCCTAACTATATAAAGACTATCCATACGTTCTGTGACTCTAGAGAACCCAAACTAATACAGAAGTTGGTTCAAGGGCCACAATCCATGACGGAGAGGATCCTGGTAGCAGGAGCCTGAGCTACACAGTGGGAAGCCAAGAAAGGACCTCGCCTTTTATCTCTCACTCTTCACTCACCTTTTCATTCAGCCAAGGAAGCCTGCTGTGGCCCGGGGCCTCCCACAGTCCACATGGGTCTTCCTATCACAGTTAACCTAATCTACACAATCCCCACAGTCACGCAAAGAGAAATATTTCTATAGTCATCCCAAAACCCACTCAGGAGAACTCAAGATTAACCATAAGAGTGCTGTAATAGTGTAACAGACTGATGGAAACCCACAGCGCAAGATGTAATGAGAACTCTTTATGGATTTTCATTAATGGTAATGCAACCCACCAATCCTGCTTAATTACAGTGAAGATTCCTCAGTAATCCAAGACACTGTTAAGGCAGGGTTCTGGGGGCAGGGCAAAAGAACAGACAGTCAGTCTACTGTCTGCTCAGCTTACCAAAAACCTAAAACTTCCCCCAAAAACACAGTAGGAAGTTCTTAAATAAGAACTTATTTTGTAATTATTTTTCATTTTTCTCCAAGTTCCAACAAAAGAGATTCTATTGCAATAAACGTCTACTACTCACAGTTAAATCTTTATTGGCACTAAACTGATATTTTATGAATTGCCAGTCACTTTTAGATACCCTGTGATAATGAGCATGTAAATTATGGGTAGGCCCTGGGCAGGCTTTCAAAAAGTGTGGTCTTCCACGCACCTGCACCAAAATTATTGAGAGGCTTGTTAAAAATCAACCCCCCTTCCTAAATCAGAGCCTCCAGGGTGCACAGTCTGCCTGCGTAACAGGTTCCCAGGGTTGAGCTGCACAGCGGTGTGTGGAAGCAGTGCACCGGCATACTTAAGGCTACTCTTACATGACTGCTTATAAACGCAGACAATTAAAGACATACCAGCTGCCTCATAATTGAGAACAGGTTTTGCTTCCTCTCCTTCTCAGAAAACGACAGGCAGTGACTTATTTGCCATTTTGGGAAATTAAACCAGAAGGACAATACTCTCCAGAAGCATTTTGTTACCTAACATTCTGTCCCCCGCCCCACCCCCACCCCCCAAAATGCTGGCATCTCAGGGCAGGAATGACTGTGCGGAGTGACACTTGGGGTCCTTTTGTGTCCTTTTTCCTAATTGAAAGTTTATCTGTCACAGCCTCCATAAGAGCTTAGAAAAGAAAGACTCCTGGTGCGTCGTGATTTATCATTGTCCCAAACTGAGTAACATTTTTCAACGAAATGTTCAGAAGGCATTGTCAACTCCTATTTCCCCTGCCCAAGAAAATTATTTCTATGGAATAATTTTGGTTTTGACCTTTTCCAGAAAATAAAATTTTGCTGCTTCTGTGTCAAAGGAGGTCGCTGTGTCAGAACTCAGGGCAGCCTCACGCAATGCCCTAGGACAATCACTGAGTGACCTGATCAATCCTACTGTCATTAGCCTTCGGACTCTTCACCTTGCGCTTTGGTGATCCTGGCGATTGATCTTTCAACTGTGTGGTGTTACTATTACCTCAGTTTATCTAGCGGTCACACCTCAAGCAAGGCCAACCCTTTGGGACAAAGCACAGACACGTGCTTTTCAGGCTGGCTGTGTAGCTGCACCTACTACGTGCCTCCTACCTTCACACCCCCATCAGCACTTCAAGGACCTGGCTTTAGCCAGTGCCACTCTAAGCCATAGCGGCTTGAAGAGACGTCGTGTGTCACCATCACCTACGAAGCGGTTGTGACGGTGAACAGCACTGAGTCAGTCACCAGTTTCCAATGCGCTGTTCAGGAGTGGGGTTGAAAAATCAGGATTTCCACTAAGCCCTGAGGTGTAGGTTTCAGTCTTAGAACTGCTGATTGAAGGTCATTTGCCACTTTCTGGATTAGCTCCAGATAATGTTGTAAGTGGCGGTGTCATTTATATAGCTTCTCCTATAATTTACCGAAGTGAAAACTATAATTAACAGTCCCTAGTTGGAGTATTAAGATGACACAAATTGACAGCTTCTTTTGACAGTGCCGTAGCAACCATATAATTACTATTTTTTTTTCTTTCTAAGGAATATCAAGTTAACAAAAATCTCAAGTTTCCGTGAGAGCAGCCTGGTGTTTCCTTGCTAACCATGTCTGAGCTAGTCAAGTCACTTGCCTGCCTCTGGCTTAAACATTCCTCTCTAACTCTACCTGCTGCTCTTGCAGTCTCAACAAATCTGAAGTCAGAACCATTCTGTGAAGACCTGTCTCCTCCCACCAAGAATTTACAGCCCACCCACCACTGAAACTGCTGTTTTGCTCAGAGGTCCTCCATAGTATGTCTCCAGAGTGGGATTCCAAGCAACTCCTCCCAGGGCCCGGGCATCGGCGTGCACATCAACCTCGTCGTCCTGTGGCCGCCTCCCTCCCCGTTGTGTTTTGGACATGGCCAGGGCCCAGCAGGGAAGCAGGTCAATGAGAGTTCCCAGAGAGTAGGACTCTTTCACAGAGACCTACCAAGCGCTGACAAATAGGCTAGCTCTACATTTTTGTTGTTATTCTCACATTTTCCGTAGTAAAGCACCACCCAGAACAGTCCCACGAAAGAGCATCACACTGTGTTTGGGGTGTGGGGGTTGGGGTGCAGAAGCAGGCAAACATTGAGAAGCAGGCAGCGGGCGATGGCTTCACAGGCAGAGGGTGGTGAAGCACAGGAGCAGCACCCCGACCCCAATGACCCGTTGCACACTAGCATACTAGCAAGCACCACCAAGACAGTAACATAGAACTTGTGTCTAAAAGAAAGATTCCAGTATTTTTCTACTGTGTGAACTGACCAGCTACATAGAGCCTCCATTTACTCATTAACAAGATAGAAGAAGAAAAAAGAAATCAACTTGTGGCTGGAGAGATGGCTCAGCAGTTAAGAGCACTGACTGCTCTTCTGAAGGTCCTGAGTCCAAATCCCAGCACCCGCATGGTGGCTCACAACCATCCTTAAAGATCTACTGCCTTCTTCTGGGGTGTCTAAAGACAACTACAGTGTACTTCCATATAATAAATAAATCTTTTTAAAAAAAAAAAGAATCAACTTGTATATAGCTATTCAACTTCTCTAGTTTTCACTGAGAGTCAACAAGAAACAAGAAAATTTTGCATAATAAACTAATTACTAAATTATTACATATAAATAATTATATACGTGTACAGACCTTCATTATTCCCAGGCTGTGAACAAGAGAAATGTGTCCATTTGAAAGGCCACCTCAGCAGTTCACACTATGTGATCCAATGCTCATGAATTCTCTTCTCTTATCACAACTGTGGAAAGAGAGAGACTTTGGACCGGCACAGAGGGGTCCCTTCATAGCAGCACCAGCTCCCAATGGCTAATTAACGGCACTGGCCACTCCAAGCTGACCCAGATTCTTAAGAGAGACCTGCAAAAAGGAATCTGGCGCCACAGGCAGGGAAAGATTTAAGAGAAAACCTAAATCCAGGGCTGACTTTCTAAAACAATTATTGGAAAGCTGCAGACCCACTAGCCCCAGGAAACCTAAAGGAAAAATACTGTTTTGATTGTGCGAGTGCAGCTTTCGCGGGGTGCGCCTATAAGACTGGGCGGGGCTTTGTGAGATCTCTGTGCTGTGTGGAAAGAAGCACAAAATTTAAAGCCAACAAGAAAGGAAGGAAGGAAGGAAGGAAGGAAGGAAGGAAGGAAGGAAGGAAGGAAGGAAGGAAGGAAGGAAGGAAGGAAGGAAGGGAAGAAAAGAAAAGAAAAAAGAAAAGAAGAAAAGAAACGAAAAGAAAAGAAAAGAAAAAGAAAAAGAACAAGCAAAAGAAAAAGAAAAAAAAAAATCAATTCTGGTCAAAACTTCAGAATAGAATCCCAGATGGTTTTGTTCCACTTTTTTTGATGGATTATTAATTGTAATCGCTGCACGCAATTTGCATTTTAGGACAGCTGATGTTTCTCTTGCCTCCAAACTCCTGCCACTTCCTTCTCTGCCTAGGATTTTTTTTTTCTAACCAATCTTCTTCCTGTTAGCCTCTCAGGCTTGTTCAAATTGATACCTGAGAGCTAATTTACACCTTACTGTTTTAAAAAACAATCTCATATGACAGCGCCAAGAGACTACCCCCTTTTGAATTAAAAGTCTAAGTTTTAATTTTCAGTTTCTCTTATGGATTATGTAAGTTGGGCACACTTTAGGGGAAATACGAAATGAATCAATCAGGACAATTTTTCCATCCTTTATGTTCTCAACATACTTGTGTTGGTTACTTTCAAATCTCCCTTATCTCCTTCTTCAAATGGTGGTTACCAAATAATAATTAAAGAAGGTAAGTTTCCATGTTCAAGGAGCATTAGAGGAGGTGACCACAAAGGGCTTTGCCATACAAGCAGGTGCATGAGTCCTGAAAGGAGTTGAGGGACACCTCAAATCCACGGGAGCCTAAGACTTGGGGACCCCTAATTAAAAGGGTCTTTCAAAAGAAAACAAAGATGATATTACCAATTCATCAATATTACCAATTCACCAATGTGTGTAACAGAACCAGAGCCGTCTTTGGAACAGATCTATATTTTTTGAACTCTGGGAACAAGTCCAGTGAGCGTTTAAAAGCTGTCACTGCTACAAATTAGAAATGCAATGCCAGTGTATACTTGTATCAAAATTTAACACAGATTTCTTTGCAGAGAGAATCTCTTATAAGCAACACCTGTCAATAAAAAGCCTACAGCCAATGAGCTGAGGCAGGAAAAAGGAGGTGGGACACTAGCAGGAAGAAAGAGGATTCTGGGAAAAAGGAGAAATGTAAAGGTGTGAATAAGAGGAGATGCTTAGGGAGATGAGAAGAAAGAGGCCAGGGCAGAAGGAGAGGTAACTGGCTGTGTGGAAGGCATAAAATAGTTTGAATGGGTTATATAAGTTAGGAGCTAGTCAGGAAATGAGTCGAGGCTTGTAGCCAAGACATTTATTAATAAATAGTCTCAGAGTCGTCATTCTGGGAGCAGGGCCTGGGAGGGAAAAACAGTTTTATTTCTTTTGCATTTTTTTCTGAAAGCTTGTGTTACTATGCCAGTCACTAATGCTGCACCCTGCCTCCTGGAATGGGAGAATACGGCACTCACGTGCCCAGGCAGAAGAAACAGATCTATGTGAATTGCTTTGGCCAGTCAAATGAAGGAAGAGGATGCTTTCTTTCTTTCAAAAACTGTGGTGGATGGAGTTAATTGTCAACTTCACTTAATCTAGAATCACCTGGGAGAAGGGATCTGAGTATCACTGGGGTTGGAGGGGTGTGGATTGTGCTAAGTGTTTCAGGAAGATCCACGGAATCGTGGGCTGGCCCTAACTGTTCCTAACACACAGATAGCAACGCATTGTAACTTCAGTTCCAGGGGATCTGACACCCTCTTCTGGCCCCAGGATGCCAGGGACATGTACAAGGGGCACATTGGTGCTTGTAGGCAAAACACTCTACATAAATAAGACAAAAGCAAATACAATATTTTAAGTGGTGATAGGCATGGAGAGAGATGGACTTTCAGAGTCGGGGCACGCTGTCACTCAAAACGCATCTGACACTGCCATTAATAACATAGCAAGCACCTGAAATCCGGCCTAGAATTCTCCTCACCACAACAGGATAGCATTAATAGACAGCTTTCTGAAGTGACAATCTACACGCAAAACGCCTTTCACGTGACACTCTCTGAGCTCAGCTGCTAGTGTTTCTGCTTTGACTGAAGAGACTGACAAGGAGCCGTGCACGAGCAGAACACATCTCCACTCGCTCGTCTCTGAAAACTGTGACACTGAAGCTTACACTCACATTTTCTAGCTAAGTTACGCGCCTTGTACGGGAAACACAAATTATTAATAGCAGTTCCGGTATCTTATAAATGCAGAAAGTAATACATAGATAAATGTTAAGTACACAGAGTCAATGATAGAGAAGGATTTGTTTATTTGCACAATTTATGAAATTGTGACCTTGAAACTCTCATGTAAAAAAAAAAGCCATTAATCCCAATTTGTAATGCACAAGGATTCCACAGCAGGAGTGGTAATGTGGATAAAAGGCAGAGTAAGAAGACATAGACTGTCTTTTCAGCACATTTGTCAGTCTCCTTCCCATTAAGCCTGTTTTAAAAGGTGAGGTATATTTCTGACCCTAAAAAATTAAAACTACTTACCCCAATCAATCTGGTATTGTACATTGAGATATACTGCCTTCTTCCACAAGCACTAAAAGACTGGATAAACCCTGAGGTAACCAGAGATGAATTTCTTAATAAAAATTCAATTTGTAAGGTTTCACTATTATTTACCTCTTGATTGTAATTTGTGAGCCTTGCCCAACACGGCCACATAACTCCCTCCTCTGGCAGCAGAAGTAAAATTGATTGGTCCTGTTCACTAAATAACACATGAACCGAAGCATTTTTTTTTCTCCTCAAGTCTCTCATACTGCCTTGCTATTTACTTTCTGTCAAAATAATCCTTGTATGTCAGCCACCAGGTAAAACATAGACATCTATCTAAGAATCCTTCTCTCAGTTTAGTAAATGACTTTATATCTAAGAGTCTTAACGCTCACACAAAATTCATGTAGGAAACAAAAGGTAACTCTGACATACCTGGTTCACCATTGTGGGAGGAAAAAAATGCGGACACTGATCCTTGCTTCTCCCTCAGACCAAGGAACACAGCTTTATTTTGCACTTCCGGTGCTATTCATTCTCAGTAGTAATCACCACAAACTTAATTGCACCCTTAGTGCCAGAACAGAGGCATACAGTGTTGGGCCACAAAGGACCTGTGAGATGGGCACATTGGGGGCCCTGGAACTTTCCATTCTGCCTAGTTTCCTGGAACTCTGGCAGAACAACGGAAGTCCACACAGACGCTGCACTGCGGGATGCTGGGAGCCTAAGGAAAAAAAAATCCCATTTTGTCCTCCTGCAACCTTATCAATTCAAGTCAGAAATCCTCAGGTAAGTTCCATTTCTCCAGCGAGGGACAAGGCTTGGAATGAGAAGCCGGGCCACGTGCGGGTCTGTAGTGGAATTGAAGCAAACTGTGCCCCTTGAACGACCTCTCTGACCAACTGTTAATCATTATCCAAACCTCAACAGAGGGAGAAATAACAATAAAGACCCTCAGCTCTCGCTGCACACGGTTGGATAAACACAGGCAGTACCCAAGAGCCCAATAACACGGGGAGGGTGTCTCAAAGCTGAAACTGGTATTTAATCTCTGGGGAGAGGAAAGAGGGCATAGGAAAAAAAAAAAAAAAAACAGAACTCTAATTGAAACTGCGTAGAAGCCCCCAGTCAGTGCTCCACACTGACAGTCACCAAGCCTGTGTAGAAATTGGCTTCACGGTCTTTGTTTCCTCTGGACCACATGCTGCGAATCTGGTTACAATCAGAGCAGTTATTAATCAGAACCGGGCTGGGGTTGCTGGCAAGTAAGTGGTACCAGGATGCGAGCTTTCATGTGCAGATACACAGGCTCCCTTGGCTTTGCTCTCCAATTCCCACATACTGCTCATCAATATGTACAGAAGGCTCTCCAGAGCGGAACATCCAAGGCACGGGAAGGGCCGAGGAGACTGACCAGAGAAAGAAATTAGGAACGACAGATGTCTGACTGCTGCGAGGTCAGAGACGCGGGTGAATCAAGTCCAGAAGCCGAGGGCCAAGGCTAGCACGGCCTTGCCCATCAAGCCTGGGCCACAAAGCCACCTCCGGAGAGAAGACACACAGTGCCTGAAGCGAACAACTGTGGTGTCAGCCCAGATCTCAGGTTCAAACACCTGGCTGAGACGCCGCTGGCAAGAGATGACACGGGTGGCTAAGCAGCAGAGCATGTGTTCAGCATGCACAAGGCTCTGGAGTCAACTCCCAACACCAAATAAATAAACGTAAATAAAGCGCTGGTGTACAAGCCACGCCCTGCACGGGGATTGATGAGTCACATAAAGGAGATAAAGTACGTCTTTCTACAAATCCCAGACTTCCCTCTGCCACCCCAACACCTACTCCCACTCTGCACCCCCCCCCCTCCCATATTCCCGGGCCACTGACTAGAGTGCACACGTGCCTTTCTTCCTGGGTAGTTTCAGGCTCTTTCTCACAAGTCAAACCTCTATGGTTCCTTCACTTTGTCTCATGACCAATTCGCCAATTGGGAGAAAGCCCAGCTCCAGATAAAACAGAATGGAAAAAGGACTCTATACATTTCTCTTTCATACTTGTTTTTCTTTGTAACACAACACACACACACATACACAGGTGCATACACATGCATAGGCCCCTACTGACGCACACAGAGACTCATGGTTCTGTGCTACCTGGAGAAACTAGACATTAAAACATTCACTAGTGGACTGAGTCTGTCTAGCGGGCACTGCTCAAAACCTGCAATCCCTCCTTGCTCCTGTCAGAAGTTTGGCATACCCCACCCCACGCTGCAGCTAAGGGACACCACTCGCCACCTAGTGGCTGAAGGCACCATAAATTTATTCTTACAATTCTGGAGATGAGACGTCTAAAATAAGTCTTAGGGAGCAAGATGTGTATTTCCACCAAGCTCGTTTCCTCTGGAAGTTCCCTTCAGAAGAGAACTTGTCCCTGCCAGTTCTCACTTCCAGGACCAGGAGATTTTCCTTGGCTCACGGTTTCATGAGTCCAACGTCCTCTTCCAGTAAGGCAGCCGCTATACCCACCCTGATCTCCTGCCTTTCTTAAGGACCTCTGTGGTTGCATCAGATCTACCCCAATAACCCCAAATAAGGTCTTTAAGATCTCAACATGCGTTTGGGAGTTCTCTGAGACTGAGCCACCAACCAAAGAACACACACGGGCTTGAGCCGGGCCGCTGGCACCTGTGCAGCAGGCCTGCAGCTCCGTCTCCATGCAACTGGAGTGGAGGCTCTCCATAAAGTTGTAGGCTGCCTGCGGTATCCGTGCCCCTGTAGCCTGCCTTGTCTGGCCTCAGTGAGAGGATATGCCTACCCTGGCTGAGACTCGATGCACCAGGGCAGAGGGAGATTGGAGGAGGGGTGGGGGCTCCATCCTCGCAGGAGAAGGGGAGGGAGATTGGAGGGAGGATCTCTGTGAGGGGGTGAACCGAAGGGGACAGCATTAATGTAAATTAATGTAATTAGTTAATTAAAGAATTTCAAGATTCTTAGCTCAGTCATAGTTGCGAAGTCCCCCTCAACTTTCGCAAGACCCACAGCTTTGCTCCGACCTACCTTGTTCCTCAGCTCGCCACAGGAGTTCCAGATGTCACAAACTCTGATGTGAAAAAGCCTATCCATGCGAGAAGAACAAGGTGATTGAAAAGGAAAACAGCCAAATTTGCAAAAACATTAATAAACCTACAGTCAACAAAAGTTATGGTTGAGAACGGCTGGGACTATGCAGGGTCGCTGTGAAAACAGAGTCCTGTCGGAAAGCCCTAGACAATTAAAGTAACAGGGAATTAGCAGGAAAATAACAGCTGGGCACAGGGAAGCAAAATTATTTAAATTCCACCTGATTAAGGAGATAGGAAAAATAATGAATTCCTCAAAGGTTTGCTCACGATGCAAAATAAATAAATAAATAAATAATACCCAGTCATAAATTTGTCTTCAAACATCTTTTTACCAGAAATGAATCAATCTTGATTCACTCACTCTGATCTTTTTGTACTACATTAATTTCATCCCAAAACAAAACTTATTTTCACAGCTTTTGGATTTGATTTTTAAAATAACCAATTTTTAAAAAAACATTTTTTACTGTACTCTATAAATTTCAGTCCCAATTCTAACTGGATTCTTTTTCGGTGCATATTTTTTTTAATTTGTTTATTTTTATTTTGTATGCATTGGTGTTTTTCCTGCCTGTCAGATCCCCTCCCACTGGAGTTATAGACAGCTGTGGGTGCTAGGACTTGAACCCAGGTCCTCGGGAAGAGCAATGAGTGCTCTTCACTGAGCCATCTCTCCAGCCCCAGTGCGTATTTCTAGCAAGACGCAGCCCTAGGAAAAGATGAGGGGTAAAGGCAAACCTCCAATAAAGACCAAAATACGTGTAAAAGGCCCCACTCTGAGTGCTGAGTGCAGGCCCACGCAGCGCCCTCACACGACAGCTTTCCCTGCTCAACCCAAAACGCTTTCCCAATGACCAAAGTTTCTAGCCAAAACTCTGCCTGTCACAGGAAAGCTCATCAGTTTGGTAAATTTAATTTAGCCTCTTTAAAAGAATGTGTGTATTCATTGTACAAAATGTCAGGCTTTAATATTATATTTTCCTACAAGTATATAGTATCCTTTGATTGTACTCTGTGAGCTAGCGTCTCCCCTTCCTGTTTCTAAGTCACCCCTCTTCCATTTCTTGTCTTTGTCTTTGTCTTTGTTTTGTTTTGTTTCTTAATTCTAGATTTTCCTAAACAAGAGACCCAGCCTGTGATATGTCTTTCTAAGTCTGGATGGCATCTGCTTCATACCTTTCTACCCGCTTTTCTGAAAGTGGCATGATTTTACTGTCATTTATAGCTGAATACAACTCCACTTTATATATACACCGCGTGTTTTCCTCATCTCATTTGATGATGGACATCTAGGCTCATTCTATCACATGACTATCATGACCAGGGCGCCAGTCAACATGAATGTGCCAGCATCTCTGTCTGGTTCTCTCTCACGCTCCTTCAGGTGCCTGGGAGCAGCGGGTCTGGATCATACGGTATTCTGTATTTAGGTTTATTTCTAGAACCTCCATTCTGATTTCCATAGTGACTTCTCTTTGGTAAACTTAACAGCACAAAATGGTCTCAAATATCTCTCAGTATGCCGGGCGGTGGTGGCACACGACTTTAATCCCAGCACTTGGGAAGCAGGGGCAGGCAGATTTCTGAGTTCAAGGGCAGCCTGGTCTACAGAGTGTGTTCCAAGACAGCCAGGGCTACACAGAGAAACCCTGTCTCGAAAAAACAAAACAAAACAAAAATCAAAAACAAAAAAACCTCTCAGTATCACAGGGGAGCATCACCAAATGCTTTTCTATAGAGGGTACTACCAACTGACAACTGTTTTGAAGACTGAACTGTATTTGTACAGAAATTGAATGCTTTCATCATAATCTCACAGCAAAGATATGGGAAAACGAGGCCTTTCCAGGACCAAAGCCTAAGCTGTTTAAGTACTCGGTGTTTCTTTACATGATCGTATCCCATCGCATGCATGACTCTGGTACCCAGGTCCTTCCTCGTCCCAAAGTCATAGATGAAACTGGCTGTGTTTGTAGACAGCGACTGTCATAGAAGATCAAGTGTAATTCAAGCATATCTGGACTCACACCATATCTAAGACTAGCCAAGCTTGTAACCTTGAGACCACAGGATGTTTATAACCCCTGAGCTGAGCTGAGCTGAGCTGTTTCCTCTGTAAAACTAGATTACACACAGCAGCTGAATCTGAGTCAACTCTTCTTGGCTAGCCAGCGAGGTTTTAAATCTGGGTGTCCATACCTTGCTTTCTGTTGGTTCCATTGCTGTAACAATACCTAGAAGAATCAGAGAAGAACCGATCTGTCTGTCTCGCTGTTTTTTGTGCCCCTGCCATTTGCCTCTGTGGCCTCTGAGCTCACAGTGAGCTGAAGGGTATGACAAGGGACACACAGCAGAATAAACAGCTCCTCTCAGGAAGAGAAGGAGACAAGATGCCCTGCCAAAGGCTCCCTCCACAGCTTCCTTCTCCAGCTAGGTACCACCTCCTAATCCCACAGAATGCCAACAAGGCCACCAAATCAGGGCCCCAACTGTGATCATCATAAACCCCCACCCCACCCTCAGCCCACTCCCCCACCCCCATCCCCCACCACCGGGATTAACTTACTGATGAGGTCAGAGCTCTTGAGAACAATCACTTTTCATAGCTGGAGCTACCTTCTAGGCCCCGCTCAACAGTTACCTGGCAATAGCCAAGTAAGCCTGTCTAACTATAAGAGAGTCTGTCCCCTCTTCTCTTTCTCTACTAAAAGAAAATACTGGAGAAACATTTATAATAGCTGATTAAGATGCTCTAGAAACTACTTAAAAGTCACAGGTTTTTAAATAGTGAAATTGGCTACTCAGAAATTTTAATTTTCTATATGAAAATTAATCACAAAGTAGAGAATAATGGCCTATAATTCTTTCCTCTTGTTTGCTCAAGAGATTTTCATATACTAGCCTCCTGCCTACATACCCTTTTTCTGGCTTAGAAGCATCCAGTGGAGAAATATATATACTGTATTATATATTATATGATTTGTATTATTTTATATAAAGTTGCAATATATACATATATATATGTACATGTATATCTATTCCAGCAATAAGTATGAAAAAATAATAACAAAGGAAAAACTGATCCAAAACATTAGCGTGATAGGAACCAAAATGCTTTCAATATTTTGAAGGAGGTTGGGTTTATTCAAAATAAGCGAAATTTGAATAACGAATCATTTTATTTTTAAATTTGCTTTTTTTAGTTTATGTGTATGAATATTTGGTTATGGATGTGTGCGCGCCATGTGCATGCCTTGAACCCTCAGAGGTGCCAAGAAGACATCAGAGGAACTGGAGTCACAGATGTTTGTCAATCGCCAATGTGTGTCCTGGGAACAAAACCCAGGTCCTCTTGCCAAAGCAACAAGTGCTCTTCAACTCAGAGCCATTTCTCCAGCACCACCCCACATAATATCCTTCTTTCTATTAGGTTTTAAAGAAAACAAAACCAAAAAAAAAAATTCAATTGTATATTATATTAGAAAAGGGAGACAAATGCTGTCCCGCAGTGTTTGTGGGAATCTAATACCATGTCACTTAACTTCCTCATTTGAGACTAGGGCAATCACTGTGTGCTTGAAGTGCTTGGTGCATGGCCATGAGAACTAGATCTGTGTCCCCATCCATGTCCAGCGGGCATGGCTGCCTGCCTGTCATGCCAGTCTCAACCTTAGCCTGAGAAATCTGAGTCAGGATCCCCCTGACCACAATGACTGGCAAGACTAACCTAGCCACATTGATGATCTCTGGGTTGGTTGAGAGACCCTGCCTCAGTGAATAAGGTTACGGTGTTGGGGGATGATTTCCCGACATCAGCCTCAGCCTTCGTATGCGATGTGCAGATATGTGGATGCACTCCCACACACATGCAAAACCATCCATACACACTCATATAAATATCACACACACACACAAAAATAGTAAAAGAAAAATTTCCACAAGTAAGTTTAAGGTTATCTATCAAAATATAAATGCACATTTTATTCATAAATTCTTTTGTATCAAAATTAAATGTGTGTAATTTTTAAATATATCTATTATATATCCTTATATAAGTCATAAAAATATCTTTCATGCATCCAAAATTTAATTGAAAAGTAAGTGCAATATTTATTTGACAATGGGAGAAAAAAATCAGACATAAATTAAATACCTTTCAGTTAAGGACCAGAGAAATATTAGTATACACACACACACACACACACACACACACACACTACATTGAACTATTCTGTGGTAATTACTAAAATTACTAAGAGAAAGATTCTTGTAGGTCCACTGAATAAGCCCTGTTACTTGAGTAAGGACTATATATACACACATATAAACTAGGATGATCAAGGATTAAAGGGAAACATTTTAATTATTTAGCATGTCCATATAATACCTAAAGGAAGTTGGGTCAGGGGCTCTTTTCAAACAAGTCTTAAAATATTTAGGCAGAGTGCCTGTTATCTGCAGTTGCACCCCCACTCAGCCTCAGCACTGGCCTGGATAATGAAACATCTTGTTCTGAAATTCAGTCAAGAAGAACAAGTGGTCCAGTCCAGTGCACAGTAAGTCTGTGATGTTGGCAAACCTACTTTCGGTTTCCAGTGTCCTCTGTTTAAAGGTTTGTGATCTGGAAAAACACACTGACATTTTTGAACATCAGGATTTGCTACTATTAATAAGGACAAATGCAGCATAGGTTCTCTTGTGTGCTTGGACCATGTAACTGAAAGTCCCATGTAAACGTAAAAGAGACACAAACAACAAAGTTACTATATAATTTGTATTAAATTAGAGATTCTGTAGCCTACAGAAAGGAAAGCAATTTGGAAAATTGTAATGAGGCTTTCTAGCTAGAGGAACCCTTACCTGCAGATGCAGGACATCCAGATATCCAGGACACAGATATCCAGGACACCCAGATAGAGAGCACTGTTCCCACAAGTATCCAACGTGATGGGGTGGAGAAGGGATCTTTTTTCCCTATTCAACTTGAACCCCAATTGTTGTATTCCTTAGCTGCCTGCAGCTATTACGAACTGGGTTGCTGCAACAGAAGCCAAGGGATAGATGGGGAAGGGGCGAAAAGAAAGAAGGGCCAAGACAATATTTCACTGATCAAGGCCACAAACTTTAATGGTGGTCGGACTTTTTAACAGTTTGGGCAAAGCCTTCCCCCCAGACTCCGGGTGAATTCTGGTGGAAGTTGTCTAGCTTCTCTTGGAGGAGCTGGGTGGGTCGCCTGCTTAATTCAGGAATTCCTAGACCTGGAGGAACAAGGAACTTAACCTTCACTGAGCTTCTCCACCCTAGGATAAAAATTCCTGCTTTAACCTGCTTCCCTATTATGTCCTAAGGGCAGATTCCGGCCGAAGCCAGGGATTGTCCTTGACCAATGTCAAACTCCAACCAAGTGCATGACTGCCCCAATATGGCTCTGTACACCCAATCAAGAACTGTTTTCCTCTTTGAGGACTTTAATGAATCCCTATCCTCCCTCTGCCCTGGAGGATTCTGGGCACAGAAGGACAGGACCCATAGGCAGCTGGTCACAGGGCAGTGGGAGGAAAAGCCCCACAAGCTGTTTCCAGGTTGAGAGGGAAGCATTTCATCAATGAATTTGAAAGGTATCCTTGCAGACATGTTAAAGACATGTTCTTGAGATCAAAGTTTAGCCTCAAATGAAAACTGATCTTAAAACCTGCAAACAAGACTAATGATTCTAAAGAGACAAAATGATAATTACACAAAAGACAGATTTGCATAAAACCTAAGGATTGATCAGGACAGTGTAGAAGAGATCAATAGATGAATGTGGACATGAAAATTTTAATACAGGTCTAAAAAAGTCTTTGATAATCTTTTCACCAAAGGGTGGTTCTGTGTCCCCTGTCCCTGACTCCAGGCTGAGACCAGTTGGCACTATGTTATTTTCCTTACAGTGAGACCCAAGAAGTTACAGAGCACTCGGCACTCACATGAGTCTTGTCTTGGTTTAATGTCTGCTCTTGGGGTTTCTAGATACTTAATTTTTCTTAAAGGGAGGAACTGGTGTTTTCCTTTTGCAATGGGTCCCCAGATCATGACGCTGGTCTTGCTTCGGAGGCAGCTCATACAAACTCACTCATCTTCGGAGTTCTGTTGAAGGCAACACGTAAGCCCTCTGAATCACTGTGAGGCCAACAGGCTGTGGAGAAAGTCAGCTATCCCACGCAAAGAAAAACCTCGGAAAGTACAAGAGTTTCAAACTTCCACAAAGCATGCTCTGGGTTGGAAACCTGAAAACTATCTTCGCAGGCGTTTGTTTTCCTGGCTGGCCAGCTTGGGAGAGTCAACGCAAGTTGCCCACAGTAAGGAACTGCAATCTAGGTGACCCCGAACCTCCCAGGTCGTCTCTGCTCAGCCAGATCTGCTCAGATCAGAACTGAGATCCCTGGATGCTCAAGGCAGAGCAGATCATAGCAAAGGATCCAGAAATCGTAGATGGGCCAGCTGACTCCTCTGGGGGATACCCAGCTGTCCTGAGCAGTGTGCTGTACCCCAGAGCTTCGCTGTCCTGCTACCTCTCCTGTCTCTGCCAGCCTTCACCAGGCTCGCAACAGCACCAAGATCGGACAAACATTCATCCAGCCGCAGATGGAGGCAGATGCAGAGACCCAAAGCCAAACATATCTCTCTCTCTCTCTTTCTCTCTCTCTCTCTCTCTCTCTCTCTCTCTCTCTCTCTCTCTCTAAGACTTCTGACTATGCTATGTTACAGCATGCCGTGCCTTGTCTTTCTCCACCCCACCACCCTCTCTTCCTGCCCACTTCTCTTTTATACTTCCTTTCTTTTTCACAGTCCTCTTTCATGTCCGGTATCCACCAATATTTATATTTATTTATACATATATATGAATTTAGATTTTGAATAGGAAAGAAAGCATGTAATATCTGTGCTTCTTGCTCAACACAGTGGTTTCCAGTTTCATCTGTTTTCTAGCAACTATGATGTCATTTTCAGTGTGGCTGGATGAAACTCCATTATGTCTAGACATCTTTTATCCATTCCTCTGTCAGAGCGGCACATAGGGATTCTGCAGATTGGCTGTGGTGTAGTGCCCTGACACGGAGGGCTGTTCAGAAACCTCTGTTGTTTGCTGCCTTGCGTGTCTTTGAGTGTTCCCACAGGAGTCGCCAAGACTGAATCCAATGGTAGACGCCTTGTCAGTTTTTGAAGTGACTTCCATGCCAATTTCCCCAGTGGTCGCACCAGTTTGCATCCCCCCAGCAACGATGCCAGGGTTCTCTGTCCGCGCATGCTTACTAACATTCA